>NC_133660.1:213136741-213476539 GCF_037893015.1 Macrotis lagotis | reverse complement strand
AGTCCTATGAAATATGCAATGTTATTATTGTACAAAGTTATAATAACTGAAATTTATAGAGATCTTTAAAGTTTACAAATCATTTTACCTACATTATCTCTGTTTGACTTCATAACAACCCTGTGAAGCATGTGTTATTATTACTACTACTACTATTTTATGATGAGAAAACTGAGAAACATAGACATTATAATTAGCTGAAATCAAAATACTGTCCGTCAAGCTATCTACCCTGTCCTTTTTGATAATATAACAAACTCTTTTGGAATTAGACCAGAAAAGTAGATATCATCACTGAACTTTGAGACCAGTTCCTGTTTTATCTATGAATGCTCAATGCCTAGACCATAGGTGATTAATAAATGATTATTGATTGATTGAAATAAGGGAATCTGGAAGAATAATCCACAGGTTAGAGTTGTTTAACTGTCTTTTACTTTTACTGTATTATATCCAAGCATCATATAAATGTTGACACATTTGGAGAAAGTAAACAAAAACATTAATGGGTATCAAGTTTCTTGAATGAACTTGGAGAGATTAGAGAAATCCACAGGAGATTAAAAACCCGTCCTTTGTCTTAAATGACAAGAAAAATATTTAAGAATATAAATGTCAAACTTCTTGATAGAATTTTTAAATAATGAATCAGATGATTCATTGGATAGGATCATTGTAGTAAAGGAAGGAATTGAACTTGGGGGGGAAATATAAATTTATCTTAAAAGAAAAAATTAGATGAGAATTCCTAAAATGTAGTTGAATCTCTCAAGGGAAAGATTTTAGCTATTGAAATGTGGGAAAATATCCTAATTACATTATTCCTTAACCTCCTTTTAACTTTAATTTTAATCTTTCTTTCCAATTTAACTTGCTAGAAAAATTGGTTTCCAAAATTTTACAGTATGAAAATCACTCATACCCCTCACAGTTATGATTGCTATGTATTTCCCTCCATCCTGTTTTCCTTGTTTATCTTTCTCTCTCTATTTACCCTGTTCCTTCTCAAAAATCTATTTTATTTCTGACCCCTGCCTTACTTAATCTCTTCCCTTCTATCAATGCTTCACCTACTCTTTTATTCCCTTCTCTTCCTACTTCCATACTGGATGAGATAGATTTCTTTGCCCTAATGAATGTGAATAGTAATACTTCTTTGAGACAATTCCAATGAGAGTTAGGTTCAAGTACTGTCCCCCCCATATTTTCCCTGCCATTGTCAAAGTTATTCCTTGCAGGCCTCTTTTATTTAAGATAATTTTGAATGCCTTTAAACTTCTATGTAATAACTTTGGGTTCAAGAAATACATTTTAGTGATATGGATTTTACCTGCAGTTTCATTGGTAGAAGGATCCCTGAAGCAGGAAAACTTTTACTAAAGTAGGTCAGTACCTTCTCTGCTACTTATAATCTTAGAAGACTGCTGGGGTGGGGTCCTGAAGGGTTGACTTGACTAGAATAGCTCCTATATATCAAAAGTAGATAGATCTTGAACCCAGATCTTCATGGTTTAGAGGCCTGCTTTCTACTCACCATAACATACTACCTCTCAGTATCAAAATGGAAGATACCTTATATAGGTGAATAAGCATTTTGGGATAACACCCAAGGATCCTGACCCACAAATTGGAAATCACTGGGAAGAACGGTGATGAGAAGCAGGGAGACAATTCTAAGCAAAGGAAATGGTATGTGGAGGCATAATGAATTTCAAACTTTCCTTAAGTTCTCTCTTGGTTTTCTCATTTATAAAATGAGAGGTCAGATTACACTGATAATCTTAATGTTTAGTAGTTTATTACTTAGATTTTAGGGAGTTCAATAAATTTGGATGAGCAAAACTTGCATTTAATTTTCACTAACCTTTAGCTTCTTTTATAATCCTATTCATTTAATTTTATTTATTTAAAACATTATTTTGCAGGTTGTTTGCATTGTTATATGTGATGATGATATTGGTAACTTCTAAGAATTAGGGCAATTAGAAGGAATATACATAGAAATAGAGTATGAGTGAGAATGGCCTATGATAAGATGATTTTTTTTAAATTAAGGAAAGAGGGATATACTGGGAAGAGAGGGAATGGAGAGAAAGAACAGGAAAATTATCTCACATAAAAGAGGCAGGCAAGGCAGAGATTTCACAATGGAAGGAAAATGAGCGAGCAGCACTTGAATCTTACTTTCATTGAGAATGGCTCAAGAAAGACTAACATACACACTTAGTTGGGTATAGAAATCTATCTCACCCAACAAGGATTAAGAAAAGAGAATAAAGGGTGGGGGAATAATAGAGGGGAGCAGGTTTCAGGGAGACAGTGGTAAGAAGCAAAACAGATTTTTTTTAAAAAAAGGTAAAAATAAGAGAAAGAAAAGGATAAAAACACAGTAATCATAACTATGAGTATGAATGAAGTCAACTCTCCTGTAAAACAGAAATGGATTGTAGAGTGTTTTAGAAACCAGAATACAGCAATATTTTACTTGTAGGAAATGCATATGAATTAGAGAAGCACCTGCAGAGTCAAAACAAGGAGGAATGGGGTTGATGCAGAATCTATTATGCTTCAGCTGAGGTAAAAAGAAAAAGTAAGAGCAATAATCATGATCAGACAAAGCAAAAGCAAAAGTAGAGCTAGTTAGAAGAGATAATTGGGGGAAACTACATTTTGGTAAAAGATACCATAAACAACAAAATAATATAAATACCATGCATGTATCTATCAAATGGTATAATTGACCATATCAATAACAAAACCAACAAAAATCATATGTTTATCTCAAAAATTGCAGAAAAATTTGAGAAAAATACAACATTCATTTCTATGAAAAACTTTAGAGAGCAAAGGAACAAATGGAATATTCCTTAAAATGAGAAATACTATCTAAATATAACAAGGGACAGTGATAAGAGTACTGGACTTGGAATCAGAAAAATTTGTCTTCATGTTTAAATTGATCTCAGATACTTAAAAGCTATATGACTTAGTATCTTTGTCAAGAAAATCCCATGGGGTCACAAATAACTGAATAATAATATGAAATCACCACAAACTTTAAATTTGTTTTTCTGTTGCCATATATCTACTATCAGAAGAAGGTGAGGTTACTTTCTGCCATGGGAATCATGGATCAAAAATCATGAAGGAAGTAATAATATTGAAGCAGAATTTTAGAAGAAGGGTAGAATTTTATCAGAAAGGAAATTGGGAAGAACGGTGGTAAAAGGCAAGAAGAGAGAGATCATTCTAGGTATAGAAAATGGTATGTGAAGGCATAATGAATTTGGAGCTATGATAAACTATAGAAATAGTAATTGGCTTATTTCTATCAAGAGGACATTTAAGTTATGGTCTTATGTTAACATCAGAAGTATAGCCAGAAAGTGCAAATAAGGCCTCAGAATGTGAGCTGATTTCCCATTCTCTCTATGAACTAGAATTCAGTTCTATACTTGTATCTGTATACAGAATAGGGGAGGCTAATGTAGCTTAAGAACAAGCTGGGGCTGTTTGAAACTTCTTAGAATTAGAGATGTAAAAAATCTTGAAAGACAGCTGCTTCAACTCTTGTCTGAACAAGAAGTCCTCATACAGAATCTTCAAATTTTAAAAATAATATATGTTAAAAAATAAATAGTATTTTTAAAATATAACAATAAAATATTATTTTGGTAAGTGGTCCTTAGATTTCACTACCCTATGCATCCATATTATATTTAAAAAAAAATTAAAGCCCTAAGAACAGATCATTTCTAGCATCCAGTTTTGCTTTCTTTTATATTCTGAGATGCCTTCTAACTCCAACATTTCATGTTCTAAAATTTTATCCAACTATGAAATTCTCTTTAGTAAGATTCTTTCCAGATAGCTCTAACAATCCATATTTTGATACCCATTATGTCTATTTGAAATACCATTCATCCCTCAATGAGGAATCTAGTGGCACTGAAAATAGAGTTCTAGTCCTGAAATGAAGAATAAGGTTCATATCCAGCTTCAGATACTTAGTAATTGTGTGACTGATAACTGTTTCTTCAATTTAAAACAGATTGTTAGTCAGTTATCATTTTCACTTGGTTCATGTTTTCAATATGTAAATCTGATAGTTATTTTATTTTGCTTCATCAATTCAGGGTATGGAAAAAAAGTGTTAGAAGGCAAAGTTAGGAACTTTAAATACTATCTCAAAAGTAATGTAGCCTCCTTGTATGTCTGTTCTCTCCCCAGATACTCCTGCTCCAGTTAGCTCTCTGTGCATCATTAAAACAATTGGACAGCGGTGTTTGATGATTGGCTGGGAAAGGCCACTAGTGGATGAGCTGGGCTGTAGCAATGGGACTTTTGTTGAAGGATACCGGGTATGTGGAAGCAAAAGCTGGCCCTTTGTGTATTTACTACTGAAAACATAGATTGGCTTCTTGATAGTACCGTATCTTTGATAATATTGCTAATGAGTTATAGTAGAGCTAGATCTGAATTCAGAAGATCTGGGTTCAAATCTTGGCTTCTGCCATTTCTTACTGAATTCCATCCCTCCTTAAGCCTTCCTTGATTCTTCCAAGCAGTCATTACATTTGTTCCCTCAGCTTCAACATATAGCAGTTTGTGCCTCTCTCTTATGTGAATGTATTATTTCATATAATTATTAGAGTAAAAAACTTTGTAGAGTATCAAAAGCAATGTAAAAGTCAATTATTATTCTCATGTCCTTGTCTATTTAACTTATAGAAACTGTCTATTTAAATGCATCCAGTGATGGAGAGTTCAGCATCTCATGTGACAAGTCATTTCATATTGGTTAGCTCTAAACTTGGGCAGTTTTTTGTTATGTAGAGAAGTAATGTTTCTCTCCATAATGCTCACATACTGGTCCTGTTCTGCCCTCTGGAACCAAACAAGAGCAAAATCTCCCTTCAACATGATACATGGATATTTGGAGGTAGAACTCTTCAAATACCTGGAGAGAAAAATCATGTCCTAACCAGTCTTCTATTTCCCTAGTTAAATATCACTGATTCATTAAACTGATCCATGTACGGTGGGGTCTGATTTTCAGTTTTATCTTATACCTCATCTTCATTCTGGACATCTTACCTTGGACTTACTTCAAGGTTTCAGTACTTAAAATGTAGGATATAAAATAGAATAAAATACTTCAGATGTGATCTGGCCATGAATAAGGACAGTGGACTATTACCATTCTTCCCATGATAATCAGTCAATAAACATTTAGTGCCAGGTTAAGTATTAGGAGTACAAAAAGAATAAAAAGACAGCCTCTATCTTCAAGGAATTCACAGTGCTTATGTATTAAAAGTATTTATATTTAAAGCATTATTTAATAATAATATTATTATTGTTGGGGTTTTTTGCAGATTAAGATTTCAATATTTTTAGGCTGCCATTTCACATTGATTCATATTGAACTTATGGTCTACTTATACCCCCCCCAGATTTTGTTTTAACCTGAAGTGTTGTCTAGCCATCTGTCTCCTATATTGGCTCCTGGACATGTTATAAATAAAACAAATAAAAAATTATTATTTTTAATAACCATGTAGCATAAAAAAGTAAACAATAAACCCATAAAAATTAGATAAGATTTGTCATGATTTCTATAACATTATAGCTTCTTCAGAGTCACAGTCATGTTCTCACATTTGGACTCTCACATCACAATTTGTTTATAAGAGGAAGCAGAAATGTTTCTAATAAGGTCTTAGAAAGGAAGTACTGCTAGATTGGATTAACATTTACCCAAAGGAAGTTCATACAAGGAATAACACAATTGTACTGGAATGAGAAAATCAATGCTGTGAGAGTTAAGGATACCAATTAGGAAAAAATGTATTATTGCAATAAAAAAGTAAATAAGAAAATATGATCAACCACCTACTCATGCTTTTATCTCCTTTCCTATCACTAGAAAATCTTTATGGAATTTATCTATTTATTACTTCAAGGGATTGCTGACAAAAAATGAGAAGAAACTTGAAGTCTTACAAATTATTTCATAGCAGATATATCTTTATAGTCACAATTGATTGAAAAGTTTAGAGAATGCCAAGATCTCATTGTATTTATTGTTTATAATCTTAAAAAAAGCATTTGATTCTGCACAGCAAGATCCTGTCTCCAATAATACCTAATTCATGCATGTGCCAAAAACATACTAGATTTCTTGGAGGGTATCACAGCAGAGGTAATTTTGATCTTTGACTCTCTCTGTTAGTGGTCAAAGACTCTTGTCACTATCATGGTAAATGGCCATTAAAGAATCAAAATCAAGAAGGTATTCCATAAACTTGGTGAGGTTCTCCAGGTGGTCCTGTTTGTGTATCATCTTTTGTTGATTACATTAAGCCATGGAAGATATCACAGTTCCTAAAATAATATGCACAATCACTCAAAAGAGTTTGTCCTAACTCTTCACCTACACAAGAAAAACCAAGAAGATACAGTAAGTCTATTGTTAATACTCCAATATATATTTGCCTGGATAGTTCACATAACTTATCTGTCTGTTCATGTATCTTGAACAGCTATTGCAGATGATAATGTCCATAGATTGGAGCAAAATATTAGGAAGAGAAAACATTAGCTATATTTGGGAAATTGTTCTTTGTTTAATACATCTAGGCAGAAACCTTTTCTCCTTTGGCAGCAGTTAAGTGGCTCAGTGAATGGAGAGCCAGACCTGAAGTTAAGATGACCTGAGTCTAAATGTAGGCTCAGACACTTACTAGCTATATGACCAAATCATTTCACCTTTTTTAAACCTCAATTTCTTCATTGTGAAATAGGGATAATAAGAAGACCTGCATCTTAGGGTTGTTGTAAGAATCAAATGAGATAATTGTAAAGTGTACAAGTGCATAGCACATTATTTGACACGTAGTATTAATTATTTTTATTATTGTATTCATAATTATATTATTAAGTCTCCCATAGAAATTTAGATAATTTCAATCTTCTTTCTGAAACAACAACAAAAATGTTAAACAAGAACTTTTCTGGTGATCTTGTATGGTTATCAATCTTGAAATATAATTTGAAAAAAAAAGCATGTACTATCCAGATAAAGAGATAGAGTAGGCATAGACTACAACTTATTAACAATAAAGAACCCAGAAGTAATATTAAAGAGATCTAAATATACATATGTCTAGAATATATTTATATACATAGATGCATATTTACAAAATATACATAAATGTATGACTAAATGACTAGAAAAGTCAGAACCTATCAGAAAGTGACAGTGAGGGATAACTGTTGTCAAGCCTTTGTGCTCTATTAATAAACATGTCTTAGTAAGAGACATAAAAGAAAGCATCAAGCATATTGAATAGGACCCCCATGACAGATTTGGGGGAGGACTTGAATAAGAATTACACATGATAAGCAGGTGTAGACAGATTATGATCAGTGGTACTGGAGGGAGTGATCTCCTCAGTTAGATTGCAGATCTGTCAAAATATGAATTATAGCAGGATCAGCAATTAAAACGATAGTGAAAAAGACCTAAAATGTGATGATAACATAGAAATATTTGACACTCTCTATGCAATCAGAAGCAGGAGGGAATGTTTCCTTAGAAATGGCATTTTCTTGTCCCACAAAAGAATTGATCAACTAGATGGGGAATATTAATTAATAACAAGCTATTATACCAAATTTATATCACTCAATCATTTGATTTTTTAAAATTTTTATTAAAAATATTATTTGAGTTTTACAGTTTTCCCCCAATCTTGCTTCCATCCCTCCACCCCCACCCCACAGATAGCACTCCCTCAGTCTTTACTTTGTTTCCATGTTGCACCTCGATCCAAATTGGGTGTGATGAGAGAGAAATCATATCCTTAAAGAGAACAGAATTCTCAGAGGTAACCAGATCAAACCATAAGACATCTGGTTTTTTTTTTTTCCCGAATTAAAGGGAATAGTCCTGGTACTTTGTTCAAACTCCACAGCTCCTTATCTGGATACAGATGGTACTCTCATTTGCAGACAGCCAAAAATTGTTCCCAATTGTTGTGCTGATGGAATGAGCAAGTCCTTCAAGGGTGAGCATCACTCCCATGTTGCTGTTAAGGTGTACAGTGTTTTTCTGGTTCTGCTCATCTCACTCAGCATCAGTTCATGTAAATCCCTCCAGGTTTCCCCTGAAATCCCGTCCCTCCTGGTTTCTAATAGAACAACTATCACTCAATCATTTAAGACATAACATTTCTCAATCATATAATAGATAATACTGTAGATTAAGAAAAATAGAAAATAATATTGACCAGAAGGCAATGGAAAGGCACTTGGCGGTTTAGAGCAGGCTGCAACAAGATTACAGATCAGGGAATACTGACATTGAAGATACAGTCATAATGGAATTTGGGTTAATTTTATTTCTATAAGTTAAGGTATCCGATGTTCATAGACAGCTCTGAAGCATATGGCATAGCTTTGTGATTAACATGAGACAGCAAGTTGAGTGCAAAGAATGATTGTCCTGAAATTAGAAAACTCCTGGGTTTGAAACCTAACTCTAAAACCTGTTAGATTCACTCTAGTCACTTTGAGCTCTTGAAATGTCAGTTTTCCTACCTAATTGATAAGGTTGTTATAAGAAAAATACTTAGGAATTTGTGAAAGCTATAAAAATATATTGTAGTTATCATAGATTTACTATTAAAATACATGAAATTGGGGCAGCTAGGTGGTGTAGTGGATAAAGCACCGGCCTTGGAGTCAGGAGTACCTGGGTTCAAATCTGGCCTCAGACACTTAATAATTACCTAGCTGTGTGGCCTTGGGCAAGCCACTTGATCCCATTTGCCTTGCAAAACCTAACATAAAATAAAATAAAATACATGAAATTTTCAAATTTTAGGTATAGGTAGAGAAGTAGTTGGGTACAATGGGAAGAGGTTTCATTAGGAGTCAAAAAAAAGTGTGAGTTCTAATAGTCCTTTTTAAATTGATAAGAATCAATTAATTTCCAAGATTTTTTGCTACTACAAAGACTACTATGGACATTTCTATAACATAAGAATTTCCTCTCTACGACTGATATAAGGACATGGATTCAAGATTGCCGATCGGAGGATATAAACAACCTAATGGTTTTTCTTCCATAATTTCAAAGTGTTTTCCACAAAGGTTAAACCAATTCATAGCACCAAAATTACATTGTTATACCTCCCTTCCCATTTACTACAATGACTGTTTTAATATTTAAGCATTTTGCCATTTTTATGTGTAGAAATTCAATCCTCAGAGATGTTTTTCATTTATCCTGTTAGGGATTTGGAAGATTTCAGATGGTTGTTGATCATTCACACATTTTCTTCTGAAAACTATTTGATTGCATCCCTTGATTCTTTTATCTTGTGAGGGCAAGCAGTAGGGAAACATTTTATGATGACATCAGTCTTAGTCAATAAACATCCATCTATTAATTTTGTATATTCTAATTAAATTCTTTTGAAACCGTATTGGTGGTTTTTAAATCTGTATTCCTTAACAACTTTTAATGTGCTTGTTCTTTTAAAAAATATTTATTTGAGGCAATGGAGTTAAGAGTAACTCGCCCAAGATCACACAGCTGGGTAATTATGATGTGTCTGAGGTCATATTTGGACTCAGGTCTTCCTGACTCCAGCACAGGTGCACTATTCACTGCACCACCTAGCTTCCCCACTTGCTTGTACTTTCAATTGTGATTATTTTAACTTCATGTTTGGCAGATTTCGAATTAAGTGGAGAATTTTGACTCCTTGTTATCTTTCATTTTATATTATAGATCTATGTTGATGGAGACTTTCATAAGTACCTTGTGAGTTCAGCTTGTACAAAGGTAAGCAGGCTTGGAATGTGATCTTCTATATTCATAAGCCAATCTCCAGATTCTGCATTATAAAATATTTCTAACATTAACAAGAATGAAGAAATGACATTATAAACCTTAAAAAACATTTTAGAAATGTGACCTATTGTTTGTAAAGCTCCACATGGCTTTCTAAACACATTCCTCACGTTATCTCTGTGAGACAAGTAGATCAGGTCTCTCCATTTTATACATATGACAATTTAGAGCAAAGAGGTCAAATGACTCATTTAGGAAAGTAGTATAAATACCAAGGGGAGGCCTGGAACTTGGGTCTTCTAGGTACCAATAGGATGATCTCTAGATTGTGGCTCATGATTCTGCCTCCCTTTTTAAAGAAGAGATATTTAAAATTATTATGCCTTACAGATTATTCTGCTCCTTTGTACAAATGAAGGAGAGATAAATGCTTTAACCAGTTGTGTGACCCATCTGTCTCATTATCTAGAATCATAAAATATTAGGCTTAGTCAGTCTCAGATCCTCATTCTACAGATGAAGAAATTTAGGCCTGAAGAGGGGAAGAAATGAGTCCAAAGTCCAGATCACGCATGCTAAAATTCTTTCTCAATATCCAGTGATTATTTTAAACTGCATCACTCTGCTTCAGTCTAACTACATGAGGGAGGAATTATACGATGATAGTATAATAGATTTTGAGCTGAAAGGGACTTAAGAGTGCATTTCATACACCCTATAGATGAATAAAACATGATGCCCTAGAAGTTTTGTGAAACTTGAAGACTTCACAATTTCAAACAAGTTGACTATATATGACATTCAAATCTTGTATCTACTTCTTGCAACTTGTGTGACCTTGACCAAGTCATTCAGGTAGCATTCAGTAAAATGAGGGAGTTTGACTAGATAACTTTTAATGTTGCTGATGAAGTGTTTTACCCAAGCAGGTAATAAGTAGCAAAACATTTGAAATAGTAACATTAAGATAGTATGTTTTCTTTGGTCTAAATAATGTAGGGGTCACATTGAGATACCCATACTTTTAAAATATTCTATTGTGAATCACTATGAATGTTTCTTATACATTAATATAATATAAAATATTATTTTGCTTTAAGAAATGAAAATCAGGATATTTTCAGAAAAATCTGGAATGTCTTATATGAACTGATGCAAAGTAAAGTGAGAGAATCAGGAGAACAATTTAAATAATAACAGCAATGTGGCATGGTGATCAACTAGAATGATTTGGCTATTCTCAGCCAAGATGAAGTTTGATACAGATTGAAGCATACTTTTTTCCTTGTTTTTTGGGGGGTCTCTGTTTTCTTTCACAGCAAAACCAAAATGAAAATATGTTTTGATGTGGGTTATGCATCAGATTGTTTCCTACTGAGCGGGGAGGGAGTAGGAAGGGAGGGAGAAAATTTGAAACTCAAAAAGCTTTTAAAAAAGAATGTCAAACATTTTATATGTGGTTGGAAAAAAATCAAATATTTTAAAACCAAACTAATACAATACATATGCAAAATCTCTTCTTTTAGACTCTGCTGGAAAACCTTGACCTCTCAGTTCCCTTTAACATCAGTGTGCAGACTGTGGGGACTGGCGGTTTAGTTTCCGAGAAGGTGCATGTTGAATTTAATCACGATGCAAACAAAGGCACTTCATCATCTGGATGCAGAATCTCCCCTGATGAGCAAGCCCAGGGTAGCAGCTCTCCTGAGGTAATGGTCAGCATGTGATCCAAGCAAGTGGATAGATGCATGTTTGGCCCATGTGTTATGACAATGGGCCTTTGTTTTCATCCTTCCCATGGCATCTTCAAGAGACCTTTTATTTTCTGAAATGTAAAAGGAAATTCCCTGAAGAGGATGGAGGCATCAAGGGAATTTCACAGCTAAAGATTTCTGATTTTTTCTTCCCTTAATGAGGATATATTTTTAATAATAAAATGTTTACAATCATTACCCTTAATTGTTCAGAATAATGTTTTCCTATTCTCAACTCTCAATTAGTATTCAGATGGTTGAAGAGGTCAGGACTAGGCCTTGTAATGCATTGAGAACAGCTCACACATATATATCACTTTAGAGTTACAAAACCCTCTTTACATCCTTCATTTATTTGTCTCTCATGACAGCCTTGAAAGGTCAACAGTGCAAGTGTTGTTTTACTGATGAGGAGACTAGAGCTATGAGAGATTTAATGACTTGCCCAAGGTCGCATGACTTGTAGATAAATGAAAGGAGACTCAAATGCAGACTTTATAATTCCTCCTCCAGAAAACAGAGAAAGGGATGTCAATTTGGCTTCAAAGTCACAGGTAAAAAAAGGAAAGGGAAAAATTCACTCCCTGGAAATTTTCATTTATCCAAGTGTTTAATTTCAATAAGGAACGGGAGAAAAGAACTGTTACTGGAGTAGGATGTCATGAGTGAAAATCCTTCCCCTTCCTCCCACCTCTACTTTCTGTGGGACCTTGAAAAGATCAGTTAATTTCCTTGAGTTTCAGTTTTCACATCTCTAAAATGATAGCTTTGGACTAAATGATCTCTAACCTAGGATCCCTGCAATCAGAAACTCACTTCAGTCTTGTCTACTTATCTGGTGATAAGAATGTTGGAACATTATTTTCTCTATAATTTTCAGTTGAGCTGATTAGCCTTAGACTTTCTACAAGATTCTAACATTATTATTATTATTGTTATTATTATTATAAATAGTGATAATTGGATATGAAATATTAGTATTAGAAAGGATCATAGAATATGACGTGAAATCTTGGGGTTGGGAAAAACCTTAGCCCAAAGAAAATAAGACAGTAAAATGACTGGTAAACAAAATTTCAGAGCAGAAAGGGACGTTATAGAACATGAAATGATAGCATTTGGAAAAGTCTAACAACAAATAATATTAGTGCTAGAAACAGTCTTAGAATTTAGAAAGTCAGAATTAGTAGAAAACTTAGATATAACCAGATTCAATTCTTTCCTTCAAGCAAAAGGGAAAAGGCAGTAGAATTAAATAGTAGGGATATTGGACGAGGGTGCAGGAAGTTTGGTTTCTAGTCTCAGTTAGGACATTCTCTCACTCAGTATTTGAATTCAGGAAAAGTGTTAATCGTTGTGTGCCTTAGTGTTGACATCTAGGAAACCAGAGGCTTGTACTAAATGGTTTGTAAGGTGACTCCAAGCTCCAACATGACATAATTCTGGAAAACTCTTGTAGCCTTTGAGTCTCACATTTATTAGGCAGGCAAATGAGAACAGCTAGTATTATCCTGATTTTACAGATGAGGAAACTGATGTACAGAGGAGAAGTCACTTAAGGTCCTGGAGCTAACTAGTAGATGGCAGGGATTAGAATTTAAGCCTCCTAACTCCTAAACCTGTGTTCTTTTAATTCTTTTAGTGGAGATTATTTGACCACCTAGGGCAAGGATTTTTGACAATTTTTGTTACAGACCACTTTGGAAATGTGGTTAAGCCTTTAGACCTTTTTTCAAAATCATTATTGTTATCTACGTTCACAATAGAAATAGCCAGTAAAAATGAAACAGTTCCTACCCCCAAGGAGTTTACTTTCTATTAGAAGAGATTATCTATCTATCTGTCCATAATCTATCTATTTACCTATCCATATATATATATATATATATATATGTATATATATACATTATATATACACACATTCAAACATATATACCCATTATAACATATATATGTATAATGATATATGTACCTATATAATATATAGGAAGAAGGGTATATTCTTATATCTATATCTCTCTAACTATAATTAATAGTGTCCCTAGATATCAAGTCAATTTTTAAGGAGTGGCAGTGTCAAAATTCACTGGGAATGGATTTAATAAAAGAAAGGGAAAGTCCAAATCAAGTTACTCTATATCCCCTTGGACATTCTTTATACTTTCCATTCATATCTGAACTTATGATGCTCCCTATACCTGAAATTCCCTCCTTGCTGTCTCTACCAGTTGCTATCCAATGCATTGCCCACTTTTAATGTTACCTTCTCAACAAAACCTACTCTGATCCACTGTAGTCAAAATTCACCTATCTTTTCTTTGATTTCTTTTCTCTTTTTTCTCATTTGCACTTTATTAGCACTCTATCAATCAAAGTGGAAACTTTACTAGTACTTCCTAGTGTAAAAAACTCTTTCCTCCTAACAATCCTGGGAGAAAGGTACTCCGAGTTTTATTAGTGCTATTTTACATATGATGAAATGAAGGTTCAAAGAAATGAAGGGAATTGACCACCTAACCAAGATAATAATTGGCAGAACTCAGCAAAGAATCTCAGATTCCTAAATGCAGTGTTCTTTCTACTATAGCCAGATGCCTCTTCTCTGAATCTTAGCTTTCTCATCTATGAAAGGAGGGGGTGGACCAAGTAAGTTCCTCTGAGTACATGTGTTGGATAGGAATGATGGAGCAGTTTGGACAAATAGGATTGGAGCAGATCATATAAGTGTCTTTAAGAGAAACAGAGGCATAGTATTATATTAATTTTTTGTTTAAGGGTATGTTATTGGAGCAGAACGATGGTACAGTAGATAGAGCACCAGCCCTGGAGTCAGGAGGACCTGAGTTCAAATCCAGCCTCAGACACTTAATAATTACCTAGCTGTGTGATCTTGGGCAAGTCACTTAACCCCATTGCCTTGCAAAAAAAACCAACAACAACAAAAATATGAATATTTGAGAAAAAAAGTTTTCGAGAACTGATGTGAATATTCTTTATGTTGAACCAACTAGACTTTTTAAAAGAATCAGAATGCAATCAAATCACATTTAAGCTAAACTTTTGACAGATCTCTGAGTTTTTGAAAGTAAAACTGTTCCAATGCCTAGGTAGAAATATCTACTTAGAGACTAAGAAAACATAAATTTAGTTCTTTCCCCCCAATTATTAAAGTGCTTTGCTATTTTTAAAAAGTTTCATAGCAACTCTGAAGCTTAAAAGCCACATCAAATATCCAATACTAAAGGACAGTTGTGCATTTATGAGAGAGAAAACAAGTTGGATTTAATTCAATTCAGGATGCTTTGTTTTAGTGAAAAGACCTTTTGACTATGTGAGAAGACCTAAACTTTAACTCTTACTTTGTAGTAACTGTATGATTCTGGGAAAGTCACTGAATATTTCTGAACTTTCATTTCCTTAATTGCTGAAGATGAAATGAGTCAATGGATGTAGGACTCTGTCAAATGTACATGTAAATTGAGAGAGTTGAACAAGGTGACTTTAAGATTCATTTCAGCTCTGATCTGTAATTCTGAGAACTTCTTAATTAGTCAGAAATGCTTTAATTAATTGATTGGCCATTCCAAATGCATATCTGTAGCCATCATTCAGAGTATTCTAATATTCTAAATTCTGGCTTAATGAATCACCAAATAGTAATTTGTTCATTTCAATTCAAGTTTGCATTGACTATCACTTCTCTTCTTTCCACTGGTACTCAGCATCCAGGAGATATGTCTGATGTACTTTAAAATAAAGAGAATTTGATTAGATAATTGCTGAGCTCCTTCCATTTCCCAGGCTTTATGGCTTTTCCTCCAAATTATCTGCAGAACTGTGTCTAAAACGACTATTTGCCTATTTCCTTGTGTGTCTCCTGTCCAACAAAGGGCTAGAGAGGAAAGTGATTTAACTGCAAATGGCTCTTGATCTCAGAATTTGATATTCAGTAGGGCTGAGATCAAAAGCATATTGGGCTCAGGTCAAACAGTTCAAGAAAATCGTTAAATTTTCAGTGTGAATATTTATACTTCAGAAATTAGGGGATAATACAAATCAGAGCTTGATTTTTTTTGGTGGTTGTTGAAATATTAATAATGCAAATAGACTTAAGAATGTGTCAGGTGTGCATTCCCTTTTGCTCCCCACCCCCCCAACCTAATTGTTAAATATTTATTAACATACCTCTTAGACACTTATTAACTGTGTGGCCCTAGGCAAGTCATTTAGCCTTAATCCCCTGGAAAAGGAAATGTTAAAGCACTCAAGTATCTTTGTCAAGAAAACTCCAGGGCTAGTAATGTGCTATGATCCACAAGATCACAAATAATCAAACCTAACTGAAGGATTGACGAACAACAGTGCAACCTTGTCCAAGTTCCCCTATATAATCACTAAAGAAAAATAATTTAAAAATCATATGATTAGAAAATATCTGCCTTGCTTAGTTTTGGTTCACCTGAATGGGAAGTTAAAGGAAGACAAAGAAAAATAAGGGAATATATATAAAAGTTTATGGAACTTAGGACAAAATATTTATGGCTCAGTAGAGAAAGTATTGTACTAGCATTTGAGGAACTAGATTTAGATCAAAGCTCTGCTTCATTAAAACAGTGTGCTAGTCACCCTTTCTCAGTCTCATCTCCAAATTCCCTTCTACATTCCTCATCTATAAATTGAAGAGATTGGACTAGATGGTATCAAAGATCCATCTCAGTTCTAACATTTCACATTCTGTAGTTCTTTCCAGTTATGATAATATATGTTTTAACGTACCTTCCAATACCAACATTCTATCCCAGTTCTTGGAAAAGATTTCTGTGGGTAGCTTGGGTTGGTCATTTGTAAAATGATAAAAACAGACAAGAAACAGACAAGAAATAGCATTTATGTTGCCCTTTGAGATCAGCATTCTGATCATTACAATAGCCCAGGAAGGTAGGTATGGGGAAACAGAGACTAGATAAAGTTAAATGACTTATTCAGTGTCATTCAGCTTATAAGTATCAGAGACTGAATTTGAACTGAGGTCTTTCTGATTCCAAGTGCAGAAGTCTACCCACTGTCACCTGGATGGTTTTTACAGAGTCCCAAAAGTCTTAGTTTAGTTTTAAACTTTAATAGTTCAATTCTATGAGTGTAGCAAAGCAAAAAAAGACAAAGCAAACCAGACTAGACAAAACCAAACAAAGAAATAAAAAACAATCTACATAATTTAGGTTCAGAGAAAGCTAAATTCTCTTTGGGTAGAAAAAAAACATTTAGTCTTGGGGCTAATGTAATCATTTCCTTTTTCTTATTCCCAAGCCTTTCTAAGATTTCCTTCCTTTAAACAAAGAAATGAACAAATTTAACCCATGCAGAAGTAAAGTTGCTTTTTTAATATCCTGGGCTTTGAGGAAGTAGCAGGTTGTTTGTTAGTAGACCTATAGGAAAGAGGAAAAAGGGAAGTTTATCATAGAATTGAAAAATCTGCTGCATTCCTCTCTCCAACTCAGTATAAT
Source organism: Macrotis lagotis (assembly GCF_037893015.1). NCBI lineage: Eukaryota > Metazoa > Chordata > Mammalia > Peramelemorphia > Peramelidae > Macrotis > Macrotis lagotis. The sequence continues at coordinate 213,459,416 of NC_133660.1, read as the reverse complement.
GGAGTTATGCTGCAGTCCTTCTCAAGGAAGAGTCTCATGTTATATGTTAGTGGAAAAGCACTGGAACTAAAGTTAGAAATGTGGAAGCTGGGATTAACATTCTTCAAATTTTATGGAAGGCCATGGACAAGAATCACATGAGATGGGATGGCATGGATGATTTATGATCTGGACTTGTTGAGTATCCATAAATTGCATCACAGATGCATTAAAGTATCAGATTAGTATTGTATAGACATTATAGGAGTTTACTTAGGGAGTATCTCAAATTATTTTCAAGTCAAGAAGGACAATCTTGGTCTCCCTCATTAATTCCTATGCTGTCCATTTCAAAGACATTATACTATCCAGACTATAAGGGGAGAAAAAAGGCCAACCCACTTTGGTAGCTCTAATGTCCTAATATTCACTTAGAAATTCCATTCCATTCAATTCAATCAACATTTTAAAATGCTTACTACTAAACTGAACCCTTTCTTCATGAGGGGTTTTCTGTGGTCATCATTTCCTTTTTCTTAACATAAGCTCTCTAAGGCAGGAACTGTATCAATACTCAATAGATGTTTTATACAATGGAGACTAGGGACTAGTTTATTTTAAATGGTCTATTTTTATTCTTTACTTTTCCTTTTTTAAAAACACTTCTCTGCATTGAATAAAACACCAAACTAAGATTGACTGTATTGTTTTAATAGAAACTTGGAATTGATCACAATCTTTATTATAAGTCCATCAGAGAAATTGCCTCAATAATTTTTTTCCTACAGTATAAACACAACATAAAATTTCAGCAATGGAAAGGACCTCAGTGGTGCAAACTCATCTGTACTCCCACTGTTCTTCATTCCTTTACAAATTGGAAGTTCACTAGATAGCCTGCTCTCCCCCAACCATGTTCTCTTTTATTTCCAGGTAGAGACAGCTAGAGATTCCAGACTATAGCATTTAGATGTAGTATCTGTGAGGTCTCTCTTCTCATTGCCTCTAGATGCTCAACTATCTGGAAATGGTGGTGGTAGTGATGCTGTGGTCTACCATCTTAAGAGCTTGGAGGCACCTATTTTTTGAATGTCATCTTGTTCCTCCATTCTGCCAATTTCCACAAATCATGGCTCAATCATTGGGCAAAATCAACCCTTCAGGGATCTGTATTTATTCACTAAATCTCACTATTTCTCTGATGACAGCACTCTCTGTCCACTCTGTTCTCTGTACATTCCATAAAGTCATCTCTCTAGCCATTTGTTGTTCACTGAATGCCAGTATCAGGAGAATGATCATTCGTTATACAGAGCTTGTCTTTTAGGTTCATATCCATTCCTAAGGGAAGTCTCCTTTTCTTTATTCTGCTTCCTTCCTGTGTGTGTGTGTGTGTGTGTGTGTGTGTGTGTATGTGTATGTGTGTGTGTGTGTACCATGGAGGTAGGGGTGGAATTGGTCCCCCTTCTGTCCAACTGAAGTGAACCTTTTAGTATTCATTCTGGATGATAGTTTTTCACATTCAGTACATTCATATAGGGCCTCTTTTTCCTTTGTTAGTTCTGTTTCCTCAACTCCTAGACTTTCAGCAACTGTTCCTCCTTCTGAGGCTTTCCAATCTTTTGGAATATTTTTCTCTTCCTTCTGCCATGACTATTTAGCTAGTCTCTCCTTTTCACTATAACATACAGCTATTAATTAGAATGCAAGAACACTGGAAATGAATCACAGAGTTTGAGAATTGAAATGGACCTTAGAGATCTTCTAGTCTAAATTTCTAATTTAGAAATGAGGAAATGAATACAGAGTAGTGAAGTGTCTTGCCTACAGTAATGCAAAAATTTGCTTTATTATTGAAATTTGATGTGCCCAAGTAAATTATAAGATGCAGGAAACTAATTACCTTTTTACTATGTTCAAAGATATTAGCTTCTTTGTGTTAATTCTGTAAGAATTTTCCAAATTGATCCTTAATTTTATTTTATTTTTCCAATTATATGCAAAGGTAGTTTTCAACATTCATCTATTTGCAAGTTTATGAGTTCCACCTCTCCCCATGGTGGTGAACAATCTGGCAAAAGTTGTACATGTAAAATAATGTTTAACATTCCAAATTGGTTCTTAAGTTCTTTGAGGAGCATTTATTCAGATTTACAATGTATATTTTTAAATTTTAAAATATATTGTTGTTATTATCTTACTTATTATCTATGGATTTAGTAAAGAAAAAATTACTCATGCTTCTGTCTTAGTCCATGTCTTTCATTCTCTGCCTGTTATGTCCCAGTAGTTCTCCTTGTAGTAAATGACAGAATTTAAACACCTATAAAGACATATAAACATGTTTATATTTCAGTTCCACCACTTGCTCTTTACCTGAACTCGGAGAAATCATTGAATCTCTCAGGGCCTCAACTTTCAAACTGTGATTTGAGAGTAGTGTTAATTATATAGCATGAAGTAGTGGAGATTATATGAGATGCTAGATATGAAAGTGTTACACAACCATGAATTGCTGTGCAAATGTAAACAACTGCAAAAGTTTAAAGTCCTAGACTTTATCTTGGGTGCTAGGATGATATATAGACTTGTTTTCCCTTTGGTATTATGTGGCTTTATTATACATAACTGAGCACATTAAAAAAAAGTCTGAATTAATACTAGAAGATCCACTTCAACCACCTCTGAAGTAAATAAAATCATTAGAATTATTAAAAGAATTGAAATCATTTGAAAGGAGAGATGTCATAAAGCTTTGATAAATTCATTTTTTAAAGTTTCCTTTCCCTGGAACCAAATGCATTTACATAGTTAAGATATTTTCTTTCAAATCTCTTACAAATGCAAGTCACATGTGAGTTGTCATAGAAACTCAATTTTAGAAGGAAAGGAAAGATTTGTTTTAAAAGCATAAAACACATATATAGCATGACTTAACTAAGAATGATAAGTAGTCATAGTTTCATCAGCTTTATTGCTGGGAAAAAATCCTATAAATAATATAGATAATTCCAAATTCTCTCATTTTATATAAAAGGAAAGGAAGACCCCAAGAGAGAAAATAGCTTGTTCATAATCACATTTGATAGTAAATAGTAGAATTGGGATTCAAACATTGTTCATCTGGTTCCTAATCCAAATCTCTTTGCTTAGGTCAGTCTACTAGCCACATGCCATGATCTACTATGATTTTTTTTCTTTTTCATATCCTGAATCAGCCCCTGATCTGGAATATATGAGTGGTCAGGATGTCAGATGCCTTGCCTCTGAAATTAGGTCCATTTTGTATAAGTATTTATAGTTTCCTGGAATTGTGTATATAAAAAGTAGAAAGATGAAGTGGTTGGAGCCTCTCCTTTCAGAGAAGAATTAAAGCTAATTTTAGGTTTTTTTTTTACTTTGGTCAAAGTAATGTCATCTGTCCTATGCCCCTTAATAGGAGTTGTCTTCTTTAGAGTGTAAACGTATTAAAGTCAGGGACTAACGTGTGTATATTTGTATCTTCAGCATTTTGTCAGGCAACAAACCTTTATTTGGTTTAGTTTTTTTGGCAAGGTAATGGGGTTAAGTGACTTGCCCAGGGTCATTCAGCTACATAAATATTAAGTGTTGAGGTGGTTGGATTTGAACTCAGGTCCTCCTGACTCCAGGGCTGATGCTATATCCATTGTACCGCCTAGCTGCCTCTCAACAAACCATTATTAAGCATCGACTATGAGCTATGCTCTGACTTAAGCACTGGAGACATAGGTACAAAACAAAAAGACAGTTTCTTCCCTCAAAGAGTTTAAAATCTAATGGAAAAAGACAATACATAAAAGAAAGCTGAAAAGGAGGGAAGGCAGCTATCCTTTGCAGGGGCTTGATAGAAAAATCCAAAGGAATAAAGAATCTAGAACATAGAATTCCAATAATTAAATAAATAATACATCTGTCAATAAACACTGTCATCTATCTATCTTTCATCTATCTATTAGCTATCATCTAACTATTTAGTTAATTATTTATCTCTGTCTCTATCTATCTATCTATCTATCTATCTATGCCTCATAAACTGACCAGCTCTGGTTAATTTTTCACTTCCCACCTAGTTCCCCACAGGTAGACACAATGGTTCCACTTTCAGGTCTGCCCCATTCTCTTGGTAGACTAGAAAACAAAAGTATTGAGTATAGCCTTGAAAACAAAAATATTCCAAAGGAAACAAACACCAATTCACAGAAATGAATGAAAGGTAGTGATATCCTAATAATGAGGGTTAAGAGGTTTCTGAGATGTATGATCCTTTGAGCATTACAAATGATTTGCACAATTAATTTTTATTGATTAATAAATTGCCTTTATGGAGCAGAGGTAAGTACCATGGAGTGATGGTTTTAGTAGACATTATAGTATTGGAATGGGGAAAGGAAAGATATTGGCTGATGGTTACCCATACTGGTTGTATTCTTATATCTACTTTTCTTTTCTTACTCTATACTTGTATTTCTTTGTCTTTTTCTGTCCTAAGATGTTTGCTTATGAAGATAGGGTAAGGGACTGAATGGCTTTTCCTGAGTATTTTTCAATACAGTTTCCTTTGGTTTAATCCTTCTTGGATGGGAAAAGGAAGCTTAATAAGCACTTGTTATGTTATACATGTGTTTATGTATGTGTGCATGTGTGTGAGAGAGAAACAGAGAGGGAAAGACCAGTAGACACACAGAGAGACAGAAACAGAGACAGACAGACAGACAGGTAGAAATAGAGAAATAGAGAGACAGAGAGAGAGAGAGAGGGAGAAGAGGGAGAGAAGAAGGAAAGGAGGAAGAGAATAAGGAGAGGAGGGAGGGAAAGCGGTAATTGACTTTCATGGTTATATTTATTTGCTCTCAAATATTCACATCAGAAGATAAGCATCAGGAAATCACAATTTCCTGATTACTAGTATCTTTTTTCTGACTTACTGGTTTGTATATTGTATCTTTTTTCCTGCCATGACTTCTAATATCTACCTCTTATAGGCCTAAAGCTTATCTTCCTGGATTGCAAATCTCACATTTTTTACCTCTGCAAGATCCTCAACCAATGGCAAACATCCTCCTGGATGCCATGTTTCCCTGCCACACATGGGTTTTGTGTGGTAATGCTATACTTGAGTTGAATTTTTGGCTTGTGTTATGATAGAAGAGTGGAGTCTAAGTCTGGGAAGGAATCACAATATTAATGGAAAGAGTTTTTAGTTTGAAGAGCAAATATGGAATATCAAATATCAAATATTTATAAAGTACTTTCCCAAGCTTATAGCACTAAAGAAATACTAGATATTATTGTGATTTATGATGTTTTGTTATTATTATTGTAATCTTGGCTCTGACACTTACTAGCACTATGATAATAGACAAATCATTTATCCTTTCTGATCCTCTTTTTCCTGACCTTTAAATGAGGTTGAAATTTTTCCTTTCAATATTAATATAGGGGAGAGTAATTTGAAAATAAAATTCAATAAGATTTGCTATAACCAATAATTAATAATAACTGAGGCTTAACATCATACTCATGTATGAAAATATATGATTCTTATGTTTTTATGTGTAATTTCTCTCACCATAGAGTTTGGTTAAATTCCAGTCCTAAATTGTATAAAAGAGAACTGCATTTGAGCTACGAGGATATTTAAGCTTGTATTTAAATAACTTACCATATGTTCTAGATAAATCGGATATTGTGGTGGCAAACTGTGAGACAACCTCCTCTGTGACAATGGTACTGTTTTATTGTTTCTAATGGAAACATAACTTAAGCAGATGAAGTTCTGGGTCTATCTTTATGGGAAAGAGAAGATTAGTGTCAAATAGCTAGAACTAAAATAATTTAATTTGTTGGTCAAATCTGCATTTCAATAATGCATAATGCTGAATAGCTCTATCTAGGTTATGCTAATGTTGCATGCATAATACAATTCACTTATATACCTTCACCCATTAGAACATAGTCCAACTCAATATCAGACACTCTCCGGACCTTTATATCATGTGATATTTTTTATGGTTGAGCTAGGTGATCAATAAGGTAGAATCCCTGGCTTCTAGGGGTATGGAATTAACCTATGCTGGTATAATAAGTCCAAGTCAGGAGTGGAGAGACTCTGATGGAGAATGGGGCATTATCAAAATTGTAATTGAGTCAAACCAGAGTTCACAAGGTAGCTGGACCAAAAATGGAAAAAAGGTCAAAGCTTTAGTCCCTAGGTGAGAAAGTCAGTATTGAAACTGAGACAGCACTCTGTGAAGGGAGCAATGAGTGTCAATGAGATGATTTGTTTCCTACAATTTCTTCAAGTGAAACAGCAGAACAGCAGTTAGTTAGCCACATCGTTCCTTGTCCTTCATGATTTGTTGTGGGCCTGGAGTGATTATTCAGTTTCATTTTTTGTTTTCATTTCAGAGTTTCTTTTCTGTGGTTTAGAAAGATCAATAATTGATCTATTGTATGAGCAAAATTCAAAGCTCTGTTCTGAGGAAAACAATAAGCATAGCTGATCTCTCTGGTGTCCAATCTTTCACCCAGAATATAAACTCTGTCTCCTTACTTATATACTTAGTATCCAGAGCCCATGGATTTCTTTTTAGCTAACCACAAAATTACCAAAAATTAAACAAATAAAATTTAAAAAAACTATCATTATTTCAAGTTCCCTAGGAACTCACAGAATTATAGGATTATATTTCTAAAGATGAAAGCAATTTCTTTTTTACATATGAGGAGATCCAGTTCCAGGGAGATTAAGTTATTTGCCTAAATTCACATAAATAGTCACCCTTGGAGGTGGATTTTAAACACAAGACTTCTAGTTCCAGAGACCTTGTATCCAGCTACCTCCCAAAGAATGCTAGAATTAAAATAGACTTTAGCAGTTAACAAGTCCAATGTTCTTATTTTGTAGCTGAGATCTCAAATCATGAACTAATTATATTTCAACCTTGCCAAAGTTTCACCGGAGATATTTTAGATGAAGGGTTGTGTGAATTATTTGTTCTCCTGGATTTTCTAGATAATTTCTCTATATTAAGTTAGAGCATCAGAAAACAATACCTGGCCTCAGTAGCATCTTCATTCCACATGGAAACTGATTCACCTTAAATATTATGATGTTTATCACCTGATTTTGTAGAGGATCTAGATGAAAAATGGCCATTTGAAAAACTTTCCCAAACTACACTCAAGGAAAAAAAAATCCAGACCAATCAGTCAATCAGCCCTTATTAACTGTCTGCCATGGATGTCACTGTACTAAGCTCTGGTGGGGAGGGGGGGGAGGCAAAAAATAGTCCCTGCCCTCAAGTTGCTTAGAGATTTAAAGTTAGAAGAGGACTTGGAAATTATCCAAGTACCCCTCCTTATTTGAGAGATGAAGAAAACTAAGAAGTGAGAAAATAACTTCATTTATTTAAGAGATTTGAATCCAGGTCCTTGAATGCTTCCTCTCCTTTTTATAGTGGACCAATAGAAAACATTTCTTCATTAATTTAATGACAAAAAAGTTGTTAATTAGGGCAGCTAGGTGGAGCAGTAGATAGAGCATTGACCCTGGAGTCAGGAGGATCTGAGTTCAAATCCAATCTCAGATACTTAATTAGCTGTGTGACTTTAGGCAAGTCACTTAACTCTACTGCCTTGCAAACGCCCCCCCCCCCCACAATGAATGAGTTTCTTCTTTCTTTCCCATCAAGAAGGTTAAAATCATATAATCTAACATTTCCCTTTTTGACATGACTGCTGCTTAGGTATTAACAGCTAATTTTAATGCTCTATTTCAGTAATGAATCAATTGATTGTTTAATTGATTAAATGGTCTTGGTAACAGCAGGGTATAATGGAAAGAACTCTATTTCTGGAATCAGAGGATATGGGTTAAATCCCTTCCCTAATGCTTACTAAGCTGTATGACTTTGATTAAAACACTTAACCTCTCTAAACTTCAATTTCTTCATCTTTAAAGTGAGAGGGGACAGACTAAGTTCCCTATTAGCTCTAGATCTATGATCCTATGAATGCTTTTATTATATCCAAGCAATGAAGTTTGATTCTGAAGTTGTGCCTACTTCTTGGGGGATGTCTACAATAATGAAAGGATTACAGGCAGTAGATCCCTTAATGTTATGTTTCATTCAAGTTTCCAGGCAATTCTAAAATGTTTGAAAAGATAGGTAGTATGGAAACTTTCTATATCTGTTAGTCAAGTTATTATTATAATTTTTATTCTTATTAAATAAAATATATTAACATGATATGAATTATGAATGTTTTAATTTTTATTAAACACTTTTCTTAAAACAATCTTGTGAGGTAGGCAATACAAATATTATCCTCATTTTACAGATTATGAAACTGAGGTCCAGAGAGGCAGCTTTTCTTGTTCGTTCATACAGCTACTGTCAGAGCTTGGACTGTATTGGAAAGAACATTGGATTTGGAATCAAAGGGCTTAGGTTGCAATATTGGTGCTGCCATTTATTTAATAGCTATGCTACCTTTAGCAGGTTACCTATATCAGATAATCTCTAAGGACTCTTCCAGCTCTTATCTCAATCTAATTATGATATGATCAATCACCCCATATCCAGGGTTTTTTACATTTCTGTTTCTTTCACAAGAAAGAGACAGTAAGCATATTCTAATGCAGCTGTGGCCCCTGTCACCAGATCCAGGACAACTGAATTGAAATTTCAGGGAAGCTAATTTTAATATGGAAGAAGATAGTTCCTGGCAATTATTGTAGCTGTCATAATGAAAAGGACCCCTTCCTGAGTAAGGTTCCAGATTCTAAAGATGTTTCAAACAGTACAATCCCTTCCCAGAGTTGGAATTTCTATGTTAGATACTGTGTAGCAACAGATATCATCTCAGGTCCCTTCCATCATTATAATTCTAAAAACCTCATGCTTCAGTTTCCGTGCAAGTTTTTAATTCCAAAACCTGTAAGGCAGCATAGTATATTTTATTGACCCTATGTCAACTCAGTTGCTTTAATAGTAAGAAATGAAGTTAAACAACATTATTTTTCCCCTTACAAAAACCTCTCACACACAGGAACCTTGCATTAGCACAAGCACTCAATAAATATTTGCTGATTGATGTTTTGAAAAGATAGCTAGCTTGACTTCTTTCTTCCTCCCTTCCCAATCACAGAACCTCAGAATTGGAAGGAATATCATAGGTCATATCCAACTTTTACTTAAATTTCGACTGCATTATTCCTGGCAAGGGAATTATTCTATCTCTCCTTAAGGTGTACCAGTGATGGGGAGCTCAATACCTCATGACAGAAACTCTTTTACTTATATAACTTTAGTTGTTAATGAGCTTTTCTTTATATTAAACTAAAATGCTCTTCCTACAAACTTTTACACATTGCTTTTAGTGCTATCTGATGAGGGTAAGCAGAACAAATCTAATTTAATAGGATAAAAAATATAATAAAAATAAATGGAAAATTAGAATTCAACTCAACTTGTTAATATTAAGATGAGAGAGATATAGCTAGATAGTATTTTATCTATCTGAAAAAATCTGACAGTTTTAATAGATTTCAAATTCAATGTGAGTTACCTCAGAAAACTAATATGATCTTAGTTTATGCTAAAACAAAACAAAACAAACAAACAAACAAAAACCTTTGTGCTGCAATCAGAGTGAAGCAGATAATAGTCCCATTGCAGTCTGCTTTGGTCAGGACAAATCTGGAGGACTGTTTACTTTTAAAAGCATAAAAAGCATATGGAGAGCATAAAGAAGGTAATGATGATGGCCAAAAGATCTTTAAAATTAAGGGAATTAAGCTTCAGTATGATCTGGTCTATATGAAAATGTAATTGAGAAATGTTTTAATAAAATAAGTGAAAACACAACACAATAGAGATAATGTTAATTTATAGTTTTCCTTGTCAATAAATCCCTGTAGTGATCTGTTTCTACTTGAGTATGGCACAATTTTTCAAGATCATAGTATGTGAAGACTGAATGAAGGAATTAAGAATATTTATCCTGAGAAAGAGAAGGCTTAGGTGACATATGATCACTATGATCAAGTATGGAAAGGACTGTCCTGTGAAAGGATTCAAATTGTTCTGCTCTGTTGTAACAGACAGATTTAGGAGAAATGTGTAAAAATTGCAGAAAGAGGCAGACTTTGACTTGGTATAAAGCCAAATGTCCTAACAATTTTCTGCAGAACTACTCAAAAGTAAAATAGGTTTCCTTGGTGATTTATGATTTCTCTCTCAGTTCAGACCTTCAACAAAGGACAGAATGACTCTTTGTTGAGATTCCATAACAGCAAAATTGAGTTTAAGGAATATGTTGGACTAGATGGCTCCAAGGTTCTTACCATTTCTATTGCTTTATAATTCTACTCTTTGAGAACTCTTCAAATATCCAAGGTAGAGACCTTTGTTATTGACTTCATATGACTTCTCTTCTCCAGGCTTAGAATTCTTATTTCCTTCCAATTAACTATTTAATCTCCAAATTATCTAATCATTTGGATGACTCAGGGGTCTTGCTGTTGGGGTACTGTATAGATGCAATTGCATAGCCTAGAGTTAAACCCTCCCACCCAGGCACTAACCTTGCTGCTTCCCCCCATACAAAAGATTTGTTTCATTTCTATAGAAGGGCCCCAGTTTTCTTCTCTGTCTTAAAGCTGGAGGGGAAAAAAAGGCTCTGACAGTTTCTGCCGCCTGCTTTGTTGGACCAGCTTTGTTGCATCCTGGAGTAGGTCTAGCAAAGTATTGGCTGAATTTTAAGCATGAAAAATCCAGCCTCTGAAATTCCATTTGGCTCATTTTCCATCCCTCCTAGAGGACAAAAGAGGTTTTGTTTGTGTTTAAAGTCCTGTGAAGAGTTTGGCTACCAGATAAACTGAGTTGCCAGTGAAGGAAACATGGCATATTAGGTGACAGAGTGGGGTGCCCTCTGAATGTAATGAATGTTGCAATGAGTTGCCATCTACATTGGGTTATTCACCAGATAACAGGATCATAAAATTTAAAACAAAATGGGAATTTTGAATTCATCTTGTCCAGCTCCCTTATTTTACATATGAGGAAACTGAGATCCTTAGAGCTTAATAATTTGTCTAAAGTTATATGAATGAAAAGTACCAGAGCCAGGATGTAAACCTTCTGTCCTTAACTCTCCTGTACCATGGAAAGGTCCTTTTTTGGGCATTTAGAGAATTTGCAGCTAGAGAATCTTAGAATGTTGCAACAGGATGGGACCTCTGAGAAATGCTGGGAAAGGGAAGGTTAAATGCGACAGGCATAGCCTGAGGAAGGAAGAATCTCAATGGCTCTCCCAACTTACCTCTCTGAGCACTATCAGTACTTCTATTTTGGAGCCTACCCTGGATAAGAAACAGTGAGGATAGCTGATTGCCAGTGATCATCAGGCCAAGAAGGATTCAGACAAGAGGAAATCCTAAGAATGAGAGAGCTTAGAAGGATCCTCAGAGATCATTTAATTCAGCTCTGTTATGTTCCAGATGAAGAAACCCTAGAGAGTTTAAGAAAACTTGGATTTGAACCCATCCCACTTTCTATTGAAGGGAAGCAGTGGCAACATGGAAGGAAGGGACATCCTATGACTTGGTAAGGATGACCTTTCATAGAGCTCATGATAGACTATGGCAGGGAGTCTAGAGTTCCCAGAAAGAACAGAAGACCATAGGATCTCAGAAGAGAACTCAGAAGCAAGTTTATTCAACCTTTATACAAGTAGGAATCCCTCTACAAAATATCTGACAAATGTATTTAGCTCTTGCTTTAAACCTCCAGTGATGGGGAACTCATTACCTTTTGAGGTAGCTAAGTATCCATTGTCCGTGAAAAAAAACCTGAAAATCAGAAGGCAATCAGGTGAAGAATGAGCTAGCTTGTTTTGGTAATAAATATGAGAAATTCTCTCCACCTACTTAGCTAAATTCTCTCTGTGAATTACCCTGCAGTCAAAACTGGCAGCTCAAAACTAGCCCCATCTTCCAAAATCTCATGAAGTCACAGTTGGTTTTCCTATGTTAATTGGATAGATTTGAAAGGACTTAAGCATACCTTAGCTGGAATCCAGAAAAGGTTGCCACTCTCCTTTCTCTTCCAGAAATGCTGGTTTTGAACTGTGGGTTCTGTATTATCACAGACACCTAGGAGCCCTCATTGATGGCAGAGTGACATATTTAATCTTGGAGCTTCAGTTTACATGCTGACATAAGGAGGAACTTGTTCATTAAATGTTCAAGTGGAAATCATGGTGTGAAATCTCTAATTTCCCCACTCCTGAGGGATCTTTTGATGACAGCAAGTGAAAATAAAGCTTTTCATTAAGAGATAATCAAGTGAAAGGGTTTATTTGCTTATATCATAAAGTGTTATTTCTAGTCCAGAAGTGAGCACATAGTTTGCATAGTATCAGTTACCATTAACCATTCTTTAACAATAAAACAGTAGCAGCAACAATAACAAAACTTTTATTGCATTTAAAGTTTGCAAAGCATTTTCCATGTTCTCTTATTTGATCCTTACACCAATCCTGTTACATATACGAGACACATCCTTTGACTCACATAGAAGCTAAGTAATTTAGCTAGCAGTTGCCAGAGGTGGGATTTGAACCCTGATCTGCTTGACTCCTAACTCCTCATACTCTCTCTTCTATACCATTTAACTACTTGACAATGAACTATTATTGTCAATAATTGAGATGTTGGGTGCTGTAGTGACAAGAGCACTGGAATCAAACTTCTGGAGTCACATATCTGGTTCCTTCATTTACTCACCATATAATTTTGAGTAGTTTCTCTGAGCCTCAATTTCTTCATTTCTAAATGGGGATTATAGTTTTTATTATATAGTATATATTTGATATATATTACATATATGTCACTAATATTGATAGGGTAGTTGTGATACAAAATGTCTTTTGAAAGATTATTAAGCAATACATAAGAATGGTATTAAGTAAAAGAGGGTTGGATTTGGAGGTAGGTTCTACTTCAGTTACCTAAAGACCTGTATGATTTTGAATAAGTCCCTTAACTTCTCTGACTGTCAGTGTCCACCTCTGTAAAATGAGGAAGTTGGACTAGAAAATGGGTAAGATCCCTTCCAGTTTTAGATTCTATTTAAAAAAAAATGAACACTTGATACAGTAAATAGAAATCAGCATCTAGAGACTAAGGATCACTCTCTATTTATCTTGAATTAATAGTGGTGTGCATTTGGATTTGTAGGTGATTGGAAGTACAACTAACCCTACTGACCTCGTATGAAGATAATCATGTTGGAGGAACAAAAAAGACAGACCAAAATAGTAAGTGTCAGATATTTCCATTATTTTTGGGGGGATCTATTAACAAACATTTTGACTCAGCAAAATTCATTCTAAATGTGCTGTGTTCCTTTGCTTAAGGAGGCTCTGGTATCTGGGGATTATTTTCCAACTTCACTCTCATCTGTTCTATGACACTCAGAGGTCTTTAGAACCTCGATTTCCTTAGAGTTTGCTTTTGCTTCATTTCATCTGTGGGAAATCCTTGTCAAGCAGGCAAAATGCCAGACAGTTCAAAGCAGCCATTCTTTCTTGGATGGTTTTGTTTCCATGGAAGTTTACCGGGTCACATTTCATTTAGGCAGTGCAGTGTAGTAGAAAAGATCATGAACTGGGAATTAGAAGAGATCTGGGTGCTAATCTGAGTTCTTTGAGGAGCTGGTGGTATAACTTTGGGCCAGTCACTTCCTTTATCTGTACCTCAGTTTCCTCATTTTTAAAATGAGGTCAAACTATATGAGCTCTAAAAAAAAATCTTCCAGCTCTATGGTTCTTGTTCCTGTGGTAAAATAAGGAGGCAATGTTTAACTCTGAGCCATACCTAAATCTCAAAAGATTTGATCATGCACAAAACATGCCAGTTTTCAAAAAACACATTTTTCAATTCTCAGTTCTACTGTTGTTAAGCTTGAACAATAAGACTGGATTCTGTTTAAAACAGAGTTTTCCTTTTTGGTCTATTGTATATATGGAAAGTATAAGAAAATAGAAGATCCCTATGTGATCTGAAATAAATTGCCCTTTCTGAATCTCAGTTTCTCTAGTCTTTAAAAAAGTGAGTGAGCAGAAGTAACCTTTAATGTCCCCTTTGGTTCCAAAATTCTATGTAGCCTACATTCTTAGTTCCTAAATGCTGATGCTGATAATGTTGATGTTGTATTGTAGGTAGTAGGGCAGTTAGGTGGTAGTGGATCGAGCACCATGCCTGAAATCAAGAGGACCTAAGTTCAAATTCAACCTTACTGACCTTAGGCAAGACTCTTAACCCTGATTGCCTTGTATCCAGGGCTATCTCCAGTTGTCTTGATTCATATCTGGCCATTGGACCCAGATGGCTCCAGGGGAGAAAATAAAGGTAGTGACTAAGCACAGCTTTCTTTGCCTTAAATTTAATTCAGGTGTATATTATGCATCACCTCCCTGATATCATAATCTTCTAGGAGAATGAAGGACAGACATCTGCTGGAAAAGCTGATACATGTTTAAGAACCCTATCCACTGAGGGAAAAGGATCAGTGCTTTTCTAGGTGATGGGGAAAGAAACAAGTAGGAGGGAATCTCAAATTGCCACAGTGAAGTCATCTCCAGTCTCTGGCTGTCTCCTAAGCTATAGGATTTATTACAGCAACCCCTTTGTAAGTAATCTAAGTCATCTTATTCTAACAGCTCATATAACCTTTATTCTATAGTTCATTTAATATGTGAGATGTCTATGATTCCTTGAAGATAACCAAAGAATTTACAAAACCAAAAATCTAAATCTCTTAAGAGAGAAAAATCTTCACCTGAAAATATATGCATTTACTTACAGATACATACATGCAGGCATACATGTTTGTATGCATGCATGAATATTTATTGTTGTTGGGTATCTGGATGTGCCTCTTTCTATTTCATACTGAAACTTCAAGAAAACAAAGAGGAATGAATATCTATTTTCTTCTAGCCTTTTCATTATATGCTTTGCTCCAAGTACCCCCTGGAGTCATTTTCCTTAGTAACTATGTATGCCCTTATTCTGGGATCCTTGATGAATGACTTGATGAATGGGAGGACAATTTAACATTTATTGAGTGCCAACAATATGTCAGACCTTTACATGGAAGGAGATGATTTATGGAACCCAAAGCCCATATAGGTTGGTTTTGCACTCCATAAACTCTAAAGTCATACCCAACACCGATGAGATGTTTGAGTTGATCCTAGATCAATTTCTGTATTTGTACGTAGCTTTTAATGATAAGAAGATGAAACAGTATAGGACTTGGAATTGTAAACATTGAACTAGGGATGGTGAAAGCAATGTTTCTTGTGCTTATTTGTCTTGTTTAGGCAATGAATGTCAACCACAGTTCAGAGGATTTTTATTATAGATATTGTTTGTTGTGAATAATCATGTGATTATTCAATGATGCCAAACTGTTTTCCAGCATGAAAATTCACCTTCTGATCATAAATATTATTCCGGTGATGCTGCACATTGGCAATGCTGAAATGTGATCTTTTCCAAAGAGTCAAAGAGATAACCAAAAAGGCAATGATGATCTGGATGGTGGGCATTGGTGTACTGCTGTCTATTTATAATGAATAAATGAATGAATGAGCAAGCACTTTATTAAGTATTTACTGTGCCACCAACTATGCTATGTTCTATGGATACAAATAAATCCCATCAGTTATTGAGTATTTACTAAGTGCCTGTTATATGTGGGATAACTAGGTGGTAAAATGGATAGAGATCTGGGTCTCATGTCAGGAAGACTCATCTTCCTCAGTTCAAATCTAGCCTCAGATATTTACCAGCTGGGTGACCTTGGGCAAGTCACTTAACCCTGTTTATCTCACTTATCTGCAAAATTAACTGTAGACATAAATGGCAGTATCTTGAACTTTATCAAGTAAAATCCAAATGAGATCATGAAGAGCCAGAAATGATTGAATAACAGCAACAATAAGCTAGGCCTTGTATTAAGTTTGGGGATACAAAGAAAGGTAAAAAACCAAAAGCAACAACAAAAAGGCCCAATAATTTCTCTCCTCTAGGAACACCCTGTCTACTGGGGGAGACAGCATGCAAGTAATATATACAAATAGGATTTATATGGGGTAAAATGGAGATAATCTTCAAATATAAAAATCAAAGACAGTCTCTGTGCTCAAGGAGTTTACATTCTAAATGCAGTAATAACATACAAAAAGAAATAGTAACGGGGGGAGGACCTTTGTTCAAAAAGTAACAGGGGC
Source organism: Macrotis lagotis (assembly GCF_037893015.1). NCBI lineage: Eukaryota > Metazoa > Chordata > Mammalia > Peramelemorphia > Peramelidae > Macrotis > Macrotis lagotis. The sequence continues at coordinate 213,443,108 of NC_133660.1, read as the reverse complement.
AGGGGCAGCTAGGTGTCATAGTGGATAAAGCACCGGCCTTGGAGTCAGGAGTATCTGGGTTCAAATCAGGTCTCAGACACTTAATCATTACCTAGCTGTGTGGCCTTGGGCAAGCCACTTAACCCCATTTGCCTTGCAAAAACCTAAAAAAAAAGTAGCAGGGGCAGCTAGGTGGCACATTGGATAGTCCACTGGTCTGTAGTCAGGAGGACCTGAGTTAAAATTCGGCTTCAGACACTTAATAATTATTTAACCATGTGACCTTGGACAAGTCACTTAACCCTATTGCCTTACAGAAAATGGAACAAAAAACCAACAAAAATAACAGGAATGTTGAGTAAGATTATAGGGAACTTTGCCATGGAAATATGACATGGATCATATCCTCAATAAATTTATAATAGAGATTATATTAACAGCAGTAGCAGTAGTAGTAGTCATGGTAATAATGATAATGATCACCATCAAGATTAACAGGAATGTAGTAAGTTGGAAAACAATTTTCAAACTAGTGTGTCTGACAAAGAACTCATTTCTAAAATTTTTAGAGGGGGCAGTTAAGATGGTGCAGTGGATAGAGTACCAGCCCTGGACTCAGGAGGACCTGAGTTCAAATGTGGACTCAGACACTTAATAATTACCTAGCTGTGTGGCCTTGGGCAAGCCACTTAAACCTATTTGCCTTGCAAAAAACTTAAAATAAAAACATCTCAGAGGTATCACCTCACACCTCTCAGATTGACCAATATGACTAGAAAGGAAAATGATTGTTGTTGGAGGAGATATGGGAAAACTGGGCCACTAGTGCATTGTTGGTGAAGTTGTGAATTGATCCAACCTTTCTGGAGAGCAATTTGGAATTATATCCAAAGGACAATAAAACTGTGCACACCTTTGATCCAGCAATACCTTTACTGGGTTTATATCCTGAAGAGATCATGAAAGAGGGTAAAAATTCCACATGTACAAAAATATTCATAGCAGCTCTTTTCATAGTGGCAAAGAATTGGAAATTGAGGAGATGCCCATCAATTGGGGAATGGCTGACCAAACTGTGGCATGTGTATGTGATGGAGCACTATTGTTCGATAAGAAATTGTGAAGGACAGGATTTCAGAAAATCCTGGAAAGATTTCCTTGAATTGATGCTGGGTGAAATAAGCAGAACCAGAAAAATATTATACACCTTAACAACAATATGGGTTGATGATCAATCATGATGGAATTGGTCATTTCAGCAGTACCAAAATCAAAGACAATTTTAAAAGACTAGTGATGGAAAATACCATCCATATCCAGAGAAGAAACTGTAGAGTTTAAATGAAGACCAAAGCTTAAACAGTCTTATGTGTTATGTTAGTTTTTTTCTCTCTAGTGCTTTTTATCTTCTGTTTGGATCTGATTCTTCTCTCACAGCATGATCAATATGCTTCTATGGTTAGCATAGTTATAAATGTAGAGCCTGTAGCAAATTGCTTTCTGTCAGAGGGAGGAGGGAGGGAAGGGAGAGAGAGAGAAAATATAAAACTCAAAACCTTGCAAAAAATGGCAAAAACTACCATTGCATATAGTTGGGAAAGCATATGAACAAAAAATCTTTTTTAAATTTTATTTATTTAAAGCAATGGGGTTGAGTGACTTGCCCAAAATTACAAAGCTAGGCAATTATTAAGTGTCTGAGATCAAATTTGAACTCATGTCCTCCTGACTCTGGGGTCCACACTCTACCCACTTAACTGCTCCAGTAAAATATTTTTAAAAAAAATTTCAAAGAATAAAAAAATAATGATGATGATCATTGTAGATTACATCTATATAACTCTTTATATCTATTTTCTCATTTGAGTCTAAAAAGAGCCCTGTGAGGAATATTGTACAAATATCAGTGGTCTCATTTTACAAAGGGGGAAACAGATTAAGAGAGGTGTCTGTGAATAAGAAGACCTCTCTTTTAGTCCTGCCTCTTGTCCCTACTTTGCTGTGTGACTTTGGATAAGTCACTTCCATTTTCTAGGTCAACAGTTCTCCATCTGATAACTAGTGGGGCTGGTCAAGAAGATAATAAGAGGTAGGTGGAGCCAAGATGGCAACATGAAGGGATCCAGTCTTAGGAGCTCTCTGATAAAAACTCATAAACTAAGGACTCTAACTAAACTTTCGAGAGACAGAACCCACAAAGGGACCCAGTGAGGCAGTTCTCCTACTCAAGGTAACCTGGAAAAGAGATGAAAGGCTCTGCTCCCTGGGGTCGGAGGGGCGGCCTGCCAGAGGGGTGGCCCGCCAGAGCCAAAGAACTTCAGCCTCCCGGAGGCAGTCCCAGGGTGCTGGGAGCCTCGGCTCACAGCAGCACGGGAATCTCCTGAGCTGTACCCCAGGGAGCACCTGCACAAAGTGGGGGAACAGCGGGGGACCTCTGCCAGAGCAAGCACATGGAGCCCAGCCCTCAGGGCACACAGCAAGCAGCTTGGTCTTTCCCCAGCCCAGACCCAGAAACAGAAGCAGGTGGAGCTGGTAAGCAGGAGCCTCTAGGGCATGAGCCCATTGATTTGAGGGAGGGGAGTGAAGAGAGAGAGACTGCAGAGCTCTGTCCTCTGCCCCTGGAACAGGACTCTGGGGGCTCTGAACACATTCAGATCCTGATCCCAGTCTAGGCCCCCCCATAGAACAACAGGGCCCCCCCACCTCGGCCCTGTGGCAGAGGGGGGTGCTTATGGTCATTCACAGACCAGGAGGGAGGACAGAGCCTCACACACTGAGACCCTTGTGGGAGTGTCCCAAAAGCTCAGGAAGCACCCCCCAAAACAGGCTTAGGCTGGGAAAATGAACAAGCAAAGAAACAAGAGGAAGACCATTGAGAAATATTTTGCAAATGAGCCCAAGAAGGATCAAAATACTCAATCTGAAGATGAGGAAGCACAAGCTCCTGCATCTAAAGACTCCAAGAAAAACAGAAATTGGGCTCAGGCTATGATAGAGCTCAAAAAAGACTTTGAAAATCAAATGAGGGAGTTGGAAGAAAAACTGGGAAAAGAAAGGAGAGAGATGCAGGAAAAACATGAAAATGAAGTCAGCAGCTTAGTCAAGGAAATCCAAAAAAATGCTGAAGAAAATAGCATGCTAAAAAACAGCTTAGATCAAATGGATAAAACAGTTCAAAAAAGTTATTGAGGAGAAGAATGCTTTAAAAAGCAAAATTGGCCAGATGGAAAAAGAGATAAGAAAACTCTCTGAGGAGAACAAATCCTTCAGACAAAGAATAGAATTCAGGGAGATTGATGAATTTACCAGAAATCAGGAATCAATACTTCAAAAACAAAAAAATGAAAAATTAGAAGAAAATGTGAAATATCTCATTGAAAAAACAACTGATATGGAAAACAGACTTAGGAAAGATAATTTAAAAATTATTGGAATACCTGAAAGTTATGATCAGGAAAAGAGCCTTGACATCATTTTCAAAGAATTACTATGGGAAAATTGCCCTGATATTCTAGAAGCAGAGGGCAAAATAGAAATGGAGAGAATCCACCGATCCCCCCGAGAAAGAGATCCCAAAAAACCAACCCCCAGGAATATTGTAGCCAAGTTCCAGAACTCCCAAGTCAAAGAGAAAATATTACAAGCAGCCAGAAGGACACAGTTCAAATATCGTGGAGCTGCAGTCAGGATCACACAGGACTTAGCAGCAGCTACATTGGAAACTCGTAGGGCTTGGAATACAATATACCGGAAGGCAAAAGAGCTTAGAATGCAGCCAAGAATGAACTACCCAGCAAGGCTGAATGTCCTCTTCCAGGGAAAAAGATGGACTTTCAATGAACCAGGGGAATTTCAAAAGTTCCTTTTGGAATGGCCAGAGCTGAACAGAAGGTTTGATCTTCAGATACAGGACTCAGGTGAAGCATGGAGATTGGAGGAGGGGGGGGAATATGAGGGACTCAATGAGGATGAACTGCATGTATATAAAAATGATACTGATAATATTCATATGAACCATCTCAGTTAATAGAGCAGGTAGAGGGAGCTTTTATAGTTGAAGCACAGGAGAAAGTTGAATTCGAAGATAAAATATGGTGTAAAAATGGAGTCAATAGGGAAAAAAAGGGAAACGGAATGGGAGAAAGAAAAAGGAGAGGGGGAATTGTCCGAGATATTTCACATAATCAGATATTTTTTTATTACAATGAGCTATTGCAATGATATGGAAGGGGGGAGGCAAGGGGGAATGAGGGAACCTTTGCTCTCATCAGAGATGGCTAGGAGAAGAAACAGCAAATATACTCAATGGGGTATAGACAACTGGAGTAAGAAGGAGGGGGGAGCAGGGGGAAGGGGTGGGGATGTGAGTGATGGAGGAAAGGATGGACCATGGGGGGAGAGCGGTCAGATAGAACACATTTTCTTTTTTACTTCTTGCAAGGGGCTGGGATTGGATGGCCTGTCTGGGACTATGGGGCCAGGTGGATTCTGGGCCTAAGGGGTGATAAGGGGGCTCAGGGCTTCTTGGCCCCAGGACCAGGGATCTGTCTGCTTCGCCACTCAGCAACCCTACAGCAGAGTCAGAGTGAAAGGAGAGAGAAAATATAGTACATGGTAGTGAAGAAATAAGAAAGGAGGGAGTTGCGATCAGCAATGGCAACGCTGGAAAAATATGGAAGTAACTTTTGTGATGGACTTATCATAAAGAATATGATCCACCCATGACAGAGGTGATGGTGTTGGAACAAAGACTGAAGCACATTTTTTGTTATTATTATCTGGGGGAGGGTGCAGGGCAAGTAGGGCTGGGTGGCCTGCCTGGGGCTACATATCAGGGTGATCTTTGGGTGTCTGGGGCCAGATTTGGACCCAGGTGCTCCTGGCTCAAGGGCCAATGCTCTGTCGGCCACCCAGCCACCCCTACTATTATTACTATTTTATTTTACTTTGGGCCTTTTTTTTTTCTTCTTTTTGGTTTTTGCAGGGCAGTGGGGATCAGGTGGCTTGCATGTCACATGGCTGGGTGATTATTGGGTTTACGAGGCTGGATATGGACTCGGGTGCTCGTGGCTCCAGGGCTGGTGCTTTGTCCATTGTGCCACCTGGACATACCTACAATTATTACTATTATTTTTTTTTAATTTTAATTTTTTTCTCTCCCCTTTACTTTTTCACCCAAGCAAGTCTATCTATATTCATGGTGGGAGGAGTATTTTGTTTACTTGTAAACAAGTATATTTTATTAATGTAAAAAAAAAACATTTGTACAAAATGAGAATAAAAAATAAATTAAAAAAAGAAAAAAGAAAAAAAAGAAGATAACAAGATCCTTTTCAGCTGCCAATCCACTGAGCCTTTTAGGTGACAGACTTGGGTGAAAGTCTAGGGCTGTTGCTATTTCTTACTGTTCCCATTACACCAAGTAACCTCACCGTCCTCTGAATAATCTCTGAAGATTTATAGATTTAATTTTTTAAGTGGGGAAAAAGCAATGAGAAAAGTCAGAGGTCATGAGACATGCATGCATTTAATACTTAAAAGTTTTTATGATCTGTTTTTTGTTTCCTTTTCCCAATCCAACCAGTAAGAGGGTATTGTGAGTGCTATGAAATGCTTTTTGCAGTTGAGCAAATGAAAGTGAAATCTAAAGTCAAACAAATAGTGAACAGCAGATTTACCACAGGTCTTCTGATCTCAAGTCCTGGGATTTTTTTTTTCTCACTCCATTATCTACCTGGTATGTCTGTTGTAAGAAAGACTCCTTATAAGCCTAAAAATGCTATTAAAATGAGTTCTTGTTTTTATTACTACTAACCATTGCCTGTGATCATGAATCTTTAATAAATCCTGTATGAACAGACTCTGAATTTTCTGCAGTAAACAGTTACAGAGATTCTTGCCTGGAGCCAGAAAAACCCCATAATTCAATGTTCTCTATAGAGTCCAAGTGATTGTGTTGTGACATAGAGTTTTCAGTTTATGGACATAAGAAAAATGACTTGACCATGCTGCTGGATGGTTGAACCTTTAGTTTTTAGGCATTTCAATCATATTAAAGTGATTTTTTGTTCCACTGAACTATTTTTCCAGAGGGTTAAAAACAACTGTCCTATATTTGTGATTCATAAAGATGGTTTAAGGAAACTTCTCTCTCTCTCTCTCTCTCTCTCTCTCTCTCACACACACACACACACACACACATGAACACACACAAATACACACGAAAGTGGACCTTGTGAAGAAAATGCCTTTAATAGATTTCTGTTGCTGTTTCCTTATTTCAGTGATCTACAATTTCATCAGTGTCCATTCAGTTCTTTCTGTTTTTATTTGTTTAAATATGAATTAATCATGGGGTGGCTAGGTGGCACAGTGGATAAAGCACCAGCCCTGGAGTCAGAAGTACCTGGGTTCAAATCCAGTCTCAGACACTTAATAATTACCTAGCTGTGTGGCCTTGGGCAAGCCACTTGACCCCATTGCCTAGCAAAAACCTAAAAAAAATATGAATTAATCATTTTATTGACATCGGTCATTCTGTGAAGAAGATTATACTTTTGTTTTTCTCCCAATTTTTTAGATGAGGAAACTACAGCAAAGAGAATTGAAGTGATTGATCCATGAATATATTTATTTTTTTCCAAATACTAGCTATGTGACCCTGGGCAAGTAATTTAACCTTTTAATTCTCTCTCTCTCTCTCTCTCTCTCTCTCTCTCTCTCTCTCTCTCTCTCTCTGTGTGTGTGTGTGTGTGTGTGTGTGTGTGTGTGTGTAAAACAGTACAGTGGGGGTAAATTAGGGGAGTGCAAACCTACCAAGTTCCTTGTGTTGATACCTGGGAGGAGGGCCTGCAGTACTGGGGAAAAGTTGCTTGTAACTGGAACAGATGGAGTATAAGGGGGCACTGGCATAGATATTTGGGAGTTCTTGTGCTCCACTCTGAACTGTGCTAACTTAGTTGAGGTTAGTCAGGTAGTTCATATTAGAGTGTGATTGGCACCTATCAATCCAGTAACTCTGGCACCAGAAGGCTCAGTCTTTCTTCTCTTGGGCTATTTCTTTTAGGGTTTTTTTAAATAAGGCAAATGGAGTTAAGTGACTTGCCCAAGGCCACAAAGCTAGGTAATTATTAGGTGTCTGAGGCCTGATTTGAACTCAGGTACTCCTGACTCCATGGCTAGAGCTTTATCCACTACGCCACCTAGCCGCCCCTCTTGTGCTATTTCTTACAGTGCGGGACCACCCTCCAGGTCTAGTTCAAGGTTTACCTCTCCAGGGAGAATTTCTAGGGGCTTAGATTCTCTTAACTCTCTCCCACCTATTCCCTATTTTATCTGCATCTTCAGAAAGTATGTATCACATCAATCAAGAAGCATTTACTGTCTGGTTGTCTGCTAAGCCCTAGAGGGGACAAGGACAAAAGTAAACTAAAATAGTTCATACCCTCAAGGAGATTGTGCACTAATGGAAGGAAGAGAATATACATAGATAGATATATTCAAAGTGGACAGTATACTAGATAATCTCACAGTGGAAGCATTAGCATCAGGAGGAGTTGGATACAGGAAAGACTTCCCTCAGAATGTGTCCACTGGAACTGAATCTTAAAGAAGCCAGGGATTCCAAGAAGCAGATGTGAGGAAGAAGAGCAATATTTCATGTAGGGAGGGCATCTAGTGCAAAAGCTTATAGATAGGACAAAGCATAATGTGTGCAGAACAGCAAACAGACCTGGTCCTAAGAGTGCCAGGAGATAAATAATGCGTATGAAAATATGATTGGAGGATCATGAGTGCAAAGAGTTTATGTTATCAAACATAGAATTTACTTTTTTCATCCTAAAGGTCATAGAATTTTTTTAGACAGCAGGCTTCCTTTTTTCCATATAATAATGTTCACCTTACTTGTGTGAAAAATAGTTCCAAGGAGAATTTAACTTCTGTACATTTGTTGCAGGAAAAAGATTCCCATTGAAGTTTATTTGATAGGTAAATGTTGCCAAATAATTATCACAAAACAGAACTTCTAGAGGTGAAAATATCAGCTTTATTATGCTTAAACACAATTCAGAGCTCAACCCCCCCCCATCAAGATGAACATTTTGATGGAAGAAAAGGAGAAAATGACCTAGTTGCACAAGAAATGTTTATAGCAGCCCCTGTTTGGTGGCAATGAATTGGAAATAATGAGATTCCTATTTATTAGGGATCGGTTGAACAAGTTATGGTATGTGATTGTGATGGAATACTATTGTGCTTTAAGAAATACCAATCAGTTTAGTTTTAGGGGAAAAATGTGGGAACCCTACATGCATTGATGTAAAGTGAATTGAGCAAAACAAGGAGAACATTGTACATAATACCAGCAATATTGTAGAGATGACTAACTATGAAAGACCTAAGTCTAGCTATTCAAATCAAGATAAAAATACAAGACAATTTCAAAGGGCTCATGATGAAAAATGTCATCTCCAGTTTGAAGCATATTTTTTTTTTACTTTATGTTCTTGCTTTATTTTGTTGATGGTTTCTTTTGCAACATGGCTAATATGAACATATATTTTGCATGATTTCATATGTATAACCAATACCAAATTGCTTGCTTTCTGAAGTTGGGGCCAGTGAGGGAAAGAATTTAGAACTGAATTTTTTAAAGCTTTTAAATTTTTTTTTACACATAATTGGGAAATATCAGATAAAATGAATGAAGAATAAATTTTAAAATATTTGTTACCTAGATTAACAGAAGATGAAATAAGATGCTTATATTTTATATCCTTATATATAGCTTTGAAAAAGACATTTAAAGGCCCTAAATAAGTTCCCTAAAAAATATTCCAGGACCAGATGGATATGCAAGTAAATTCTGCCACACATTTACATTTAAAGAACAGAATTTCTTATACCAATAAAAACCCAAATCTAATTCTTATCCATTCCATATCTCTTCATTATTTAAAAGCATTGTAAGATGGAAAAGTAGTATAGTTACTTGATGAATATGACACATATTATAATCATTTACTAAGTATAAAAAATGAATAAGATGCACTCTCTATCTTCTAGGAGCTTAAAAAGTTGCATATGTAGATTTCACGTGGGCCAAGATCTATAATATAAAATTGTGATGTCATAAGAAGGAAATGTCACATCTGAGAGGGAAGGATTCAGTACATATTTGTTTTAGGCTTTTGCAAGGCAATGGGGTTAAGTGACTTGCCCAAGGTCACACAGCTAGGTGGCTGAGGTAGGATTTGAATTCAAGTTCTCCTGACTCCAGGGTCGGTGCTCTATCCACTGTGCCACCTAGCTGTCCCTCAGGGCATATTTCAAGAAAGAATTGGTAGACTTAAGGGATGACTGACTCTGACTTGAATAAGAGGACAAGGTTTTAATTCATGTCTCTGATATTACCTTTATCATCTTGAGCAAATCATTTGCCTTCTCCAGCTTCTCATTTGTAAAGTGAGAAATTTGGAATAGCTGACTTCTTAGGTCCCTTGTTCCTCTGGAAATAGGATCCTGGGGGGCTACTAGGTGGCACAGTGGATAGAGCACCAGCCCTGAAGTCAGGAGGACCTGAGTTCAAGTCTATCCTCAGTCATTTACTAATTACCTGTGTGACCTTGGGCAAGTCACTTAACCCCAATGACCCTTAAATAAATTTTTAAAAAAAGAAAGAAATAGAATTCTGGATGAGTAAGAACTTGACCAGAAGAGATGAAGTAGCTTGGCAGTGGGAATTGGAAAAATAGAGAACCATCTAAGCATTTGGAGGCAGTTAGGTGGCACAGTGGAAGGAGCACTGGCCTTGGAGTCAGGAGGACAGGAGTTCGAATCTGACCTCAGATACTTTACTTTAACTAGCTGTGTGAACTTAGGCAAGTTACTTAACCCTGATTGCCTCACATCCAGGATCATCTCCAGTCATCCTGACTCAGATCTGACCATTGGACCCAGGTGGTTCTGGAGGAGAAGGTGAGGCTGGTGACTTAGCATAGAACCCCCTTCACTCAAATCCAATTCATGTGCTTGTCATGGCATCACCTCCCTGATGTCATGGTCTTCTTCAAAAATGAAGAACAAAAAAACCCTAAAATGAGGAACAAAAAAATCTCAGAATGGAGAACAACCCCCCCCCAAAAAAAGTATAGGGAATGACAAAGGTTGGAAAATGCAGCATTCATGGGAAATGCTGAATGATTCATATTGTCTAGACTAAAAGACTATTGCTAGTGTAATATAAAGCAGGAAAAGTAGTATAAAGTAGAATTGAAAATCTTTAAGATCAAGGAAAGTTATTATGTGCATTTATGCATCTTTAAATCTATGTTAAACATGTATAAAGTGGTTTTGGGATTGCTACCCCCCAAAACCCTCACAACTATCATCTGTACTCTGTAAGACTTTATTGAAGGGAGAAAATGTATAGAATGAAACCTGCTCATCTCTCCTTTGGGTGCTTAGAATGAAACAATAGTAACTAAATGTTCTTTCCTTTCCCCAGGCATCTGGGCAGCCAGATGCAGAAGATTAGGTGAGCAACTTGATATTGGCTGAAATGCCACAAGGCAGTGAATTGTGACATAAATTATAGCAGATTCAGTTGAAGCAAACAAACGTGTATAAGACAGTATAGGGGAATGAGACCTCATTTTTTATAAGAATGAAAGAGAAGACAAGATCAGCTGGAATATATATATATATCATTAAATTGGAGAGTGTGGCAAAATATTAGCATCAAAAAATTACAGAAAAAGATCTGGGCATTTTAGTAGACCTCAAGTTCAGGATGAGGAAGCAGTATGATATAGGATCCAGAAAACCAGTGCTATCTTGGGCTTTTTTGAGAGGTGTATACTTTCAGAATACAGCAAGCTAGAATCTCATTAGATTCTGCCCTCAACCCATACATTTAAAATGCTATATACAGCTCTAGAAGTCACAGTTTTTAAGAAGGATGTTGACATGCTACAGCATATCTGGTGGATAATAGCCAGGTAAGTGAAGGACTGAAAATTGTGCCATATTATGATTAATTGAAGGAACTAAATATAAAAGAAGAGAAGGAATAGGAGTGACACATCAAGGACTTTCAATTATTCTTCAGAAGAAGATCAGTTCAGGGCAGCTAGGTGGTGCAGTGGATAAAGCACCAGTCCTGGGGTCAGGAGGACCTGAGTTCAAATCCGAACTCAGATACTTGCTAATTACCTAGCTGTGGGACCTTGGGCAAGCCACTTAACCCCATTGCCTTAACTTTCCAAAAAATAAAAAAAAAGGTCAATTCTACTTGATCACTGAGGGCAGAACAAGGAGAAATAAGTCTGAGTTACAAACATAGCCAGATGATAACCAGTTGTTAGGGAATAATCTATAAGATAGTCTTGGTCTGGTTTAGATTAATCTAATTGAACTTTGAGGTTCCTTTGAACCTTATGTGATCCTGTGGTATTTCCTCATATTGGACCTAGCTAGAAAGAACTAGATTTGGAAACAAAAGACTTTTGTTTGGATCTACCTTTTCCTAATTATTATCTGTAATTGCAGAAAGGTCATTTAACTGCTCTAGACCCTAATTTACTCAGCTAAAAAATTTGGGGAATAGATTAGGTCTAGAATTGTTTATCTTTTATGTCATAGACCCCTTTAGCAATCTTGTGAAGGCTGAGGCAGCTAGGTGATATAGTGGATAGAGGGTTGGACTAGAATCAGGGGGACTTGAGTTTAAATTCTGTTTCAGATTATATGCTTTGGAAGCAAGATACTTAACCGTTTTTCTAGTTTCAGTTTTCTCATTTGTAAAATGGCATAATAATGCACTTACCTCTTTGAGTTATTGTGATGGTCAACTGAATTGATGTATTTAACATACTTTGTAAAATTTACAACATAAATTCTAATTATTATTGTTGTTAGTATTATTACTATGGTTACTACTACTTCCACTGTTACCTTTATTATAGATTCCTTCTTAGAATATTGTTTTATGTAAATAAAGGAAATGATAAATTTCAGTTAGAGGGTAGGGCAAATAAAACTGTAAATTTTTCTACAGCCAAGTTTCTAGGTCCCCTGAAATCTATCCTCAAATATTGGAGGTCCATGGACCCCCAGACTATTACCCTGAGACAACAAAAGTAACAATAAAATTTCTTAATGTTCTATACCTTACAGTTCAGTGCTTCTAAATATGATCTTGGGTATTTTGATATTCTAGCCAAGCTCAGGCCCATCCAGTAATTCAGTTTAGATATTCAAATGAGATAAAACAGCTTTAATTGTAATACGATTTAAAAAACAATAAAATTCATTTTTTCCTCTCCACAATCGACAACACCTGGTCAAGAATTCTGTTACTCAAATCCAATTTCCCATAGATCAGAATTTTTAGGCTGCAGGGAGGAACCTAACTAATAATTAAGTGCCCCATCCTTTAGGCTTCCTGCCTCCTTAAAGGGAAATTATCCTTAGATGTTACACAAAAACAGCTGGTGTTCCTAAAAAAGTCATAACCACTTTATCTCAGTTCTTTATCTTTAAAATTGTAGACATTTAGAAAAAATTATCTCTAAAGTTTTTTTTCTAGCTCAAAGTCCTATGATTCTATTACACAACATTGCCTTACTCTATTGATTGGTGGTTCTTGTCCTTCATTATCAAAGAAGACCAAAATGGCCTCACTATGTTAGAGACAAGTTCTAGTGTATACAACTGTGGTTCATAATGCTCCACATCACAGGTCAGCATACTATGCTGCACTATCAATTCAAAAAATTTTTTTTTCAATTCCAAAATTCTTAAGAGAGTCCTTCAGGGTGTCCCTCTGTCACTTCTCTGATCCCCTGGGAGTGTTTCCCCTATGTGGGTTTCTGTATAAAATAATCTTTTTGGCAAGTGTATGGTTGGCATCAAACAATGTGGGCCAGTCCATTGTAGTTATGCTCTATGTAGTAATGTTTGAATGCTTGTCAATTTGACTCAAGAAAGGACCTCAGTGTCTCACTCTATAAGCCATATGTGGTCAGTGAGGGATGGGATGGGGGTGGGGTGGAAGAAACCTAGAAGGAACCTTTGAGATCATTTTATCTAAGTCTCTTATTTTACGGATGAGATCAGCAAGACCCATAGAGAGAAAGTGGCTTGAATGAAATAGGCATCTTGCCAATTCCTCCTTTTCCCTTTTGTGGTATATTTGTTTTGGCAGACTCTGTTCAGTTGCCAACTTTGGAATCATTGCCTCAAATTATATATCTCACCTCCCACCTGGTCCTTTGGATTTGGTTTCTCAGAAAATTTTAACCAGACTTGGCTTTCAATTTGCATTAGTGTTTCTGCTTATGACTTGGACCATTTTCTATTGCCCCAGGAGAGTTTTTCCATCCAGTTCTATTGATTGTGTCTCAGAAGTTTTATTCCTGATCCATACTGACTGGATTGCCTTTATTAAAACAAGCTTTATTCCCTGGGAATTGATTTATTTATTGTTGTCACGATATTGTAAGACTTCATTTAATAAGAATGAGCAATTTAGGTTCATCTGAACCTCATAGAATAATAACTATCCCCTTTATATCAATGGACTACAAGCTCATCATCTGGAGTAAATCCTTCTCTTTTTGGAGCTATTCAATTCAACTCAATAAGCAATTACTAAGTACCAGCTGCATGCTTGGCACTGTGCTATGCTGTAAGGCAGGGCTTCTTCTTTGTTAAGACTCCTTTGACAATCTGGTGAAGTATAAGTAAACAAAGCTTTGAAGAATAAGGTTTGTTGCCTACATTAATAAATGCAGGAAATGCTAGTTCTCAACTAGGGGTTGGTGACTTTTTATCTATTCTATTCTTTAATAAGATCTGATATTCCAGAACTGTACTCTCACTATAATGTCCATCCCAATTTGAGTGATAACTTTGAATGTACTTCCTTTCATTAAACTCTTAACAATTTATTATCTCTGCTTTCTGCCTTTCCTTATAGGTATCTGAAGCCATGAGGTGGCTGACTTTCTTCTTAATGAATTTTTCTTCTTAAATGAATTTCTGATTCTGTCCTTTTATTCTTTTTTCTATGTCATACCTGCTATTCTCTCTCTCTGGTACTAGACTTTTCAAGTTGATGTAGGCAGTTTCCCCCTTCTCCCTTATCAGTTGAAAGTCCTCTATTTTCCCAAAATCTAGGTATTTATGTTGTTATTGGCCCTTGTTAGTCTCTTGTCAAGATCTACCATCATTCCTAAATTCCAAATAAGCTTCAGAAGCCTTATTCTCATTATCAATAATTGTCTTAGCAAGTTTGTTAATGTCCCAAATCCTCTTTTATCTTCTGAATCCTCTATATTTGATTGACACTGATGATGAAATGCCAACTGTGTCCTAAGGGTCCTCAGTTTCTTATCAACACTCTCTTTAGTAAATGCTATATAGATTCTTTCCTATGGTATCATCTCCCTTCTTAATCATCAGAAATGAGGAGTGGATATCATTCAATAATTCTCAGATGTCTCTCCCATTTCCTAGAAATATATCCTAGAAATACGGAAGAACCAACTACTCTTTAAGCAAAGTTGACAAATGGCTCAGTGTCTCATAAGATGCCAATCAGCATTATTCTTTCATTTTTCTTCCAACCATCATTGGTTGACCTCTTCCCCCAACTGAACCTGTGCATCTATGTCATCATTTTAGGGAGCACAAGAATCCTTCAAATCTATATATAAGGTGTAATAATATCAGTGATTATTCTTCACTTCTTTATTTGAATCCCAATCTTCTAAACTATTGCTACAGATGAGAATTCTGTACATTACTTTTCTTCTTTGTTTCAAGCAATTGGTAAACATTCATTGAGTGATTAAAAGCAAAGTGTTCTAAACACTAAAGATGCAAACATTCTTCCTTGAAAAACTTACTTGACTCATTCATGGAAGAATTCATCCTCTCTGAACCTGGATAGTAGAAATGTGTTTCCCTAACTCTTTCATTTCCACATCTAGGTCAGATACCAAATTCTACTTTACACATTTGAATGGTCCTGGCAGAAACTCAAATTTAATCCTCTCTGCTAGTCAACACAGTTCTCCTTGCCTCTCATACATTTCTGAAGTTAGTTTCACATCTCCATATCATTTTTGTATATTTCTTAGCTAATCTTTGAAACTCACCATTGTAGTCAACTGCCTATTTACAAGTTGAAAGTCTAGATTTGCCATAATAAGACCCTCTTATTCTTTGTCAAATCACAGTAGATATCCAGATACTTCCATTTACTTTATTGGATATTCTAGCAACCCAAGTGGGCCAGTTTAATTTACATATTAGACAAAGGCAAACATGACACAGGAACATTCTTAAGACACAAGATGAAATTCAGTGGATTTGAAGATCTAACAGACCTTCTGTTAATTCCATCTTGGCTTTCTCTATAGCCAGCCTTCCTTCCAATTTCCTCCATACTAATCTTTGCCATATGAAACTTTCAAATAACGAAAACCAACTATTAAGCTTCCTCAGGCACTTTTCTAAATTAAACTTCTTTCAACCAGTCCTCAAAGCCTTTTACCATTATGACCATTTAGCTTATCAAATCAACATAATATCCAGAATTGAACACAATATACTATATATGAAATTTGTGGGAACGAGATAGAGTGCAGAAGGGTTATATTACCTTTAACAATTCCTGCCTTCTTAAGGATGCTATTGTTCCCTTAATGCTGTCCAGGTTTTTGTTGGTTGCCATAGAGCATGGTTGATTAATATTGAGTTTAAGGTTCAATAAAATTCCCCAAGTTGCTATCTAAACATACCTTCATCTGGTACCAAAATGTTTCCTTATTAAGTGTAATTTTATTAGATTCATCCGAAGGTTATAATGTATTGCTATCTCTTTCAATCCTGATTTGCCATCTAGTATATTATTTATCTAACCTAAATTTATGTCACCTCCAAATTTAATGTAATATCTATTCCTTTATTCATGGTATTGACAAAAAAATTCTTAAAGATCACAGGATTAATGACTCGGTCCTGGAAATGGATCCTTGCCAAAGGATCAGGTTCTCTACTGAAGATCTACACCAAGGTTTATATCAATCCATTGAAGAACTCTTTGGTTCTAGTTAGACAATCCCATCTGTTCTATCATCTTATCACTCCCTCTTTTGTGCACATAATGGAGCAGACATTGTCAGATATTTTGCTGAAATATAAGTCATATATTCTCCCGATTTACCGGCCTAGCTAGTCTAAGTAAAGGTCATAAAAGGAAGTTATCTTCCTTATTTTTCCCATTGGTCCTGAAAGTGAGGGAGAGCTTAGGCTTTTCAGAAAAGAAGACATGAAGTAACATCACAAAGTTAAACAATATCAGAAATAAGATTCAAAATTATATCTTTTGACTCTGTCTCCACCATGGAATAACATATTGAAAATAAGATACTGGCAGGTCATATTTTTTTAATACCTTTGGCAGGACGACTTACTGACGCGAAGGAAGCAATTGAATATACATTTAAGGCTAGATTAATTTCAGTACATAAGAAATAGAAGAGAAATTTATCTTGAGAGAAACAGAGTAGGTGACTTTTCTTACATCAAATTTTGGATTTGCTGATAGGTCACTTTTCTTTCCTTTTTGTGAGCTTGGCAAATTTCAGGCCCCATTAAGTTATTTACTCAGCTAGATTATGTAAACTCAAGGCTGTATCCAGCTGACACATGTGCAAATCAATTTGAAACTACAGATCCAATGTTAAATAATGTCAACTCTTCTTGGAAGTGAAAAATGGTAACCCTGTGATGTACTTAAGCATGCATGATTAAACCCAGTAACCTTTGCAGAGAAGTAATAACCTATTTAGAAGCTGGAAGTTGGTTGTAAACTTTGGAGTAACTTTTCAATTTCAATCAAGGAAAGGTTCTATGTATTGTCACAATTATCCTGGTTCACATTAGATGTTTCTTACAGACTGCAAGTTCTATGACTGCAGTGAATTTTTATCTATTCTATTGCCTGGCGCAATGTCTTAAACAGTAGCAACTTAATGAATGTTGTTTGAATGGATGGAGGGAAGATAATCAAGTTGTAAGGCAGCTAAGCACTTTGTGTGATTTTGGATTTTGCTATAGGGTTTATTGTCTTAATAATTCTTCTAAATAGGATTGATACTCTCCTCATCATAGTTTAATGAGATTTAGAGAATTCTTTGACTTCTAAATTAATCAATTAAGACCAAATTTTTCTAATTTTTGCTTCATGGGCCCTTTGGCAATCTGGTGAACTTTGTGGGTCCCTTATCATAACATTTTTAATGCATCTGTCTATCTACCTGCACATATATGTGTATATATATATATATGTATATATATATATATATATAATATATATGCATGTGTTTGTGTATATGCATATAAATATATATATGCTCATGTAAAGGAAAAGAGTTATATTGAAATATAACTAACAAAATGTTAAATAAGCAAACAAAACATTAAGCAGATCCAACTTCTGAAATAGATTTAAAGTTTAATTATCACTAAATAGTAGAAAGGATTCATGATAATGCTTCACTTATAAAAGCATTTTCTAATGTTCATTGTATTAGAAACTCAATAAAGAGCCCTAGTGATTTCATTATACCCCTAGAATGCTGCCTACAAGGAGTTTACATTCTTCTGGGGAAATGTGACATTGTTCAAGAAAAGTAAAAATGAGAAAATCTGAGGAAGATGAGAGCACTATTGAAGAAGGGCATCAGAAAAAGCTTCCTATGTGAGAAAGGGTTATACCTGAATTGAACTTTGAAGAAAATTGAAGATTATTTTGTTTTTACATTTTATTTTTATTTTATTTTTTCTAATCACACATTGTGAAAGATTTTACTTTCATTTTTACAAGATTTTGCATTCCAAATTATTCTCCTTCACT
The DNA here is from genome assembly GCF_037893015.1 of Macrotis lagotis. NCBI lineage: Eukaryota > Metazoa > Chordata > Mammalia > Peramelemorphia > Peramelidae > Macrotis > Macrotis lagotis. Next base: position 213,425,200 of record NC_133660.1, on the reverse strand, counting down.
CCTTCCCTTCCCCTTTTCTAAATGAGGTAGGCAGTTTGGTATAGTTTATACATATGATATCATATAAAACATATTTCCATATTTGTTTCTGTTGTGGAAGAACAGATCAAAGGAAAAATAACTATGAAAAATAATAAAGTAATTTTAAAAATGTTTCAATCTACTTTCTGAGGCCATCAGTTCTTTATTTGGATGTGGATAGCATTTTTCTTTGTGAGTTCATTGTACTTGTCTTAGATCACTGTGTTACTAAGAGCTAGATCATTCATAGCTGATCACTGCACAGTGTTGCTGATACTCTGTACACTTTTTCTGGTTCTGCTCACATCACTCTTTGTCAGTTCATTCGAATGTTACCACATTTTTCTGAAATCTGCCTGTTCATCATTTTGTATTGCTCAGTAGTATTCGAATGCATTCATATACCACAGTTTATTCAGCCATCCTTCAATTGATGAGCATCCTCTCAATTTCCAATATTTTGTCACAATGAAAAGGGTTGGAAAGTGAATATTCTAAAAGGCATGAGTGATGGAGCAGTACATCTCCTGAATGTGGGATAGATAACCTGTGCTAAGGAAGGTGAAAGACTGATTTTTAGAGCAGCAAGTTGGCTTGTTTGACTAGAATATAGGGGGTATGAGTGAAAATAATGTGAAATAGGTCTAGAAAGTTTGACTGGAGCCAGATTGTAGAGTGTTTTAACTGCCAAGGGAAAAAGTTTTTCTTCTATTCTATATACAATAGAGAACAACTGACGATTTTTTTTCACAGGGTAGTGCCATGCTGAAAATTGCACTTTATGAATGTCAATTTGATAGTTGTATGGAAACTATATTGGAGAGGAAAGAAAATAGAAACAAAGAGATCAATCAGAAGGGTATTAATTGTATAACCAAAGGTTAATGGGCTCCAACTAGAATGGCTACCATCTAAGTAGAGAAGGAGTGAATGCATGAAATTTAATTGAAATAAAATTGATAAGGTTTGGTAACTCTCTGGATATCAGACAGAATATGGGGACAAAGAATTGAAGATGACTGATTTTGCAAATGATGAAGATTTCAGCAACTTGAGCTTTGTGAGAGGTGGGGATCAGGCAGGAACTTTATTTTTGGCATACTTTTTATTGTCCCAGAATCATTTATTTAATTTTTAGGAATTGTGAAAATTTTATCACTTATTATATGACTTTTCTCTGTCTCACTGCTCTATTCTATTTAGGTATAATTTTTTGTTTCTACCTATTAATCTAGTTCATATTAAATGGACTTTTTTGATTATGTTGTCTATCTATATCTACATATAGACATACACACATCTATATGCATATATGTTTGTGCATGCAACTTGTATATTACTTGAGGGCAGGAATTATTTGTGTCTTTGAGTCACCAGCACTTAACATAGTTCCTTGAACAGATTTTTTTTTTGCATTAGATATCTGATTTAATTAGTATAAGAAACTCCTTAGAGTGAAGAAATCCTTAGACCACATTAGAGATCTGCAGTTGTTCTCAAATTGATTTAGTGATTTGTGCAATCGCATAGGCAGTATGTATTAGATATGGAATTTGAACCCAAATATTCCTGACTCCATGACCAACTATCCATCTACTATACCATTTTGCCTCTCAATAAAGATGAGTGAAATAGGAATTTAGCAGCTATTTGTCAATTAAAAATGCAAACAAACATAAAGTATTTTCCTTTTAAAACCCCATTGAGGTTGAGCAATTTAGTGCTGTGAAAAAGGATGGTAAAGTTACTTATATTTAAAAATAATTTTTTAAAAAAAGGTGTACTACAAAACTTTCTCTTAACTTTATTAGCTTATCTTTAATCAATGACTGTGATTCAAATGATTGGCCCCTGAATTGCCCAGAGTTTTCCCCATCTGAAGTCTATGATAGGAAAGTGATCTCAGCAATGAAAAGTCCTTAACTGCAGGGTTAAGAATAATTAGTAGACCATCCTTGTTCTAATCATGAATCAGAAATTTCAAAGGTCTACATCTTAAGTGTCCTTCCCAAACATTAGCCAATCTGTGCTACCAATCTTTAAAGTAGGTCAGGTCAGCACTGTTTTCCCTTACAGCGTAAAGGAAAGGCTAAGAAAGCAATCTCAAAATACTATTTCCTCTTCTCCTGACCGCCCCCACCTCTAACTACCAAAGGAGAAATGACTAGTAGAGTTAAATGAATAATAATTATCCCTTATATTAATATAACAATGAGAAGATCATCATCATCATCCTCATCACCACCATCTCACTTTATATATTGCCTTACAGTTTTTAGGGCATTTTTGAAAGTAGCATGATTTTGAAAGAAGAAATGGATATCCTGTCATATGATCTGTGTTTACATTCCTGTTGTGCTATTGGGTACATCAGGGTTTTAATTTTCCTAGCTTTAAAATGTGGGAACTAGACAAGACAGACTCTAGGGGCCCTTCCAGCTTTAACATTATAAGATTTTATAAAAAATCTATTATGCTATTGGAAACTTACAATAGGCCTGAGATAAGTAGGGCAGAATATTGTCCCCGTTTTTGCCCTCATTTTCTAGTAACTGAGGCACTCCTAATTGGTAGATAGTCTTATGTGATATAAGCTATTGAATCCCTGAAATTCCCAGGAGAGTCTTTCCTCTGAGTGTTGGGCATCTGTAGGAATAAGAACAATAATTTAGAAGGGAAAAGAAGAAGTAAATTGTAATGAGATACAGATGATGAATGAATAAATGAATGGATGGATGAAAAAATTAATTATTATTAATTATTATGATGATTAATTACTGATGATATGGATACAAAAGCAAGCTTCTGAAGAAGCTCATGTTCTAACAGGGCAGGAGTTCTTAATATGAGACATATAAGTCTGTTTTCTAAAATATTTCAATAACAGTATTAGAATATTAGAATATGATTTCCTTTGAAATTCTCTATATTTTTTTATATTTCTGCAAATATGGTTGTAGGAAGGGGTTCAAAGCACAAATCAGGTTAAGAATGGGGAAGACGGGTGGCTAGGTGGTACAGTGGATAGAACACCAGCCCTGGAGTCAGGAGTACCTGGGTTCAAATCCGACCTCAGACACTTAATAATTACCTATCTGTGTGGCCTTGGGCAAGATACTTAACTCCATTGTCTTGGAAAAAATCTAAAAAAAAAGAATGGGAAAGACAATAATATATAGGGAACTTCAGTTACAAATCCAATAGAAAAGCCTAATTGTTCCATTAAAAAAATAGCAGTGAAGCAGATGGTAAGCATCTTCTTCACTATCATTTCCATTGACAGCTCTCTATTTGTTGAATCATTTCATGGTTCTTTCCTTAATTTTGGTGGAGAAAACTTTTTTTCTGTGTATTCAGTAGGTATGACTGTTGAAGTTGGGGTGGCGAGGAGGGCTGCAGCCCTGACTGGTAAAGACTGTTGCCAGGTCATAACCTCCCCAGGGGCTGTTTTGCTGAACAATGGCTTTGAGGAGATGGACTAAAAACAATTCCAGTGGTTTGGAGGGTACTGCTATTCCTGGGGCTCTTGAGCACAGCATCCTAGGCTATTTCCCCGACTGTGAGAAGGTATGGTCATGGTTTTCCCTACTACTTTTTTTTCCTCTCCCTCAAGAGGCAAGTATTTGGTACAATGAATAGAACTAGACCTAGTGTCAAGAAGACCTGAATTCAAATTTTGCTTCAGATATTATTAGCTGTATGATCCTGGGCAAATCACTTTCTGCCTCAGTTTCCTCAATAGTTAAATAAGGACAATAATAGCATCCACCTTCCAGAGTTGTTGGAAGAATCAAATGAAACAATATTTGTAAAATACTTAGCAAAGTTCTTGGCAGATAGTAGGCACCATCTAAAAGCTATCTATCTACCGACCTAACACCCTTATCCTCATTGTCATGCCTTGCTATTCATGTGTAGGGCAATCACTTGAAAAGGAAAAACTTTTCTCTTGGTATTAAGTGGAAAGTATGTGTGTGTGTATATATATATATATATATATATATATATATATATATATATATATGTGTATATATATATATATACACATATATATATATATATATATATATATATATACACACATGATTACACAAATAGAATTGGAATATTCAGCTGAAGGTAAAATTATCAGCACCCTTTGGTAGGAGAGAAGCCAGGGCAAATATCTCACTGTGAGGAGGCAAGTATAGTAGACAGAGGTATAAGTAGATAGAGGCAATAGTGAGAGCTGATATCCTTCATTCCTTTGTCATTGCTTTAAGAGGAAAGGTAAACCCTAGAAGTATTCACAAGCTGGAAACCAAAAATCTGCTGGGAGCTCCAAGAGGGGAATGCACCTTGAAACCAGCAAAGAAAGTTAGTGATCCTTGGAGATGGAATGAAAGGGGGCAGCCTTTGAGATAAGACTGAAACTAACCCTAGCTTTGGTAGAGATACTTTTTAGAGATTACCGAGCTGAACCTCCCCCCAAAGAAGAAACAGGACTATTAACTTCACCAAGGTGATTCCTATGGTATAGATTAAATAAATAAACAAGCTTCACCACCAAAACATTTTGAGTCAGCAATCCTAGTTTACCACCAATAAAAAGCTGTGTAACCTTGGAAAAGCAATTTTCTTAATCTCAGTATTCATTCCTATAAATTGAGAATAAAGAAAATTTATCTCACAAGGTGACCATAATATACTTTTGTAATAATTAAAGGCTAAAAATACTAGTTGAGTTAGACATAAACATAAAACTAAAACCTAAAAACTCAGAGCTACCTTAGAAGTTTAATCTAACCGCATCATTTTCTATTTTTTTAATCAGCAAGACTTTATTTTCTCTCCTTCCCACCCTAAAAATGAAAAAAGGAAAGTAAAAATCCTTGAATTTTATTTATATATATGTGTGTGTATTTAAAATTTATAAAATGTATATATGTACATATATATAATAAACATATACATTCATAAATATATTTCTAAACATGCATACATAAACATACATATATGTGTGAGTGTGCAGATAGATATGTAGATAGATAGATATTTATCTTTCATTCTTGAAGATTATGACATCAGAGAGGTGATACTATGACAAGCACTTGAATTGGAATTGGGGGGGGGGGTGCTAAGTCATTAGCCTCACTTTCTCCTCTGGAGTCATCTGGGACCAGTGGTCAGATATGAATCAGGATGACTGGAGGTGGCTCTGGATGCAAGGCAGAGTTAAACAACTAGCCCAAGGTCACAAAGCTAATAAGTGGCAAGTGGCAGGAGTCTGAGACTAGATTTGAACTTTCATCCTCCTGACTCCGAGGCCAGTGCTCTACCCACTGTACCACCTAGTTGCCTCAATGAACATGACATTTTGACATATAATATATATATATGTATAATATGTATGTATATGTACATATATTCAAGTAAAGAATATACTGGTCATATCCAAGAAAGCTACTTCTCATTCTGTCTTGAGTCCATTACTCCATGATAGTGGGTGGATAGTAACATACTATCATCCCTCCTCTAGAATAATGGTTGGTCATTTCATTGACTAGAATTCTCAGGTTTTTCAAAGTTGTTATTTATGTTGTTATTTTGTATTGTTCTCCTGGTTGCTTCATTCTATATTAGTTCATATAAGTATTCTTTGGTTTATTGTTTCTTGTAGTGCAATAATATTTTTTTATGTTCAAATACCATAATATATCCAAGGGAAGGAAATTCCCTTAGTTTCAAATTTTTTATTATTAAAGAAAGCTGCTATATTTTTTATACATATGAATAATTTCCCTGCTTTGATCTCTTTGGTAGCCTAGGTCTAATAGTGGTATCATTGGATCAAAGAATATGCACAGTTTTGTAACTTTTGGGATGCAATTTTAAATTCTTTTGCAGAATACCTACCAATTAAGAGCTTCAATTACTATAAATTGTTGCACTAGTTTTCCAGTATTTGTCAGTTTTCTTTTCATTTTTGCCAATCTGATAGATGAGGTGAAACTTCAGAGTAGCTTCTATTGTCATTTATTTAATTATTAGTGATTTAGGGACTTTTTCATTTCCCTTAAGAAATGACTTTGTTCTTATTGAATTGAATCAATTCTTTTTATATCTTGGAAATCAGAATACTTATTTCAAAAATTGTTTAATTAAATTAATTTTTTTAAATCAACAAATTCTGTCTTCTGTCCCTCCAACATCTACTTTCCAAACATGAAAGATAACACTTATTATAAACAAGTATAGTCAAACAAAACAATTTTTTTTTTAGTTTTTGCAAGGCAATGGGGTTAAGTGGCTTGTCCAAGGCCACACAGCTAGGTAATTATTAAGTGTCTGAGGCTGGATTTGAACTCAGGTACTCCTGACTCCAAGGCCAATGCTCTATCCACTGTGCCACCTAGCTGCCTCCACAAAACAAATTCTTGAACTGACTATGTCCAAAAGAAAATATATTTCATCGTACACTTAGAGTTCATTAGTTCTCTGTCAGGAGAATAATAGCATGCTTCATGAATCCTCCAGAATCATAATCAAACATTGATAATAATTCTTATGTCTTTCAAAGTTGTTTGATTTTACATTATTGTTCTTCTTGTATAAATTGTTCTCCTGATTTTGCATTATGTTCATTCCATGCTACATCAATTCATATAACTGTTCATGAAGTTTTTCTGTAACTGTGCCCTTCATAATTTCTTACAGCACAATAATATTCCATCATAGATATAAGCTATAACTTGCTCAGTTTTCCTCCAACTTATAGACATCGCTTCAGTTTTTAACTTTAGCCATCAGAAAAGGCATTACCATATAGTTGCATTAGATATACAAATTTGTAGGCATACAAATTTGTATATAGATATTTTTAATTCTTCCTTAGGGACATAGACCAAGTAATTGTATCTGTGGATCAAAGAGTTTGCAGAAATTAATAACTTTTTGTGTACATTTCCAAATTGATTTTTCAGAATGACTAGATCAGTTTTCAGACATACCATCACTATATTAACATACTTTGTTTTCCCAAAACTCCTCTATCATTTGTCATTTTACTTGGCTGCAAAGATGGCCTACTAGCTACCTACTTCCATTCTAATTTTAACTTTCACTTTTGTAGAAAAACTTTTGAATTTTATAGAATTCAAATTATCAACTTTCTCTTGTGTGATCCTGTCTCTTGTTTAATTATGAATTCCCTTACCAATAGATTTGAAAGGTCATTTCTTTTTTGCTCTTCCAAATTGTGATTTTACTTCTTTAAGCCCCAAATAGATATTTGAAAAATCATATATTTATTTGGAATTTATATTGACAAAATGTATAAAATATTGGCCTATGTCTATTTCAACCACACTGCTTTCCAATTTTTTCTTCATTTTCTTCATCAAATAGTGAGTTCCTATCCCCATAATTGGGGTTTCAGGCTTATGAAAATTAATCTGTTGTTTGTTTCATTATGTTGTATGCCTAGTCTATTGTGCTGACCAAACTCTATCTTTAACCAATACCAAATCATATAAGTTTTACTGTTCTGTGGTATAATTTGATATCTGAAATGGTTAGGATACCTTCTTTCCCACTTTTTAGAAATTATTTCCCTTGAGATTCTTGACAATTTGTTATTCTAGATGAATTTCATTAGTACAATTTTTCTAATTCTGCAAAGTAATCCTTTGGTAGTTTGAGTAGTTTGGCACTGAGTAAGTAAATTAATTTATGTAGTATATTCATTTATTATACTAGCATGGGTTGTTAATATTTCTCCAGTTATTTAGATCTATCTTGATTTGCATGAAGTGACTTTTGTCATTGCATTCATTGAATTCCTAGGCATGTCTTCTCCTTCATTTAAAATAATAAAAAAAAGCTGTCATTTACAAGGAACTTTTAAGCCTTCTGAAGAGTTTTTACTATACTAAGTCATTTGATCCTTGTAACAGTTGTGAGGTACTCCTATCCTTGCTTTACAATTAAGAAATTGAGACTGGAAGAGATGTCATGACTCATTAATGCAGTTGTCAAATGTTAGACGTGGGATTGAGATTCAGACCTCTCTAAACTCAAAATTCCCCACTCTTTCCAATAAACCATACTCACTGACGGAATAGGTTCAGAACAGGGTCAATTTTCCCTCACATAGAATTTCTCCCCGCCCCCAACTTTCCAACATACTGGTTATCTAATATTATTTATTATGATTTATGCTTGTATTTGACTTTTTCAGATAAATCAAAGTAGATGTTATTATGTATTACAATTAAATGCATGAACTCAGTAACATATTTTTCCTGATGTCACCCGGTGATTTTTTTTTTGCAAAGATAAACAGCTTTACTTTTTTTCTGATTTGTAATTTATTCTTTTTTTAGAAAGATTTTATTTATTTTGAGTTTTACACTTCCCTCCCCCCACCCCCACAGAAGTCATTATGTTAGACTTTACATTGTTTCCATGATATACATTGATCTAAGTTGAATGTGATGAGAGAGAAATTATATCCTTAAGGAAGAAAATAAAGTATGAAATAGTAAAATTACATAATAAGATAACAGGTTTGTTATTTTAATTTTAAGTCTTTGTTCAAACTCCACAATTATTTCTCTGAATGCAGATGGTATTCTCCTTTGCAGATAGCCCAAAATTGTCCCTGGTTGTTACATTGATGGAATGAGCAAGTCCATCAGGGTTGATCACCACCCCTGTGTTGCTGTTAGGGTATACAATGTTTTTTCTGGTTCTGCTAATCTTGCTCAACATCAGTTCATGCAAATCCTTCCAGGCTTCCCTGAGTTCCCAGCCCTCCTGGTTTCTAATAGAACAATAGTGCTCCATGATGTACATATACACAGTTTCTTAAGCCGTTCCCCAATTGAAGGACATTCACTTAATTTCCAATTCTTTGCCACCACAAATAGGGCTGCTATGAATATTTTTGTAGAATTTATGTTTTTACCCTTTTTCATCATCTCTTCAGGGTATAGACCCAGTAGTGATATTGCTGGATCAAAGGGTATGCACATTTTTTTCTTGCCCTTTGGGCATAATTCGAAATTACTCTCCAGAAAGGTTGGATGAGTTCACAGCTCTACCAACAATGTATTAGTGTCCCACACAACCCTTCCAACATTGGTCATTGTCTTTTCTGGTCATATTTGCCAGTATGAGAGGTGTGAGGTGGTATCTCAGAGATTCTTTAACTTGCATTTCTCTAATAAGTAATGATTTGGAGTAATTTTTCACATGACTATGGATTGCTTTAATTTCCTCAGCTGTAAATTGCCTTTGCATATCCTTTGACCATTTGTCAATTGGGTAATGGCTTGTTTTTTTTTTTTTTTTTAATTTGACTCAGTTCTCTGTATATTTTAGAAATGAGTCCTTCGTGAGAAATACTAGTTGCAAAAAATTGTTGCTGGTTACAGTGGTTATTGTCTGTGTAAAAGCTTTTTTAATTTAAGTAATCAAAATTATCTAGTTTGTTTTATGATGTTCTCTATCCTTCCTTGGTCATAAATTGCTCCCTTTTCCATAGATCTGACAGGTAAACTACTCCTTGATCGTCTAGTTTGCTTATGACATTGTTTTTTATGTTTAAATCCTGTACTCATTTGGGTCTTATCTTGCTATAGGGTGTGAGGTGTTGGTCTAGTCTAAGTTTCTTCTATACTAATTTCCAATTTTCCCAACAGTTTTTTTCAAAGAGAGAGTTTTTATCCCAATAGCTGGACTCTTTGGGTTTATCAAACAGCAGATTACTATAATCGTCTCATGCTTTTGCATCTAGTCTATTCCACTGATCCACCACTCTGTCTTTTAGCCAATACCAGACAGTTTTGATGACTGATGCTTTATAATATAATTTTAGATCTGATAAGGCTAAGCCACCTTCTTTTGCACTTTTTTTCATTGAATCCCTGAAAATTTTTGACTTTTTATTTCTCCATAAGAATTTACGTACAACTTTTTCTAACTCATTAAAATATTTTTTTTGGAATTTTGATTGACAGGGCACTAAACAAGTATTTTAGTTTTGGTAGAATTGTCATTTTTATTATATTAGCTTGACATATCCATGAACAGTTGATGTTTGCTCAGTTTTTTAATCTGGTTTAATTTGTGTGAGAAGTGTTTTGTAATTATTTTCAAAAAGGTTTTGAGTCTGCCTTGGCAGATAGACTCCCAGGTAATTTATATTGTCTGAGGTTACTTTGAATGTCACCCAGTGAGTTATATAACTCCATATATCTAGTTAATTGCAAGATTATGTTTTAAACTCCGTTTCTCCTGATTCTTGGTCCAATGCTCTTCTCACCAGTTGTTACTGTTGTCTTGTGTTAGACCTATAATCTCCAATTTATCCGTAGAGATGACAGGGCAAGAAATAGATAAATAACTGACCCAGCATATCAAACCTTGAAACTATTCTGGAAACTTTTTGTCTCTGAGCAATTAGGTGGCCCAGTGGATATAGAGCTCTAGCCTTAAGGTAGTAAGATCTGAGATCAAATCCAGCCTCAGACACTTGCTGTAGGACCCTTTATAAATCACATAATCTCTCCCTGCCTCATTTTCCTCAACTGAAGATGGAGATAAGAATAACAATGACCTTTCAGGATTGTGGTGAGGATCAAATGAGATAATATTTATAAAGCACTTGATAAAACTCCTGATACAGAATTGATGCCTTAAAAAAATCCTTGTTCCCTTCTCCCTGAATAGGAATATTTTTGATATTTAAAAAGAATAGCTGAGATTTATCTAGCATTCATGTATTTCAGACATTATGCTATGTGTGAACACAATTATAATCTCAATTGAGCCTCATAACACAAATTTACCCCATTTAAAATATAAGGAAACTAAATCAAATATAGAGTTCTTTATTCCCCATAGTCACAAAGCTAGTAACTTTATGAGAGTGGAGTAGAACTCAGCCTCCCGGTACAGTGCTCCATCTACTGTACCATCCAGTTGTTAATCAGTGATTTTTAACGACTTAGCTTTAGACTTAACATAGAAGGATGGCCAGGATTGGAACATGCACAGATGATTTAAGACATCATATGTTCTCTTTCCTTTAATAGATCATAGGAATCAGTCTTGAGATTGCTATGTAGATGCAATAAGGAGGAGAAATAGTAGAGAAATTCAAACCCACTGCCACCTGGTTCATGTTGCTGAAAAAAAAAATGCTGAAACTATCTTCTGTTGATTGCACTTGCCTAATGAGCCAAGTTCAAATATGTCTCCCTGGTATTAAAGGCCCTTCCCAATCTAACTACAATCTTCCTCTCCCACCTTATCTAATATAAGTTGGCCACATCATTCTGTACTCTATTCCTTCAAGAGACATTCCCTGTCTCCATCATTAACAATCCTCTGATACTTCTTTGCCTTTGTTCACATTTTGACCTATTCCTCTGTTTTTCTTATGATTTTTACATTATTGATTTTCTATCCATCCTTTAAGTCCCCACTCAAAGACCATCTTCTCTAGGAACTTTTTCTTTGTACCTCTGTAAGTAACACATTTTTTCCCATGGGCCTAACAAAGTGCTTCTCTCTCCCAAACTTTCCAATGCAGTAGTTATGTAATATTGCATATAATTGTTTATGCTTATACCTTATTCCTCTCAGAGAAATCAAAATTGATATCATGATGTTTTATGATTAAATGAATGAATTTAGTTATGTTGTTTTCCTGATGCTTTTTCTCTCTCTTCTTTCCACCTCATTCTTTCTCTCTTATGGAAATCAGGTTCAAAATTCTGAATGGAAAATGTTAGTGTTCTTCTGAAGCAGTATCTTTTGCTCTCTTTCCCTTTATAGAAAACAATTACTCTGCTCCTAAAAAAAAATCTTATAATGATCAATTGAAGCAATGAGAACCTGGGATAAACACTAAGTCAGAGATGAAAATGTACCTTATAGCTTTTGAATGACATGTTATTTATAAATACTCCTGATCTGCTGCACTTGTGTATTTAAGAGCTAAACTGAACAGTAAGTTCATTTTAACAAATTGGATTTCTGATTTTGCTGTTGCAGGAAAGAAGACGACACATAAACAAAGCACATAACCTCAGAAATATTGGCATCCCTCCCAGCAAAGTCTGCTACATCAATGAGAAAAGGTTGGGGACAGACCAGTGATTTAATTTCTTCTCCAAAGCACTTAGCTGCAAATCAACCAAGTTTCCATCACCATGGACTTTTATGTTTCAACACATTTTCAGGAAATTACGAGTTTCCACATAATTCCAGCCAAAAGATTAAGACGGTTCATGATGGATTTTTTTCTTCCTTCCTTCTTTCTTCAATCACATTGGTAAAGGTGGTATATTGGAAATAGAACTAGAAGTCCTACCTCTGGAACATGGCAACAATTATCATTAGCAACAGGGAGTCACTTGGAAGATTTTGTTTTGAAATCCGAATCTACCTTTAGTTAACCTGATGACTCTGGCAAATCATTCCATATCTCTGGGTTATAATTTCCTTATATGTAAAATATGATAATTGCACTAGGTGAGTTCTATAGTCCTTTCCATAATCTCTGTTCTTTATTCTAGGGTTCCTTTTAACTCTTACCTTCTATGTTCTGTATTCTATATGTCGATCAATAAGCATTCATTAAGTACCTATTATTTATCTGGTACTGTACTATGCCTGAAATAATCAAAGAAAGGCTCCTTGCCCTCCAAAAACCCCCATACATTATAATGGGGGAGAGAGGATACATATAAGTAAGGAGGTACATACAAGATATATAAAGGAGAGATGAAAGGACTTGAGTTCAAATCTGCCCTCAGACACTTAATACATTAGCTATGTCACCTAGACCAAGTCACTTAACCCTATTGCCTTGCAAAAAAAAAGAATACATGAAAGGAAAAGAGAAGGCATTAGCAGGTTGATGCAAAAACTTCTCACAGATAGTGGGACTTGAGCTGGGTGTGGAAGGAAGTCATTGATTTTAGTAATGCTGCCTGCAATATGGTGTCAGTTATCCATATAATCTATCAAATTATGGTATTTTTACTACAACAAAGTCTTACAATGAACCAAATTCATTATCAAGTATTATATCCAACATTTATAATGAACATTATTTACAAATGAAATTTAGTTGACAGAGTATTGTGAGGTGTCAAAGATAATCTTAGTCAAGAATTGGAATAAAAACTGGAATTGGGGAACAAGAGTGAAGTCAAAAATTCAGGTATTTCTAAATATCTTAGACTTTTGGTCCAAGCAAATAAAATTATCAAAACAAATTACCATAATTTTCAGTTTTTAACCCAGACAGTGTGGCATAGTAGATAAAATGTTGAGAAAGGAAAGATTGTGATAAAATGCTGAGTTTGGAGAAAGGGAAGATTTGAGTTTTAATCTTGTCTCCAAACTTTGCTATCTGTATGATTATGAACAAATCATTTAAGTTTTCTGCACCTCATCTGTAAAAAATTGATTTCTATAGGACTGTCTCAAAAAATTGTTATGAAGCTCAAATACTATGATATATTTAAAATGCTTTGCAAAATTTAAATTGATATATATATTTATATATATATATATCAGTCATTATTATTATCATTTCACCCTTTGATTTTTTTAAATTATCTTCTTCAGATATGCTCTACTTTAAGAAGACAATATACAAAAATCCAAATTTACAAAATAGATACATTGAGGAATAATAATTCACATTCACAGAAGGCTTAACTGAATAATTCCCATAGACATTAATATGTGATTCAGTGAGACATTTAATTTACTCATAACTTTCTAGAAGCTGAGATATAAAATAAGATATTTCTGAATTATTTAATAAAAGAATAAAAATAACATTTTAGGGGAAATAATTTGTTAGTGGAGTGATCAGCAAAATTAAATGGACACTTTTTTGCATATTTAAAAACTGTTTCTGCATATATATAATTTTGCACTTTGCTTTTAGCATTAACTCCGTGTTCTTTCTTTTTGGGGGTTGTTTAATCCATTCAACATTTGAGGTTATAATTAATTAGCTTGTATTTCTTTCCATTTATTTCTTCTACATTAAATTTGCTGTTACCTTTTTTAAGTCAGCACACTGTCCTTGTGATTAACTTTATTTACATGACTTAGTTGCTCATGTTTCCAGAGGTTCTTCCTCCTGAAATACATTTATCAGCCCTGTCTCAAGTCATTTGATTTTATTTACCTGTTGATTTAGTATTCTTCTTTTAATGGATTTATTTTTCCTCTCAGTTTGAATCTTCTTTTTCCCTATCCAGCTTATCATGATGTATCCATAAAGTATTCATTTAGCCACTTATTCTTATATCTTGATTTTTTAATTTCTTTTTAAATCTTTAGCCCCTTAGGACCTTTTTGTTCCTTGATAATCATTCTTTCTTGATAATTCAGTCATTATTAATGATAATTCCCTCACTCCTCAGTTCAATAGTTTCTTATTAGAGAAAGAATATTTTATTAACACGAGGGCATTTCATTCATTACTAACTCCTTTTTTGAATAATTGCACTTTGAGCTTTCTCTTGATTGGGGATACGTTTAGAATCAACTAGTTGAATTGCCTTTGAGTAATTTTTTTGAGGCAATCAGGAAAAAGTGACTTGCCCAGGGTCACAAAGCTATTAAATGTCTGAGGCTGAAGTTGAACTTGGGCCCTCCTAACTCCAGAGTTGGTGCTGTATACAACAGACCACTACCTGCTCCATCTCTGAATATTTTTAAAGCAATGCTAGATGTTTCTCTCTCTCTCTCTCTCTCTCTCTCTCTCTCTCTCTCTCTCTCTCTCTCTCTCTCTCTCTCTCTCTCTCCCTCCCCACCCTTCTTTCTATGTCAATGATTAAGCTCATTTGTGCTTGTATTTTGAACGTCTTTGCTTGTTGGTATTACTATTATATTTTCTTTATTTTTTTCCATGGCTTTAGATAGTCCTGTGTTATCGATATTAAATACATTTCTTCATTTTTTGGTGGTATTCCCTTGACTGCACCATTTGTTGTTTGCCATTGAAATTTTCAAATTTCATAATTTCATGATTTAGCATAACAAGTATGAGGTTTTTCACTGATAGAAATCCCTGGATTTGATTAATCTATACTTTCTCATTTTTAGCTAAAATTTCTGAGAGATGTCATTTCGTGAATTATAATGTTCAGCAATTTTGATTGTTTTCTTCAAAAAACCTATAAATTCTTAAGTTATCTCTTTGACCCTAGTTTAAGATGAGTTTCTTTGGTTTCTTAGGATTATTATTTTTTAATTTGTTGCCTTTTGTTTCTGTTTTGATGATTTTTTCCTGTATTTTTACATTACAAATCTATTCATTTCTATCTCAGAACCTCTAGTTTTTTGGAGATATCATAATGTCATCTAGGTTCTGTATCATGGTAATATGTGTTTCTAAAAGTTTGTGTATTATAAGCTCTGGTTTTTAATGTAATTTATTACTAATTTCTTCTTTTTAATTATTTTTTCTTTTTTGAACTATTCTGGAATGTTTTTACTATTATTTCAAGACCTTTGCAGAGTCCACAGACTTTTGCTAGGGAAATTTTGATTCTTTTTCTTTACAGTATTATAATAGGTCCTAATGTTCTGATTTCTCGTTGAGTTTTTTACTCATTCTTTCTATCTTTCAGTCTTTCAATCTTTTTCTAGTATTTTCAATTCCTTCCACATTGTTTGAACCCATCCTTTTTTTAATGCTGCACTAGTTTCTCTGAGACAGGACTTCTTTTTATTGAGCAATGTGGGAAACTAGCCAGGATCCTTTACTGGAGTAAATTTCATAGGGAAAAAATTGAAATTAATTTAGTTTTCAGTCCCATTTCCTTAGGTATAAATGTATTTCTGCCCCTCTCTAGCTCTACAAAACATACATGATTTTATTTGGTATTACCTGCATCTTCTGCCTCATTCTCCAATATTCAGTTGCACTCCATTCCTTCTACTAATTTAGGAAGAATCAGCATATTTTTTCTCTTTTGAAGAGAAGGAAGATTCAGATTTTCACCTATTTAAGGGGACTGGGTTTAGATCTACAGTCAGACCCTAAGCTCATTTACCCTGCTAGGTGGAATAGCTTGGAAGTGTGGGTATGTTGAGTAGGAAGTCCACATAAATAAGCACTTTAATATTGTTTATTGAGGTTTTTATCTTGTACAGTGTTTTACAGTCTTCTTGCATATACATCTTTTGTTGTAAATGGTTTCTTTTGCTGAGGTTTTTGCTTAAGAAAATTTTGAGGGAAACCATTGTTCTGCTACTGATGATCATATTAGGTATCCTCAGTGACAAGACCCTGTGTTTGATATTGAGCATCAGGAACCTGGAGGTGCTCTGGATAAAAAAATAATAATCTTATCTCCATGTCATTGGAGACTGTATCTCTGGATTCATCTTCACCATGCCTACCATAATAGGAGGAAATAGCTGAATAACATAGAGTAAAGACTGAACTAGGAGAGAGGAGACCTGGGTTCTAATCCTTGTTCTGCTTCTAAATTGCTGTGTGATCTTGGGTAAGTGACTTTATCTTTGTGGGTCTCAATTTTCTCATCTTAAAGAAGAAATTACATTTTATTTCTAAGGAATCTTCCGACCTTAATTTTCTGGGATCTGTATCCTTGATACCATAATCTAGTGGTAATAATTCCAACCCCTCCCCAAAACAAACTTTGCTCTTTTTAAAAAATTGCTTAAGGTAAATTTATAAGCTGCCAAATTGTGTCTGCTTTTGTATACTTGCCCCCCCATCTGAGGCTTGTTATTCTTTTTTTCAGATAAATTCCCTAAAGTAAATTACAAGAAAATATAATCATCTATTCTTAGCAGGAATCTCTCACTTAGAGAATTATATCTTGATGATTAAGGAATATTGAATGTCAAGGATAGAAGCTTTCCTTTTCTATCTTTCAACAGTTTCCATTCTTTGGTCTTAATTCTACACTCAGAGTCCTGGTAACACTATCATTTCCCCACTAAATGTTCTCTTCTTCAGGAAAGATAACTACAATTTGTTCAGCTGAATCAGTCATGAATAATAACATTGCAGAGCTACATATGACTGTAAGCTAAGAACGTAATTTCTTTACATAATTCAGATAAATAGACTGTATGAGTGTTATAATCCTTGTTTTATAGGTGAGGCTGATGAAAGTCTGAGAGGGAAAGCGGCTTATTTAGGGTCACAGATCTAGTCTGTGTTGAAGCTAGGATAAAGATTCAGGTTTTTTTGATTCTAAGCTCTAAGATCTTTTCCAGTAGAATATTGCTGACTCTGATGAGAGCTGATATATAGAGTAATAAGATCTATTGATGTCCTCGGTGATAATAATAGTAAAGATAATTCCCATTTCTATAATGCTTTTATATTGACAAAATGCTTTCATCACAAACTTGAAAAAAAAAAGGAGTATGAGTGTTTTTATTATTACCATTTTGCAGATTTGGAAAAAGAGGCTTAGAAAGGAAGAATGAAAACATTAATCAAACTGGATTGACTATTTTTGAATCATAGACTTGAAGCCCAGCATTCTACCTAGTATAAGAATATACTGTTTTCAAGTGATGAAGTCAAGCATTTTAAAATTCCTAACACCGAATCTTGAAATAAACATTTTTTCTTTACTCTAAAACTTCCAGCCCCCTATCCCCTCACCACCTCCACTGCTCCTATTACCTTCATACACTGCTGTATTGGGGTTTGACTGGATCTGTTTTTTTTATGCATTTTTCTTTGTCTATAATTTCAAGTGCTTGATCTGTGTTTCTAGCCTAACCTGATCTCATCTCCCTGCCCTCTTCTAGATCCTACAATTTCCCATGCTTTCTTCCTCCTTTCTTGGGGCTAATCTCTACCCCTTTTTCTTCTTAATCTGCTCCTTCCCACAATCTCTGAAGATGGCTCTTAGAGTGTTCTCAAAGCTGGTATGAGGAGTTCCTAGCAGCAGCTCATATTCCACCCACCCAAGGATAACTATTAATGGCTTCTATTCTGAATAATCTACAGATTGCTCATTTTTGCTGTAACTCACTACCACTTCTGTAAACTAAATAATTACTTATCAAGCTATAAAACACAATGCTACAATGGAAATAATACTAAATCTGATGGCAGATTTGGATTCAAATTCTGATTTTGCAATTTACTGTGTGATCTTGAGAAAGTCAAGTAACCTCTTTGGACCCCATTTTTAATATCTTATTTAAATGATCTCTAAAGTCTCTTTCAAGCTAAAAAATCATGTATTCCTTTGGTTTAAAGTTTGATTTGATTTTCTAATCTCTTTGGGATTGGTTATGATTTGTAGGACCAGGTTCCTTATGACTGTTCCCTAGAGACCATAAGTTAAGATAGGGAAAAAAAAAGGTTCTGATGTGCTTAGCTGAAGATTGCTTTCCAGCAGCTAAGTTGGCATGACAACATTTGTGCTTAATTCTCAGCAAACCTTCCTAAAAATAGGCACACTAAGAGCATGGTGGCACACACTTATGCGTAGGCATCTTTGTTTGTTGTATATGCCAAAGCAGGAAAAACCTGCCCACCTGCCTGCCAGCCTTGGGGCTGCTAAATATGAGGTATGTTACCTGCCTCACTGGCTTGCTGTGAAGATAGTGACTTTATAGACTCCTAGAAACAAAAGAGATTGTTGTTGTTATGATTATAAAACCACAGAACATCAGAGTTGAAAGAATCTTAAAGATCATCCAGTTCAATGGCCTCATCTGAAAATCAGCAAAATTAAGGAACATAGTCAAGGTCATAGGGTCAATATTGAAGCTAAGACTAGAATGCTCTAGGCACCACAGATAGTAATGGGTGGAATTTGTTTTGTTTTTGTTTTGTTTTGCAAGGCAATGGGGTTAAGTGGCTTGCCCAAGGCCACACAGCTAGGTAATTATTAAGTGTCTGAGGCTGGATTTGAACTCAGGTACTCCTGACTCCAGGGCCAGTGCTCTATCTACTGTGCCACCTAGCTGCCCCAATGGGTGGAATTTGACCCTAGGACCTCAACCCAAAGCTAGCACTTCTACTTCTTTATATTGACTAGCTACATTTTAGAAAACTTATTAGGACTACAAGTGAATTTCCTTTGGAAAGAATTGATAGGCTCTTTTTCTCATTGAGGGAGTTCCATCTCCCTAATCATAGTCTTCTGAAGCTGTACCTGAAACTGGATTATTGAATCCTGCCTCTCTCAGACTAGTGGTATTGCCATGTTACAAAATTTTCTGATCTGAAAGTGACCTCAGAGGTCATCTAATCCCAGCCATGTGTGAGTAGAAATTTCACTCCCCCATATCATCATTCCTCACAAGAGTCCAATTAATCTCTTTCTTTGAACACTCCTAGTAATATGACACTTTCCATATCAAAAGGCAGCCTGTTCTATTGTTTGAGCAATTTTTTTTATTAGAAAATTCTCTGTTATCAGAGTAATGGAAACACATTAAGTTCTACAGAGCAATTTTCCTCATAGCAATCCTATGAGGTATGAAGTGAAAATATTATTATATACATTGTATAGATGAGGTAGCTGAGACCCAAAGAGGTTAATGGATTTGCCCATGGTCATGTAGTAATTAAGCCTGATAGCTGAAATTTGAAAAGAAGACTTGCCTCTTCAGATCACAGGCTCACTTATCTATGCCACACTATCTCCAGAGCTAGCCTAACCCATTGGAGAACAACTTTTGTTTTTAGGAAGATCTTCCTTATATTGAGCCTAGAGCTTCCCTTCTGTTATTTCTACTTATTGTTCTTATTTTTTACTTTAGGGTCAAGTATAACCATCCTGATCTCTCTCTCTCTCTCATACAATAACTCTTAACTATTTAGTCAATTAAATTATAATTCCTAAGTTATCTCTTCTCTTGGCTTAATTCCCCAGGTTCCTTCCACATATTCTTATTTGTCTTGGTTTTGAGCCCCCTCACCATCCTGTTCATTCTCCTTTATGTTAGTTAGTCATTGCATGTAAGACATTGGACAGAAATTCTAGTTTCTTTATAAAATCCTCCTAGAGGATCTCTTAACTCCTATGCTACTAATATTGGATTATAAAATATGACCCCTCCCTCCTCTCTTCCCCTACTCTCTCATTCCTGTGTTAAAAATGAGATATCTACACTGATGAAAATGACAATTTGAATTATTTTTTGGTGTTATCATTTTTGTCTAATTATTATTGAAACTAAGAAGTCAAATTCTTTGAAATGACAAAAACATCATCTTGCCTTCTCTGTGTGACCAGGAGACACAGGACTATCTCAGCAGGAAATTTAGTTTTATGATGCTTAGCTTCAATGTAATTATTTTTATGATGCATAGCTCCAACTTAGCTGCTGAAACAGCCATAGGAAGTGATTGTTTTTTGAAAAAAATCCAGCAGCCATTAAGGAAACCAACATTTTTAAAAAAAAAATTTTACATTTAGAATAGTTGTCTATATTTTCTTCTCCTATTTTAGCATCCACTTTTTTGGGTATTGATGACAGGAACTCATCCTGTGAAAATCCTTTCCATTGATGCAGATCAACAACTCTTTGCTTACTTGGAGCCTTAGGGATTTGGAAGCACTGAAAAGTTAAGTGACTAGTTAGGACTTGAACTCAGGACTTCTCTCTAAAGGTCAACTATCAAGCCTCTAAGCCAGTGGGCTGTCATTTTCTTCTTTGATGAAATAAATTCTAAGAGGATGTAGTAGATTTCATCTATTTAGAAACTATGACTATTATTCATTTAGTTGGTTCACACTTAGCCAGGAATATTTTTTCTTTTTTATTAAATATTTTATTTTTCTCTATTTCCATGTAAAAACAATTTTAACATTCATTTTCAACACTTTGCGTTCCAAATTCTCTTCCTTTCTCCTCTCCCCGAATGGGGAAAACAATCAATTTGACATTATGTGTGTGAAATCATGCAAAACATTAAGGAATGTTTTCTGTCATTGAGATGGTGAAACTTCAGAAGAACAAGTCATTTAAAATCATTGGAGCTCAGACTTTTCTTCTGTAAAATGCAGAATTAGATGATCTCAAAACTTCTTCCAATTTGTAATATTAAAAACATGTGTTTTGCTATGTGAACTATGAATCTGAACAGAATTATTTCAATTTTTTCAAAGCAATACATGTTCCTGGTAGAAATGACATTTCTGGGCTAAGTTGATAGTGAGTACACCATGGTAGCATAGAGTAAATAAAGTACTGGACTTGTCATCAAAAAGGTGAACTTAAATCCTGACTAAGATACTGTGCAAATCACATGACCTCTCTCTCTATGCCTAAATTTTCTTACCTGTAAAATGAAGCAGCTGGACTTGATGACCTTAGAAGTCCCTTCCAGTTCAAAATATTGGATCATTGGAAGGCCTTTAAGCAGAGTCTGAATATGGTATAATAAGAATCACCTTAAGGTAAGGTGACCTAAGATGCCTTCTGAGTTTCTACCTAACTATAAGAATCTAGGTCTCTGGAATAATTAGATTCTCTTTATCCTCTTTATAGTTAAAAAAACCCCAGACATTTGAATTTATGATTGAATCATTACATAGATACCCCCAAATTCAGATGTGATTTAAATAACAATATTACATGTATACAAAATATTCTATAAATTAATTCCTTAGCCATTTCAGAGTTTTACCCTAAAAGATTAAAGAAATGAATATGACAAGCACAATCTATATGTCTAAGAATATATGCATTATATTGATCTCTTGCTGATGTGATAAATGCCTTGTGTTTATCTGGTCAATGCTAGGCATTCAGAACCTTAAGGAGGTAGAACATGATTATCTATTTTTCTTGTGTAAGCAGAATTTATCTAGAAATATAAGTTGTGCCTTGGACTTAAAATTATTTTCACAAAGAGTCAATAGCTGTAGTAGGAGAGGAAGAGTGCTTTGTCACTTTGAAATGATCAAAAGACTTCCACTATGTCATTATGAAGCAAAGCTTAAACTTCTAGGTCTAACTCAAACCCTCCCCCTGCCAGGGTTCAGTTTGTCATGAACATGTCAAAAATATATCACATATGGTTCAGAGGATAGTAGAGGTTGGTTCCATCCATCATTATGGTTCTGTAGCTTTAGGTATCTTCTCCATCTATGTGGGGAGCATCCTATCCACATTGTTTTATTTAGCACCATTCTTGTCCATTTTATTCTATCATTCCCCTGTAAATGATCTATCTAATAGATAATGATATGAGCAAGAATAGATATGGCAATAAAATTCTTGGTCTTTTAATATTATAAAATTGATACCATTGCAACACTCAGCTTTGTGAACGGTTAGAAAGAGAAAATGAAATGTCTGCTGTTGACTCTGTGAGTTGTTGAGGTTACTACTGTGCTAAAGTGTACCTCTGCCAAGTTTCAGGCTTCAATTTTTGTTTTCAAATGTTCTAGTCTTTTAGAGGAAGTGGGAGAAGAAGGGAAAGGTTTGTTCATGGTTTGTATGAGCAAAAATAACTATGATCTTCTTATCTCTTAGTGTGCCTTCTTCCAGAGGTCTGTTGGAAGTCTGAATGGGTCAGGAATGATTTAAGCACCAATAAATGGAACTCAAATATTGTTCCAGCCAACCCACTTCTATTTTCTTAGCCCATATTGTAGGATATTGCAATGACTTCTGTTTTTCCTTGCCCCTCAAACACACACACACACACACACACACACACACAAAGAATCTTTAGAGATAAACATACATAAATGTGTGCATATAATATATGTGTATAAACATATATAGGGAGTACTAAAGAATTTTTGCATATGTACATATATGCAAAGGTACTTTAGCAGTCCAAATTCTTACAAATAATGCTCGTGGTATAAACTTAATTGTGCATAGATTTGACACAGTTCACTGGCATGGATAATACTTCTACTCTGCTATGACTCCTTTGAGTCATAGCAAACAGTTTTGAAGTACCACAATATACCACTAGCTATTATTTTTGATGTAATTAAATGTGTGTATATATATATATTATAAATGGTTTTTGGATGAAATTGCTCAGACTTCAGATCATGCTGTCACTTCATCATACTATTCTCTTCATGGAATATCAGAAATTTTTAATGTTCACTGAAACCAGTGTAAAATATACTGATATTTTATCTTGTTAACAAGATGTATTTTTCTATGTTAGTTAAATGTATAATTTGTATAATTTTGTACATTAAAATGTATGCATTTTTAAAAATTAAAAACTTTTCTTTTGAATGTTTAAATATTGTTGAATGTTCATTGCTACTTTATACCCACAAATATGTAAATTATTTTTGTATCAGGTAATCCTAGTTTCTCAAACAGTTATGACCTTTGTGGTTGAATTATCCTTAAAGACATAGACTCATAGACTATTACCACTGGGAGTTTGAAACATAGATGTGAGACTAAAAGCTGCTAAGAGATAATCTATGACATCTCTTTTGGCAGAATCTATGACAATCATTTGCCAGGTGAGGAATCTGGGACACAAGTGGCAGAAATTATTTATTCACAATCACACAGCTAGTTAAATCGGAACCAGATTTAAAGCTAAATCCTAGTTTCCTAGCTCCTAAGCCCTCTTTCCCTATAATATGATGATATTAATAAGAATAGAAAACATACAATTTCTAACAATATCTGCAGGCTACCAGAAAGAGTGGGAACAGCAAGGCAGTGCAGTGAATAGAGTGCCAAGTCTGGACTTAGAAAGTATGCTAGAAAAAAACAAATGAGGAGGGAAAATCATTGGAGGAATCAGAAAGATTGCACAGAAGATGTGGTTGTAGCTTCAAGGGAGAGAAAGTTATGGAATAATAGTAAATGAAGGGATGTATTTCAGGGAGGTTAAGGGAAGGGATGGGAAAGGGAATGGAAAAGAAAATATTTTCTTATAGCAGCCACTTTTTACATTGTTACTTTTTCTTTTAAAATATCTTTGTTTCAGAATCAATGGATCCATATTTACTGCTAATGGACTTCCAGAACTATCCCCAGATTCCTTAAAGCAGGAAACTATGCTTGCACCAATTCATGGAGATGGAACATGGTGGGAAATCATGTAACAGTTAATAATCCAGTTGTCTGGAACCAAAAATGTACATAAAGGGCAAATGAGTTTTTAGGGATAGGAAGAAAGACTATAGCCAAAATTTAGCTGTCCTAAATTCCAGGCTAGGGAATTAGTATTTTATCCTATTTGTAGTCAGGGACCTCAGAGAGGTTTTGACCTGGGTAGGAAGATGTTCATATTGAGAAGAAGAAGAGGGAGGCTGAAGGCTGGGAGGCCAATTAAAAAAACCTAGGGATTTTCATTCTCCCCCACTTTGGGTTCCGAAAGACTTATTTGGTATGGTATTGATTATTTTAAATTATATGCATCACTCTTAAGAAAGGAGAATAGATTTTCAGTTTGAGTAAGTTGGATGTTCCAAAGGGTTGATGTTATTGCTGCTATTATTGATCTGGGTATCTCCCTGCATGTTGAAACCTTGAAAATTATACCTATGTATCTTTACCAAATGTTTGCTTTTATATCTTTGTTTTTTTAATTTAGGTTAGTGTTTGTCTATATCTATTAAAAGGCATCTATATATGTATAAATACATATATCTGTATGTATGCTTGTATGTATATCTCTGTGAGTGTGTGTGTGTGTGTGTATGTGTGTGTGTGTAATTTTTCTAATTGATTCAAGCTCTGCAGACCATATACTTCCATTGGAACCAGTGTGCAAGTGTACTAAGAAAAAAGAAGCTATAAAAGATTAGGCAAGTAACATAGGAATTTATTTTCTTTATAAATATATATTTCCTTATTTATTTCCCAAGATGGAGGGGAAGGGGTGATCGGCGGTAATGTTTTTATTTTTATCTTCATTAAGATAAAATATTTGTTGAAAAAAGAACCCATTGATATTTTTAAAACAATAATAATAATTGCTTTTCACATTTTATAACATTCAAAGATTTGTGGAGTACTTTCCTTAAAATTGTGTGAAAGTAAATAATTCAGATGTTGCTAATCATATATTATAGAGGAGGAAATGGAACCTTAAACAGTTAAGTAGCTTAGCCATAGACAGATACCTAGGACAAGTTAGAGCTGGCTATTGAATTCAGGTCTTCTGGAGTTAGAAAGACACTTGAATATAGTTTGAAAAATAGGCTTCCCATCATGACACCCCGTTCCATAAAGGGCCTTTCTCTGGTACAACACTCTTCCCATCTTCTTTTATGTTTGAACATATGTATCTGCCTATATGAGTATCAATGACCTATTACAATGCATTTTGTATTCAGCACTTAATAAATATGTATTGGATGAATGAGTGAATATGGGAAAAGAAGATAAGAAACCTGTGTAGTGTAGTATAAAATGGATGGGAAGCGAATGAGAGTTGTTTTATTTCCCCACTTAGTCCCTTTCACCTAGGACTCAGTTTCTTATCTTTAAAGTAAGGAAGCTGGTTTACATGATTTCTGATGTCACTTCTAGCCATCCCATTTTCTGATTCTAAAACAGAGTGTTAAAAGGATTTCAATTTGTTTAGTTCAGCTGGATTTAATTATAGGCTAAAGTGAAGAAAAATATTGGATGTTCAAATTCATGGGGAAATCGTTCAACTCTCCACTTTCCCCCCTTTCTCCTGAACTGCACTTGAGAGTATCTGTGGAAACCTTAAAGGTACAGGAATAAAACTCAAGGCCTTGGCGGAATCCCCCGTGTGAAGCACCTTTGGGCTCGCAACCTGCCTGAGGCAGGGATGCTTCTGTGGAGCAGAGAGGAAAGGTCTCTGAGAGTGCTGAAGGGACAGCTCCCACAACGCGCTGAGCAAGGGCAGGGGAAGGAGCAGTCTGCAACTGGCCCAGAGAACTCGCTTTTCCTTCAGTCCTTCCCGGAGAGGCTCCTGACTAAAATCTGCCAGCTGGAGCCCAACGGGAGGGTATCTGGTCTAGGCTCGGGCTTGGGAGCTGGCGGTGATTACTTCCGTGTCAGGAGCTGCGTCCCCCAAGTCTGGTGGAGGCTTCAGGCAAGAGCCGCGAGCCAGTGTTCTCTGGCTCCCGGTCTGTCCAGCACCCTGGTCCTCCCGTCCGCCCCCACGTCTGTGCTTCAGAAAGAGGAACAAGAAAGCAATCTTTGCCCTCCTTTTTCCTGCTCCGTCTGATTGAGCAATCACCGGGGTTGGGGGTATTTTTTTTTCCTACTTTGGCGTCACAAAGCGAATTAGGGAAGAAATGTTCCACGGCTGACTAACTTATGTGGCTGCTTCGTGGGGCGCGGGGGAAGGTGGGTGGCGGAGTAGCGGATTGGAGACGCGGGTCCCGATTCCCCCAGACCTCCAGGAGGGAGTCCGCCGGGGCAGCTTAGTTTGGCGTACTGTGGAGCGGGGCGCTCCAGGGGCTCTTCAGCGCTCCGGGGAGAAGGGGCTGCGGAGTTCCGCTCCGGATCGCTTTCTTCTGGCTCTCCCAAAGCTCTCCGAAGCCAGCGGGGCCGGTGGGGAGCCGCGGCGGCGGCAGGAGCAGGCGCCCCAGCAGGAGCAGCCGGGGCCGAGAGGGTGGCGAGAGGGGCGGCAGCTTCCTAGGAGTGAAGAGTAGCCCCTTGCGTGGATCTGTGTGTGCGCGCGCGCGCCTGTGTGCGTGTTGAGTAGGTGCAGGAGAGGGCTTCCCCCACCCTTTCTCTCCAATCGGGATCAGTCTTTATAGCTGGGGAGCAGCCGCTAGAGCACTGCGGTCCTGCTGCTGGTGCCGCAGCCGCCGCTACCACTTCCCCTCACCTTTCCCCGCTGCCACCATCTCCCCGTCTTCCCTTTGTACTTTACTTCACGTGCTCCCACCAGAACCGGGGATGCGGGGTTCTCTTCCCTCTTTTTAAGATCCACTTGGCTTTCGCCCCTTTCCCCTTCCTCACTCCCCTCCTCCCTCCCCTCTCCCTGCGTCGCTCCATCCATCCATCCATCCATCCATCCATCCATCCATCCATCCATCCATCCATTCATGTGTCGGGTTCTTGGCGACGGCGCAGCTCGAGAGTGAAGGTGCCGGAGGAGCTCGGCTGGGGGGGCGGGGCGGGGGGCACTTGAGGAGAACGCTAGAGGATGGCTGAGAGGAAGAGGAACTGGAACAAGGAGGACGACCTGCCGGTGTATCTGGCCCGGCCCGGCACCACGGCCCAGACCCCGCGCCAGAAATATGGGGGTATGTTCGCCTCGGTGGAGGGCGCCTACGAGAACAAAACCATCGACTTCGATGCCTACAGCGTGGGCAGAAAGGGCTCCCGGACTCCCAGGAGCAGCAGCAGGCCCGACATGATGTTCTTGGGGGAAACGGGGGACAATTTCAGCGAGACCGCCAGCGACGTGAGTGAAGTATCCGGCTCGGTCATCAGCTCTCCCGGAGACAGGGATGACAAGACCCCCGGCGTGGAAATCCGATACCCGATGGGGAAGGAAATGCTCCAAGGCCCGGACAATGGGAAGGTAAAAAGGAAAGCGTGTGCGTGTTCGTGTGCGTGTGCGTGTGCGTGTGTGTGTGTGTTGGGGGGAACAGCATAGGGTCTGCGGAGCCCGAGAAGAGTGAGGCTGCGGAGAAAAGAAACCTAGGCTGCAGCCCTCCCTCCCGCATAGGGGTCTATTCCTTAGCATGGCACTGCAGGCTTTGGGGGCGGGGAGAGGAAATGGGGGGACTTGGGGAAACAGGGAGGTTTCAAACTTGTGACTTGGCCATCCAACCAACCAACCCTTTGCCGGCAGGTAGCATCGGAGTTGAGGTGTCTCGGCCCCAGAGTAAGAGCGGCAGGCGCCTTGGTGTCGGGCGCCCCGAGGTGGGACCCCAGACCGTGGGTGCCCCCGCTTTCCCCCGGCCTGACCTAGGTTAGCCTGAGGAATGGAAAGAACTCAAGAAAGCCACATGCCGCAATCTAAATTCTTCTCCCCGCCCTCTTCCACCTTTGAGTGAAAAGCCGCATGGCTGTGGTCCCGACCTCTGGGAGCGCTGGCTGGAGACTAGGTCGGAGCCACGAAAGGGGGCGCACGACGTCCTTTGAGCCTCTAATCTGCCATCTGGTTAAAGCTTTCCAGGGTAACAAAGCAGTTGCGGGGCTGGAAATTTCTTGGGTGACCTGACCTGAGGCCGAGAGTCAGTTTCCCTTCTGGGTCATTGGAAAGTGAGAGGCCCCTGAGAATGCTTGGTAGGGCATGTGATTCTCTTGGTTCCAACATTTCGAGAGAAGGGATGTTTTATGGGAAAGAAAGTCCGCTCTGGAGTCAGTTGATTTTTGTTTCTAATATTAGCTCTGCCAATTGCTAACTATATGACCTTGGGCAGGTCTCTTCACCTCCATGGATCTCACTTCCCTCATCTGTAAATCAACTATTTACCTCACAGTTATCAGTCGAGTGGAAACCATCAATGAATATAAAGCGTTATCTAGATTTCAACTATTAAAAATAAGTGGTGGAGCCAGTGACCAAAGTCACCTCCCCCAAACTCCCAATCCTTGATTTCCCAATCCAGATGGTTGCCTGGGAACTGAGAGAAAGGTTTAAGCAGCTTGAGAGCTTAGAGGGAGTGATCTCCCCTGTAGGTTCCTACTGCAATAAGCTCTTTCATTCATGAAGCTCAGAGCAGTCAGAGCCACTAGACCCCTGGTCTTGCTGCGGTGTAAGCCTCCACCCACTTTTCCTTGGCGTCATAGGAGCTGGACAAAGGGTGGCTCCAAGGGATCTTCGAGGTTTTAGCGAGAGTTAATGGGGCAGAGGAACAATCCAGCTGCGCTCTCCCCCTCCCACCAGAGCTGTCCCTCAGCTTCAAGGCTAGGCCTGAATTCCACACCCTGCTTGCCTACCAGTCTGCTAGGAAAGAGCTGGCTTTGGGGAGATCCTTTGGAAAAAGCAATCTGCTCCCTCAAGTTCAGTGGTTTACAGTGAGGGAGGGGAGGTAGCAAGGGTTTGAAGGAGGAAAGGAGGGAGGGAGAAAGAGAGACAGATGGAAAGAAAGAGAGAGAGAGAGAGAGAGAGAGAGAGAGAGAGAGAGAGAGAGAGAGAGAGAGAGAGAGAGAGAGAGGAGAGAGAGAGAGAGAGAATATTCAATAAATAGATCTAACACAGATTAAAAGTTTTCAGTCTTTCCTAATAATAGTAACTTCCACTTCTGCATCATTGTAAGATTTACAATGGGCTTTCCTCATATCAACCCTGGGGTCAGGTAATACAAATATTATTAATACCATTTCACAGATGAGATAATGGATGCTCAGAGAGGATTCAACAATGGTTATACTCAGTGACTAGTCAGAATTCAAACCAAAAGTTTCCTGATTTCCAGAAAAAAAAATTCTTTCCCAACATTCTGCCTTTTAGTTGTTCTCCCCTTTGCTTCTTTTCCTCCCCATCCTCCAGTCTCCTATTTTCTTCCTTCTCCCTTCTCCCCAGCTCAAACCCTACTTCTGAAGCACAGACATCAGCATTTTATTGGCCAGCTGGGAATAGGGGACCTTCCTTAATCCCTCCTTCTTTTCAACTACTGCCAGGCTTTCCTATTTTCTTGAAAACATTTCCCTGGGGTGTACTAACATGAGTTTTGAAAAACTTTATAATAGAAATTTCTTAAATCTACTGGATAAAATTCAATTTAGGATCCCAGGAGGGGATAGCCTTGAAATGCATGTTAAATAATAGACAATTGGAGCTTGACTCAGATCTGTTCAGGGGACAAATCATGTCCACTGTCCTTCTCCACTGATTGATTGGAGGGGAGCTGGGTTGTGTTAGTTTTCCTCTCTGGCTCTCCTCTTCCAGAGACTCATATGTAAATTAGTTTTGAAACAGGGAAGGAGGCTGAATTGATGGCTCAAATGAAAGAAGCCCATTTCAGTAATACAGCTGATTCTAAATGCTGTATTTAAATCACCTAACTGCAGAGCTGGAAGGGCTCTTGGGTGATCTTTCAACATCCTCCCTTTAAAATGAGGCATGGAGTAAATGAGCCAGTACAAGGACAACGCAGTTTATCCGTGTTCTTTCCTCCCCTCCTCTGGCTGGGGTTTACCAACACAGTGCTCATACCAGAAGCAAATAAAAAGATTTGGGGAACTAGGGTCAAAGTCCATCTGCTATCCGGTTATCCGTAGCTACAGCCTTATTTAGGTTCCTATTGGATATGGTCTTTCTCACCCAGATGTTTAGTGCTCCAATGTCTCCCCCTCCTCCCTTCCCCTCTCAAGCTGCTTGAAGCACCTGTAGCCATGAGAATAAGGTACACACAGTTTTCCAAACCTTTTTTTAAAAAAAATGTGTGTTTTATATATGTTTTAAAAAACACATATAATACCCATAAGGAAGGGGGGGGGACAAATAGGAAAGAAATTAAATGGAGAAAATGTCATCCCTTTTGGAAGGATTTATCGCTTCTGGAGAACTCTCCAGCTCCGGTGAGCCTGGCTCTCCCGGTGGGTAGCCGGGGTGGATCGGCGGGTGTGTTGGGGTGGGGTAGGGGGGCGCGGTGATATTACGGAGTGGAAAGGAGGAAGCGTACGTTTGGGGGTGGGGGGGGAAGGAAGACTGGAAAGGAAGCGCTTCCTGGGTTGAGCTGAGTTGGGCGAATCCTGCTAGGTTCCTGCAGCCGAGAGGGCGCTGGTGCTGCCTCTAGAAGGAGCTCTCTCTAGCCAACTCCCTTTGGGAGACCCGGCCCTGTTTTATTGCAACCGGAAAAAAAAAAGGTAGCAGGTTTTTGCCAGCGCTGCCGTTCCGCTTTTGGAAAAGAAAACTTTACCTTTATTAAAATCTTTTTTAAACGTTTGATTGCTGGGCGACAAGCCTGCCTGGGGCCGCACGCGGGGGTGTGGTGTGAGCATCTGAGCCCCGGAGGCAGAGGGGGAGAGACAGACACAGAGAGAGAGAGAAAGAGAGAGAGAGAGAGCCCCCCACACAGAGGGAGAGTGACCATGTCTTATCAGGGCAAGAAGAGCATCCCTCATATAACGGTAAGACCAGCCCAGGGCACAGACTAAGGACTCCTGCCAGAGCTCTCTGGCCTTTGTTAGGTGGGAGGGGGTGGGGGGTAGATAGAATACCGCCACCCGGACCCTCGGCTCGCTCTCTTGGAGATCTGGGGAGGAGGCTTGGGAGTTGGACAAGGATGGCTCAAAAAATTGGGAGCCAGGGCCTTTGCAGGTGGGGTGGGAATGGACCCTCCATGGACCCTTTCCCTCAGCGCCTGCTTGGTGTGTGTGTGTGTGTGTGTGTGTGTGTGTGTGTGTGTGTGTGTGTGTGTGTGTGTGTATGTGTGTGTGTGTGTGTGTGTGTGTGTAAACTATGGGGCCAGGTGTGTCTGTTGCGGGGGGGTGGGGGGGTGGGGGGTCTTCTCTGCTTCCAGAGGGCCTGGAGGACGTGGGAGGTGGAGTGGGCTGGGCGGCTCCCAAGCACTGCAATGTCCCCTTTCTCTGCCCTTTTCTCCTCTCAGCTCCCCCTGGCTCAGCATCCAGCAGTCATGCCCCCGTGGATCCTCCAGGGACCCTGGATAGCTCTCTAGGCTCCGAGTTGGTCCACCCCGCCTATGGTGGGAAGGGAGGGAGATGCCATGAAGGGGGAGAGGATGGTCTGGGTGGGAAAACACGATGAACCGAACAAAAGAGGGAGGGGACCTCTGGTGCCTGCAGTCCCTCCGGCTCCCCTAAGGAGGCTGCTCTGGTGTAGGGCTCCTCCCGGCACCCACTGGCTCCCATTTCCTTTACCTCGGGGGGAGTGGGGGTGGGGCGGGGGTTGTGGAGTAGAAATGGGGTGAACTAGGGAGCGCCATGACAGAGGCACCGCCTCCCAGCCTTCCTGGGCTATTAATGGATGGCAGAGGGATCGCTGAACCCGCCAGATCAGGAATCCAAGGGTTAAAGAGCGCCAATCTCCCTAGGTGGGGGAGGGGTAAAGATGGGAGGGGGTACTAGGGCGTTTCCATCTACGCGTGGGCGGAAACAAAGAAAAATCCGGATCTGCCCAAAGAACCTGGGATGCAGAATCTGACTGTAGCAATGTGGGAGGGGTCCTGGGGCCGGCAAAATCCTCCCTCGGGTGCGAAGTTGCTTTCTTGGCTGGTTGGGATTTCTTGGGGTGCTAGAAGCAAGAATGCTTAGTCTTCTTCGCAGGGGCAAAAAATTTGAGGTAGTTGGTCAGTTGAGAAAGTCCTAAGTCATCGATTCAGTCGTGGTTTCCCCAAAGATTTTGCTGGCGAGCTAAGCCTTCTCAGGTGGGAAAGAGTGGGGAGGAAAGCTCAAGCTCTGGTCCCTGCCCTCCTGAAAATGCAGTGTTTGTGGCGGCGCCTTCTTTAGATGAAAACAGTCTAATTCAGGGTCACTTCAAGATTTTCAGGGCTGTAGGAATTTAGGAAAGGGGGTCCCAAAGACGGTAGGCCCAGAATCCCAAGAAAGAAATCAGGCTTTAGAAATTGCAGAGTAGTGTGCATGCGTTGAAATTTCTCCAAAGATTTGTGGTTTGAAGAACAGATCATTCCTTTGTGGAAGTCTAAACAGGGCCTTCGGTCTGGGACAAAAGTCCTTTGTAAAAATGCTTCGAATTCTGTTCTGCATTATGCTAGTGTATATACTAATAGAAACCCAGGTTCTTGCTTTAAAAAAATAATAATAATACAGTGCACTTCCTCAGAAGGAGCCATATAGCTCCCCAAACGACAAATCTATATCTGTATCTATCTATCTATATTGATTTATCATTTGGGGAGTTATAAGGCTCCTTAAGATATAGATAGTTTGGAGAGTTATAAGGCTCCTAGATATGTTTGAGGAGTTATAAGGCTCCTCTTGAGGAAGCTCACTGCATTTTTATATATAAATATATTACATAGTATATATCATATATTTTATGAATTTATTACATATGTATTTATATAGCTATTTATAATATATATATATGTTTGTTTGTTTGTATGTATGTATGTATCCCTTGATAGATCCAATTCAGCTCAGTGTATATGTGTGTTAAAGCCCCAAGGAGAAAAACACCATTTTGCAGTTAAGTATTCATCTAAATGTCTGCTGACCATCGAGGGCATTTTTTTGAGATATGGTATCTAAGAAAATAAGGAAGTGGAGTAAGGCTTGTGGGAATGAAAACTGGATGAATATTCTTATTTCTTCTGGCTTTAATATTTCCTCTAAGAATAAAGTTACTGGCCCAGTCCTGGGAGAGGAAAAAGAAAACAAGTACCTAAGCTTTAAGACCTCAAAGATGATTTAAAACATTTTTAAAGCATTCTAATACACCAGACTTTTTTTTTTAATCCTTAATTAGTTAAATGTTAGAAGACCGACTTTGATGTTATAGACTGGCTCTTTGAAGCCTGATGCTGTTATGCCTAGAGAAAAGTCTGGGTGTGGCTCTGAGAGGAACAGTATAGTCACTTGCTTTTGTAGTCTTTCAAAAGCTTTCTTCCCTCAATAATTACCAAAGGACAAATGGGGGGATGTGGGGGGGGGGAAATTGGTGGATGTGCTGAACTTTAATGACATTCACCAATATCATTGAAGTAATGGAATTACCAAAGGCTGTTCACAAAAGTGGGTACCTTTAGAGAGAGTTCACATTCTAGAAGCTGGATAGTGTCATTGTATTTTGAGATGAAAATCCTGGTACATAAACTTCAAAGCTGACAGGGACCTTAGAAAATAGCTTATAAACTGTCAGAGCCTGAAGTGATTTAAAAATATTAGATCTGAAAGAGACTTTCAGACAGAAAACAGGATGTCAGAGCTGGAATGGAGCTGATAACATAAATGTAGAATTTTAGAGCTGAAAAAAGAACTCTAGACCCAGAACACAAAAGAGTAGAAATAGCTTAAGAAAGCTGAAAAGAAGTTTGAGAGCATCTAATTCAGCTCCCTCTTTTTGATGAGGAAAATGAGATCCAGAGCCCCAGGGAAGTGGTTTGTCCAATGTCCAACAATATCAAGTTACACAGCAGGGATGGGAACCCAGAGCTTGTACCTATAGGTTTGTATTTTTTCCCATGGTTTCAGACTAGTGCCTAAAGCCACTCTTGTAATCCAAGAAAATATCTTCCTATATGTAAACTATTTTTTGATTAAAGATATTATTTGAGTTTTACAATGCCCCCCCATCTTACTTCCCTCCCCCACCATGGAAAGCAATCTGGCCATCTTTACTTTGTTTCCATGTTGTACATGGATCCAAATTGAGTGTTATGAGAGAGAGAAATCATATCCTTAAGGAAGAGACAAAAAGTCTAAGAGGTAACAAGATCAGACCATAAGATATCTGGTTTTTTCCTAAATTAAAGGGAATAGTCTTTGAACTTTGTTCAAACCCCACAGCTCCTTATCTGGATACAGATGGCACTCTCCTTTGCAGACAGCCCAAAATTGTTCCTGATTGTTGCACTGATTGAATGAGTGAGTCCTTCAAGGTTGACCATCACCCCCATGTTGCTGTTAGGGTATACAGTATTTTTCTGGTTCTGCTCATCTCACTCAGCATCAGCTCATGGAAATCACTCCAGGCTTCCCTGAAATCCTGTCCCTCCAGGTTTCTAATAGAAAACTATTTTTTAAGGGAGAAAAGAGAAAGAGTTCAAAGCAGCAATGAAGTGATAAGAAGGACTTAAAATTATCAGGCTAAATAGAAGATAATATTCAATGTTTGGCTATTTTCAGTCATGCCAGACTCTTTGTGATCTCTTTTTTAACCAAGGAGGAAATTGAGGCAACCAGGGTTAAGGGGCTTGCCTAGATCTCACAGGCAGTGTTTAAGGTCTGATTTGAAAGATGAGCTTTTAGACTCCATGTGTAGCATTCTATCCAATGGGCCACCTTGATGCCTAAATAGATGTAACAGGCCACAATAAAAGTTTATTGAGTTTAAATAGGGCACATGGATGGCTCTCTCCAGGATGTTGAGAATTGAAGTATAAGCACTGAAAAGATGAATATAGGTGCCACTAATAGACATGGGATACTCATTATTCAGACTCTGGAAAGCAGGGGTGGGAATAAAACAAGTATTTATTAAAAGAAGTTACAACACATAAGAAAATGGTAGGTAAAGTTAAGAAGAGGTTAAGGAAAAGCCACATGGATTTGGCAGGTCAGCTAAAGTTTGGATAGAGAGAGAGAGAGAGAGAGAGAGAGAGAGAGAGAGAGAGAGAGAAGAGCAGGCAGCCATGAGGCTTGGGTTAACCAGGCCACATGGTGAAGCCCATGGAGCTCCACATGGTTTAATGAAGAGCCAGAGGAAGGCCCATCCTTCTGTTTATGGGAGGCCTCAAGAGTTCTTTCCTGTTAATACCTTTCCATTGAAGGATGGGCAGAGGTGGTGCTTGGGGTGTAAGGATGGGCAGAGGTGGTGCTTGGGGTGTGGTCTTTCACCTCAGAGTCAGGTAACTTTCCATGGCAATCTACATGCTAGTCCTTCCTGTCTCAAGGTACTTGAGGTCCATTTCCTTTCTGCCAGTGTTAAGTCAAGGTGGAAAGTCAAGTAGGTACCTCCAAACATTTGAAAGATTTTGTTTCTGCTAGTTCATAATTCTCTACCTCATTTCCTCTGCATCAGTAGTAGCAGTATGATACAGATAGTAATGGTCCAGGGCTTGAAATTCCAGAAGTTCTTGTCACTGACATTTAACTTTTTTGAAACTAAGTTTCTTCATCAGTAAAATAAAGATAATAATATTTAGAATAACCTAGCAATGTAGGTAAGTATAAGTATTATTATTTAATAAGGAAGTTATTTTTACTATTTTATTGTTAAGGAAAGAAATTTGAAATCTTAAAACATTAGAGATATGAACTATCCAAATAGAGCTTTACTACATAGAGAGGCAGCTAGGTGAATAAGTGGCTAGAGTGTTGAACCTGAAGTCAACAAGACAGTCTTGCCTCCCTTACCAGCTATGTGACCCAAGGCAATGAGCTTAATCTCCTGCCTCAGTTTTCTCTTCTGTAAAATAGGGGTGAGTGCTTCATGGGGTGAGAATAAAATATGATAATATTTGTTAAATATTTTGTAAACTTTAAATTACTATATAGGGGCAGCTAGGTGGTGCGATAGAACACTGGCCCTCAGGAGGACCTGAGTTCAAATCCAACATCAGACACTCAATAATAACCTAGCTGTGTGACCTTCAGCAAGACATTTAACCCCATGGCCTTGCAAAAAAAATTACCATACAAATGCTAGCTATTATTTTTTGCTCTAGTTTTTCATTTAAAAGTAAGAGATGAATTTGATTTAGAACTGGCAAATCCCTTAGAAGTCCTTCTGTGCTTTTCTCTTGTTTCACAAGCCTGAAGAGAGGTAGGTCCATAGCAATATGTTTCCAGAGTCCAATTTCAGCTGTATAAATTCCAGGTCCAGTGTTTTATTTATTTATTTTTTTGTCACAAAGATATGGGTTCAATGTTGTTTGTTCAAGTTTGAGGCTTAACCTCTATACTGAGATGATGGTTTTACCCAACATAAAACCCATGGTGGTGTTAGTGTCTGCTAATGTTTTAAAGACAACCAGGAAGGGGCAGCTGGGTGGTGTAGTGGATAAAGCACCAGCCCTGGAGTTAGGAGTACCAAATCCGGTCTCAGACACTTAATAATTACCTAGCTGTGTGGCCTTGGGCAAGCCACTTAACCCCATTTGCCTTGCAAAAAAAAAAAACACCTAAAAAAACCTAAAGACAACCAGGTAAATGAAAATCTATATTGCACATAATGAAGCATGGTATTCTTAAACTTGCTTTTTGTCATGAACTTGGTTGGCAGTCTGGTGAAGCTTAGGGGACCCATTCTCAGAATAATACTTTTGATTGCATGAAATAAAAAGATTAAAAAGGAAACCAATTATCAAAATTTCAAAAAAATAAACCTGTTTATGGAGCCCAGTTTAAGAACCCCTAATTTATTGTGCTATAATAAAAAGAGGACATGGCCTAGATCCAAGAAACCTTGGTTTATCCCAATGCCAACACTGACGTAAATATCAGTGTGAATTTGGACAAGTCATTTCACCTCTAGGAGAAAACCTGTTTCACCATCTATAAAATGGACATATACATAAACTATTTACCTTACAGGGCTGTTAGGAAGCAAATGCTTCCTGAACTCTAAGATTCTCTCAATATGAGATACATACATATATATATGTATATATATATATACATATATATATGTATATATATATATGGGGCCACATATATCAGATCTTTAATGCAAAAAAGATTAAGAAGCCCTATTATTTCCAATTTTTCAATTATTATTTCTAGTACAACATTCTCAGTCTCCAATTCTGTCATTATTTCCAATCCAGAGCTATTATAAATTCTAATAATTCAAAACCATAGGATCATTCTCTGAACTCATTGTGTGTTTATATGTGTGTGTGCAACACATAAATTCCCTAAGCAAATATATTGTTGACAGATATCTGTGAGGTAGTGATGAAGCTCTGAGGAAAAATAAAATAAGGCCTTGTATGAAAGTAATTAATAATCTAGTATTAATACTTGGGATATGTATAATAAAATTGAAGTGAGGTGTAATCATCTTTTATAAAAAACTTATAACCTCTATAGAAAGCATGAAGGAAGTTCAGTAAAACTTTCAAGAGGAAATGATTTTTAAAAAAGAAAAATTTGAGGGAGAGGTGAATAGAAAAAATACCTCAATGGATTTAGATTTTCACTAACTCTACTAACTTTATTAGAGGAGGAGGAGTAGGTAGGAATCACAGTGGATAAAGATTCAGACCTGGAATCAGGAAGATCTAAATTCAAATCTGGTCTCAGATACTTACTAGTTGTGTGATCCTGGGTAGGTCACTTAACCCTGTTAGCTTCAGTTTCTTATCTATAAAATGACTTAGAGAAGGAAACAGCAAACTACTCCAGTATCTTTGCCAAGAAAATACCATAAAGGTATCATAAAGAATCAGACATTACTGAAACAACCATACAACCTAAGAAACAAACTTCACCAGCCCAAATAATATTTTAGTCATAGCTTCCTAACCTGTACAATTCTTGAATTCTTGTCCACAGCCTTCCATAAATATTCCAAAGACATTCTGTGTTAGACATTTTTTAACATTGTGTGTGTGTGTGTGTGTGTGTGTGTGTGTGTGTGTGTGTGTGTGTGTGTGTGTGTGTGTGGTGAGGGCAGTTTTTACATTCGCCATATGTTATCCCTTGCTTTCTCTACATGACCAGTTCACCTACTTTGGCAATCAGTTGTTTCCTTGATGTCCCTTTTTTTTGGTTACTTCTTTCAATCAGATCATCACTTGTATGGTCATCTATGATCACCATGTATTTTTTTATTGCCTTTTGGTTCATCCATAATTTTGATTTCATGATGTTACACTTTTCTTCTATATAAGTCATGGATAGAATTTTGATGTTCAAAAAGATATTTTTGGTATGTGTTAAGGAGCATCATTGAAGATGATACAATATTTCCCAATTGTAATCCATCCCACTTCCTTCCATTTAATCCTTTAAAAAATAATATTGTTTTTAATTTTTATATCAGGGCCATTTGCCTATAGCCTTCTCCTACCTCCTTTCTCTGCTTCTCTCCAATAAGCCCTTCTTAACAAAGAAAAAATATTTATGCAAAATCAATCTACAACCCACAACAATGACTAAATAGAGTATATTACACTCCAAACATAGTTTCAACTTTCTGATAAGGAAAAGCTACAATTAATTCTGAATCAGATTTTTTTTTTATCTATCAAGGCATCCATTCTGATAATTTAATTTTTCTTTGAGGATTGCTAGGTCACTTTCTACTGACAGGCTCGATCTTACTGCATGTGTCCAATCATATTGTGATTTGATACTACAAGCACAATGTTCATAAATAGTAGCAGTATAAGGACCCCACCAGCTATTGAGACTCCTTGTATTTGAACTCTGTTGGTAGCCATCTTCATGACAATGGGGAAGACTTTTGTTAAGCACTGACAATGTTTTATGTATTGCTTAACACTTATTCCCATGGTTTCATGTGTGCAAATACTTTGTGTCATCTCAGTATAAGCATGGAGTAACCATAATGAAGGAGAGACTCAGTATTTGCATTTTGTTATATGAATCAAGTGTTTTTGACCCAAATAAACAATAACTACAATGTAATCTTTCATTAGTTAACAATCATGATACTATCTGTGCAAACCTTTTTTTTTTCAAAGATA
The DNA here is from genome assembly GCF_037893015.1 of Macrotis lagotis. NCBI lineage: Eukaryota > Metazoa > Chordata > Mammalia > Peramelemorphia > Peramelidae > Macrotis > Macrotis lagotis. Next base: position 213,385,958 of record NC_133660.1, on the reverse strand, counting down.
CCTTTAGAAGGTATATAGACTATTCCTGTACATATAAAAATGAGAATATAGGCATAATTACTTATTAGATCAATCGAGAAGCATTTATTAAATGACATTATGTGTCAGCCACTGTACTAAGTGCTGGAAATACAAAGAGAAAAACAAAACAGTCCCTCACTTCAAAAAGTTTACAGTCTACTAGAAGAGATATATACATATATCTGGATATATATATATATGTATATATATATATATATATATATATACATATATATATATCTGGATATATATATCTGGATATATATATGTATATATATATATATATATATATATATATATATATATATATATGATAAATACAAGATGATAATGACTGGTAGTTGCCTTGGTTGCCATTTGTTGAAAACAATCATTTTTTTATTTTACTAGAATAGCTTTCTGAACTATTTTGAAACTGCTCTTTGAGTTCCCTGTTGTATTATTATTAGCAGGAAATTTTTTTCACTGTGTTTTTGGTCAGGTTAAACAAATTTTGGGTCAGGTCCTACTCCCATTTATCTTCTTTACTATCATTTTATTTCCTTATTCAGAACCCATGGTTTCATTCTTCCAACTTGCACACAAATAGGCAGGTTGAATATTCAGAGGACATCTGATTATGCTGCTTCAGGCTTTTTTAAAAATACCTGTCATGATCATAGAGTATCAGCCCATCAACCAGATATAGCTAGAATAGGCTCCCACCAACATTTCTCTAATGAGCAGTGATTTAGAACATTTTTATACGACTATTGATTTCTTTTTTTTTTTGTAAGGCAAACAGGGTTAAGTGGCTTGCCCAAGGCCACAAAGCTAGGTAATTATTAAGTGTCTGAGACCAGACTTGAACCCAGGTACTCCTGACTCCAGGGCTGGTGCTTTATCCACTATGCCACCTAGACACCCTGACTATTGATTTCTTATGAAAACTATCTGTTCATATCCCTTGACCATTCATCAATTAGGGAATGGTTCTTATTTTTATGAAAAACTGACACAGTTCCCTATATATTTGAGAAATGAAGTCTTTATCTGAGAAATTTGCTGTAAAAAATTTATATTACTGCAATTTCCATGATACTTTATAGTTAAATATAGTTTATCTTATTATCTCTTTTAATTAGTTATATTTTTGCTATCTAAGTTCATAGTTGCTACCTCTGCCTTTATTACTTCAACTAAAGCATCAACTCTGCTTCACCCCCTTATTTTAACTATGTATGCATCTTTCTATTTTGAGTCTATCTCTTGTAAACAACATATTGTTGAATTCTGGTTTTTTAATCCATTCTGCTATCTGCTTCTATTTTATGAGTGAATTCACCCCATCATATTCACAGTTTTTACTATCTGTGTATTTCTTTCCAATTTGTTTTCTTCTGTTTATCCTTCTCTCTTTATTTGTACCCTATTCCTGGGGTCTCAAGAATCAGTTTTGCTTCAGAAACTTCCTCCCTTATATCGCCTCCTTTTTCTTATTCCTTTTCCCCCCTCTGATCTCTCTCTTAGTCAGCTAGATGTCTAGAACCAGCTATGTACAATATATTCTCCCCTCTTTAAACCAGTTCTGATGAAAAAGGTTCAAATATTACCATCCACATGCTCCCATTTTCCCCTCCACTGCAAAAGTTCTTCCATTTGCACCTTTTTTGGTGATATAATTTCCCCATTTTCCCTTTCACATTATCCTTATCCCAGTGCATTCTTTATCACTCCATTTTTTTGAGATCATTTCAACATAACTGATTCATACCAAGTCCTCTATGAATGTCAACTTTCTATTTAGCTCTGATCTTTTCATCAAGTAAACTTGAATGTCTCCTATTTCATTAAATAGCTGTTGACTTCAGATCAGTTTCACTTTAGAAAATCTTTTTTTTTTGTTTTTGTTTTTGCAAGGCAGTGGGGTTAAGTGACTTGCCCAAGGTCACACAGCTAACGTTATTGAGTGTCTGAGGCTGGATTTGAACTCAGGTCCTCTTGACTCCAGGGCTGGTGCTCTATCCATTGTGCCACCTAGCTGCCCCCACTTTAGAAAATCTTAACAAACATAGCAAATAAGGTATATATCTGTACTTCAGGTTCTCTGACTGTACAAAGAATCAGAATTCATTGAGAAGGATGACAAATTTAAGGATTTTTATAATCATAGACTTGGGAGGAATTACATACTCTAATCCCCTATTGAAGGCAGGAGCTTCTTCCATAACTTCCCTGATAGTCTTGACTGCAAGTTTCCAGGAATGGGAAACCTGTTCCAATATCAGATAACTTATTATGAAATTGTTTCTAATGTTAAGAAAAATTTGCCTTCTCCTTTCTTAACGTTGCACAGAATAAGTGAATTTCTTAGGATGCCATTTTGACTGTGTATAGTTTCATATTTTTTTTTGCAAGGTAATGGGGTTAAGTGGCTTGCTCAAGGTCACACAGCTAGGTAATTATTAAGTATCTGAGGCTGAATTTGAACTCAGGTACACCTGACTCCAGGACTGGCGCTCTATCCACTGCGCCACCTAGCCGCACCCCCCGCCATAGATTCATTTTTGCTTTTGCTTTTGTATCCCTAGATCCTAGGATAATATGTGGCATAGATTCCATGATTAATAAATTCTTAATCATTGATTCATTGCCCAATTTCATTTGTTTTTTGATAAACCCTATTGTCATTTCTCTCTAGCTAACCTGTCTGTCCTTCTTAATTAATCTTTGTTAATCTTTCCTGAATACTTCAGCCCACAGGGACCTCTTCCTATCTCAGAACTCCTAGATCATTTCAGTCTCTGTCAAGCAACCCACCACTTCACTCTCTACTACCATTGTTGTATGATTGTTTACATCATTTATAAATTTGAACTGCTCATCTTGATTTAAAGTACCTCACGAGTATATTACCTATTGTATATCCTTTTTCATCCCCTAGCATGGGAATAGAAAATGGAATATTAGATCTAGAAAGAGCTTAGAATAAAGGATACTGAATGTTGAAGTTGAAAGGACCTTAGAACATAGACTATAGAAATATTAGCATTGGAAAATGTAATATATCATAGAATATATGATGATGAATTTCAGGATTTTTGGACACAAAATGTCAGATGAAGGTGAATTTTAGAACATAGAACATAGACTGTCTTAAATGGAAGGGGCCCCAGACATCATCTATTCTATTTCAACCCTGCTCACCAACTTTTTATAATAGATGAGGAAAATGAAGGCTAGAGGAAATTAACTTGATATTCTGAGTTGTTCATTTGGGATTGATTCTTTGTGACCCTGTGGAGCATACTGTCCATGGAGTTTTCTTAGCCTTCAGAGAATATGTAGTTCAGACCCTTCATTTTACAGAGAAGGAAACTAAGATCAAATCCTGTACTCATTAAGGTTTAGGAGTCTTTCAGTTAGACCTAGATTTAGATTGTTCTGACTTTTGGCTCTCATAGCAGGAACAGATTTTTTGCCTATAGAGATGGAGTCATTTCTAATTATCACTGGAGGCTGGACCTCATGTACAACAGAGAATGATTCTGGTGACAAATATCATCTCATCCCAGTGCTGTATTTTTTTTTGGGAGGGGGGAGGAATGGGGAGGAGGAAGTCACCTTCCTAGAAATGCAATTAAAGGTATTGAGAAATATGTCCCTTGCATCAAAGTAAAAGGTATATCAATTATTTTCAGAAATCAACAGTAATGAATACAAATAAACTTTTTCAGTTGTCACATACATTTACCACATGGATTTGACGAGTTATCAGATTATGTGTAGTGAAATCTATCAGAGATCTGACATTACATAGACATTTAATAAAAACCTGTTTTGGACACGGCCCTGAGAAAGGGTGCACAGAAGAAGAGGATGCACTCCTTACCAGCAAGGAGTGGGCAATCTAGTATGATACCAAAGCCCTGAGAAGTGTAATACAAATGTGAATGAAATAAATCTATATTGGAGTAGGAACAAAGTATTCTATGAGAAATCTGTGTAAGGTGAGAGAATTTCTGACTGATAAATTCAAGGAAAGTTTAATGGAAGAGATCACATCTAATTCAAGTCTTCCATCAAACATTAAGGGCCTACTAGACTGGGCAAGGCATAGTGCTCAGGGCTATGGACACAAGCATGAATAGATACAGACTCTACTCTTAAGGAATTTACAACCTCTAGGGGACTTAGCATGGAAAGACATAGACACAGATAATTGTGATTCAATATAGTGTAACACCAACAGAGCAAGGAATGATAATGTATGAGAAATTTATGGAGAGACTGTTCACTTTGAGATGAGACAGCAGAATTTCAGAGAAGAGACAGATCTTGAATTAGACCATGAAAGAAAGAAAGGACCTTAAGAGATATGTGAGATGGAAGGAGGCTGTTAAGGCACAGTGATAGTGTTAATGAAAGTTTGAAAATGGTGAAAGACAGGAAAAGGGCAAGACAAGTTTGATTTGGCTGGAAGTCGGAACTAGTGAAGAGTAGAAGAGTATGCTAAGGTTGGAAATATAGGCTCCAATCTGATGCTACGATAAGAAGGTCATTCTCTGGTAGGAAGTAGGGAGTCGCTGAAGGTTTTTGAATAGATGAGTGAAAAACTGGGAATGAAACATCAGGGGGCACATTATAGAAGAGTATGAGAATATAATTTTCCTAATGGAATGAATTAAAAAGTTAATAAATATTTATTGATAACCTTCTCTGTGCCAGATCTTTCACTAAGGGTGATTCAGCAGACGGTAAGGCAGGAAGAAGAACTGGGAGGTGTAAAAAATAGTATGAGATATGATTCTAGGTTCCCAAGGGCAGCTACATGGGGAAATGGAGAGAGTACTAAGACTTGAATCAGTATTGATTTCAAATCTGGCCATAGATCCTATCAGAGTGATTCTAGGCAAACTATTTAATTGGTCTGCCTCACTTTCCTCATCTGCAAAATATGAATAATAATAGTAACTATTTCTCAGGGTCTTTGTGAGCATTGAATGAATGAGATTATATGTGTAAAGCCATCAGCACATTTCCTGGGACATGTAAACAATTGATAAGTACATCTTTTCTTCCTTCTTGCCATTGTTATTTGGAGAATAAATGACAGATTTGGATTTGAACCTAAGTTTTATGATGCAAAGTCTTTATTAAAAATTTCCAATGAAGCTTTCTTGAACCATGGTTGCCATGGATTTAGGGGCACTAAACTTATTGGATTTGAACCCCTCCCAAATTAAAAAGTTTTCTTTATACTTTTTCTAAATGTTCTGATCCCATTCTTAATGTCAAATCTTCTCTGCTCAGTCTGGAGTATATTGCTTTTAATGTACAAAGCCATTTGCTGACACTTAGTTAATGTTTCTGTCATATTTGATTTAGGTTCTCATTATTTATGTACATGTGAAGCATGCTATAGTGAAAAGAGCAGCACATCAGAATTAAATATGGATTATTATCCAATTTCTGATACTTTTCTATTTATTTTTCCTTCCATATATCAGCCTCAGTTTCTTCCCTTGTAAAATAGGGATGATGATTCTTGTTATGCAAACTTTGTAAAGTTGTTTCAGGGGTGAAATTGAATAGTTCTCAGCAAATACATTGTGGCCATAAAATGTGATACAGAAATGGAAAGTTCTATTACTTTTATTATTTTTGAACTGTAAGCTCCCTGAGGGATGTGATGTGGAAATAATACATTGGAGGGTTGTGATGTGAAAATAATACATTGTATTGGGTGTCAAATGTCCAGGATTGACATTAGAGCCCTCCTACTTGCCAGTTGTTTGATTTTTCACTTTAATTCTCAGTTTCCTCATTTAAAAAAAGGATATGTGAACTAGATGATTGATAAAGTCCCTTTCAGCTCTAAAACTATTTTTTAAAAAATCTCTTTATATTCTCTAGTGACTAACCTGTGCTCTGCCCTTTAAAAATGTGTCTTGAATGGGTAGTACAAATTCTCTCCTCCCCCTTGAATTATTTTGTAAATAGCAGGTATGTTTCTACTGAGAGGTCTTCTTTGGTCATTTTTTGAAAGAGACCTCATGTTTGAGTGAGGATAGATTACCCCTAAGTTGAATGCGTGTCTAGCATTCTTTCCATCATCTTTACAAATGCTAAGCCCAGTATCCTCTCAGCTCAAAAACATGATTTCAGTCTTGTGACAATTCCACTCCTAGAGTTTGCACATTCAGCATGAAAGACATTACTGTGCATGCTGCCTTTCATATTTTGTTAGTTGACACATAACTATTATCACAGGAGGGATGAAATTCCAGGCAGATTATAAGAGAAAAATGTCAAGGTCCCTTTCAACTCTAAATTTATGATCCCGTCCTGATTTTCATGGATGAAGAAACTGAACATCATTGAATTTTAGTGATCATGATCAGACAATTATGGCAAGTTGTGATGGGAACCCAGTTTCCCAAGCTACAGACTCAGGACACTTTCTGCTGTATCATCTATTCCTTCATGATCGAGTTGCCAATAGGTTATTATCAGGATGCCTGTCCTTGCACCTTTTACCCTTGCTCTGGTTCTAAGTTGATGCATCTAACCTTCTGTGGGCTAGAAAATTAGCTATCAAAGCTGACTAGAACTGTGTCTAAAATAAGTGCAAACAGTGGAGGGAAAGATGGGAGGGTGGATGAAGGCCATTGCTTGAACCATACTCTCATCAGTATTAGCTCAAAAAGGAATGATAAACACAATCATCTGAAATCTATCATACCATCAGGAAAGTAGGAGGGAAAGAGATTAAGGAAAGGGATGTGGGGAAGTGACAGAATAGAGGGCATACCAAGGGAAGTGGTAGACAGGAACAAAAGATTGTCAAGGAGGGAAAGGGTAAAAGGTGAGAGAGGAAAAATGAAAGGAAAAATAGAATGGAAGGAATTATACTATTAGTAATCATGACTGTAGATGTGAATGGGATGAACTCTCCCATAAAGTGAAAGTTGATAGATCAAAAACCAGAATCCTACATTATGTTGTTTATAAGAAACACACTCAAAGTAGAGAAACACACTTGAAATAAAGATAAGGGATTGGAGAAGAATCTGTTATGCTTCAGCTAAAGTAAAAAAAAAATCTTGATCACAAACAAAGCAAAAGCAAAAATATACCTAATTTAAAGAGAAAAGATATGGAATTATATCTTGCTAAAAGATACCATAGCCAATGAAGTAATAGTAATACTAATAATATATGCTCTAAGCAGTCTAGCATCCAAGGAGTACTTGGTTGAGTTATAGGTTCATGACCAAACAAGAAAAATAGAACATTACTTGTAAAATAGATAATTTTGATTACAAGAAATTAAAAAGCTTTTATACAAATAAAACCACTGCAACCAAGATTAGAAGGAAAGCAGAAAGCTGAGAAACAATTTTTATAGCAAGTGTCTCTGATAAAGACCCCATTTCTCACATATATATATATAAAATATATATATATATATATATATGAAACAGTCAAATTTATAAGAATATAAACCATTTTTCTGATTAATAAAAGATCAAAGGATATGAACAGGCAGTTTTCAGATGAATAAATCAAAGCTATCTATGGGTATATGGAGATGTTCTCTAAATCACTTTTGATTAGAGAAATGAAAATTTAAAACAACTTTGAGATACCATGTCATATTTACCAGACTGACTAATATTCCACAAAAGGAAAATGATCAATGTTGGAGAGGATGGGGAAAATTGGAACAATAATGCATTGTTTTTTTTTTTGTTTTTTTGCAAGGAAAATGGGGTTAAGTGACTTGCACAAGGCCACACACCTAGGTAATTATTAAGTGTCTGAAGGTGGATTTGAACCCAGGTACTCCTGACTCCAGGGCCTGTGCTTTATCCACTGCTCCACCTAGCTGACCCCACTAATGCATTGTTGATAGAGTTGTGAACTGATCTAATCATTCTGAGAGCCATTTGAAACTATGCCCAAAAGGCAATTAAGCTGTGCATACTCTTTGATCCAGTAATACCACTCCTAGGTCTATGTCCCAAAGAGATCATCAAAAATAAATAAAGAAAGAAAAGTACTTATATGTGAGAAAATATTTTAGGAGCCCTTTTTGTAGTGGCCAAATATTGGGAATCGAGGGTATACCCATCAATTGAGAAATGACTGAACAAGCAAGCTGTGGTATTTGAATGTAATAAAATGCTATTGTTTTGAAGAAATGATGAACAGACAGATTTCAGAAAAACCTGGAATGACTTATGTGGACTGATACAAAATGAAATGAATAGAACCAGGAAAACATTATATGCAGTGTCAGCAACATTTTGTGATGATCAACTAAAAATGACTCAACTCTTCCCAGCAACAGAGTGATCCAAGCCAAGTACAAAATACTCATGAAGGAAGATGCTATTCACATCCAGATAAATAACTGATGGACTCTAAATGCAGATTACCTTAATAGTTTTCATTTTTTCCCTTTTGATCTGTTTCTTCTTTCACAACTGTGATGAATATTGAAATATATTTTACATGATGGCACATGTATAACCTATATCAAATTTCCCACCATTTTAGGAAGAGGGGACAGAGAAAAATTTGGAACTTAATACCATGTCAAAATGAAAGCTAAAAATTGTCTTGACATATAATTGGGAAAAAATAAAATACTATTTAAAAAGAAATAAAAGAAATAAAATTAGTACAAAAAAACTGGGTGAGTAAGAATGAGAGCATCATCTCTCCTAAGATTAAAAAATCTGTTCTGGCAGGTATTTTAGACCACCAAAGACCACCTTTTCTTCCTAATAGACTCATAGAATCATAGGACATAGAACTAAAAGAGTCCTCAGTGACTACACAGGTTAATTCTGCCATTTTAGTGATGACTAAATAGATTGAGAAAAAGGAAGTACTGGGCCCCAGCATAAAGTAGCAGAGCTGAGATTGAAAAATGGTGACTTCCTTCACTGTATGGGGTTGGAGATGTATCAATCCACATTTTTACTGTCTGCATGCTAGATTCATAGTCTGCTTTGCCCCAGATATTTTGACAGAAACAAGAAGGAAAAAAAAACCCAATTGTTACATGGAACTATGTTTTAGAGATAGGCGAATACTCTAGGAATTTAGGGAAAGGGAACATCATTGTGTGGTTGAATAGTTCAGGGAAATCTCCATGAGAAGCATGGATGAGTTGGACCTTAAAGAATAAGCAAGATTGTAGTGACTCCAATCTGAGGAGATGTACAGAGGTAAACATCAAGGTGGTGGGTGCAGAGAAATCAAGTGTTTTTATCAGTTTAGCCTATTTCTTCATAAATGCATCCAACTTGCATCCAAGAGAGATATCAGTGAGAGGATGTGGAAAAACTTACTGGAGAGAAAATTCATAGAATGGAACAGTTAACACCTTACAAAGAATAAATGCAATTTCATTATTCTCTTTTGAGCTCAGAGTCCATAAAGAAACATAGGGCTCAGACATAGATACCACAGTGCTGATAAATAGCTTTACTTACAGCAATGTTCACACTTGCAGGGGGAAGAGATCAATTTTATAGGTACTCTCTCATAATGACTTCCCCTGGCTAATGCATCCAGAAACTCAATAAATCAAGAACGCACTCTCATTTCTTTGTTTCAAGCATTAATAACCCTTTAAGTACAAAAAGAATGAGAAGTGATTTTGGAAACAGATAAGCAAGGTTGAGACCCCATCTCTGGGATTTTCCACTTGTGTCACCTTGAACAAGTTAACCAACCCCTCTGGATCTCTATTTCCTCATTTAGCAAATGAACCATGAAAATCCTAGGGTCTCTTCCAACTTGAACTCTATGATCCTATGATATTCCCTACCACCGCCCCAACCTGGACAGTATCTTTAGGCAAGAGACCTATAATTGGCAAATGGTTACTCACTGTTTCTGCCACAAACATGCACTGAGTGATTATTTTCCAAATAGATTTTATTGATTCCTTTTGTTTGCATGTCATTATAATTTCTATGGGCAGCTCGATGGCACAGTGGATAGATCACTAGCCTTGGAATCAAAAGGATGGGAATTCAAATCTAACCTCTGACAGTTACTAGCTGTGTGACCTTGGACAAGGTACTTAATTCTGATTGTCTCACATTCAGGACCATCTCCAGTCATCCTGATTATATCTGTCCACTGGACCCAAATGGCTCTGGAGGAGAAAGTGAGGCTGGTGACTTAACACAGCACCCCCTCAAATTCAGTTCATGTGTTTGTCATGGCATCCACCTCCCTGATATTGTGGTCTACTTTGAAAATTAAGGACAAACATTTTTATTATTATATTTTCTGCACAAACACTTTTATTATTATATTTTCTGCACCTACTCCACCTTCATCTTCACATACTCCAAAGTGAACCTTCGCTTGTGACTTAAAAATACAATCAAGTGAAATAATCAGATATATTCACTTGAATGGAATACACTATTCTTTAGTAATTCCAAAACAACAACAACCCAGTGGTCTTCCACCTTTCTGTTGAAAAGAGGAAGTTTTATTTCATCATTTGTTCTCTAAGATTATTATTGGATTTTCAGCTACTTTTTATTTGGTTTTCTTTTAATAATAATTTCATTTCCATTATAGAAGTCATTGTGCATCTTGTTCTTCAGTCCTGTTTACTTTACTCTGTATTAATTAGCCTATATAAGGCTTCCATGTTTCTCAGTTGGTTTAGGGGATAGAGTGCTGATCTTGAAATCAGGACCTGCCTCAGATCCTTACGAACTCTGTGACCTTAGACAAGTTATAACCTTCCAGCCTCAGTTTCCTCATTTGTAAAATGTATAAAAATACTTACCTCATAGGGTTGTTATGAATATCAAGTGAGATAAGATGCATACAATGCTTTGCAAACCTTAAAGCACCATAAAAAGGTCAGCTGTTGCTATTATTTGTTACTGTACAGTGAGGTTCCATTCCATTCCTTTCACAATCTTCAGTTTGTTCAGGCAGCATCAATGGGCGATTATTTGGTTTTGGGCTCTTCATTGTCACAAATTTGCTGCTATGAATATATGGGTAGACATTGGACTTTTGATACAGTCTTTAGCCCCCTTGGAGTGAATCTAGTATATTCTATATATTTAACACATTTTTATTGATTTTTTTTTTACTTGACTTTGGGGTGGGTGAGGGTGGAGGCAGTTACTGTTGCTCTAAGTAAATAGACCAAATCTGTTCTAGATTTTGCCAGGAAGAGTATATAGAGAGGATAATGCACAAGTATTTGTGACAGCTATTTTGTATGATCACTGACCTCCTTTGATTCGTCCTGGCTTTTGGTTGTGTTCCAGATTGATGAGGCTGCCAGAAAAATGCCCCTGAATAAGGAAAGTGTGACTTTGTCTTATATTGACTTACTCAATGGGCCTCAGTCCTCAATGAAGCTGTCATCATATTACCTAGACATTTTAAAAAAAAGTTTGTTTAATTGAATTAAATTTTTGCAGCATCCCTTTTTAAGTTGAGAGTGTGTTATTTGGCTGTTGCCTTCTGATGTCTTATTATGCCTTGGTAATAGCTCTAGGCTAAGCTGTTTCCCACACCCAGCTTACTTTCCTTTCTTACCTCAGTCCTTAACTCATTCAAAGTTTTGTTCAAGGGTCATCTCTTTTAAGACCTTTTAGAATCCTCTACTTGCCCCCCACTCTCTGAATTTTTGCTTTTATATTCTGTATTTACTTATCCATGAATGAGGATCCTTCAGATGAAGAACCAAAGCTCTAAGAAGTTAAATGACTTACTCAAGGTCTCACATAGTAAGTGGCAAGCAGGATTTAACCTGAGTCCTCTGGATCCAAATCTAGCACTATTTCCATTACACTTTTTAGTTCTACCGTACTCCCTCAGGTAGGATGTAAGGTCTTTGAGAACAGAGACAGTGTCACTTTTGTGTCTGTATCCCTATCCCCTTGCTCAGTACTTGGGAAAAGGTAGAAGCTTAAATGTGCTTTTTGATGGAGCTCAAGATGTGGTCATTGTATAGTAGTTATTGTACCCAAAGTCAGAAAAGCCTACTTTAATAGTCTGCCTATCCTGTATGACCCTGGGTAAGTCACTTTACCTTTTTTATATAAATCTCTATTTCCTCATCTGTACAGTGAAGGTGTTGACTAAATATTCTCTCTAGGGACTCTTAGTTCTAGACCTTAACTCTAAACTGAAAAGGTTTTTTGCATCAGTGTGATGAGGACCAGGTCATACAGTCATTGATCTAGAAATGAAGAGGGATTAAAGGCCATCTAGGCCAGTATACCCATTTTATAAATGAAAAAAATCTGAGTTCCAGAGAAATGTATTTACTTAACCAAAGTCTCATAGCTAGTTAAGTGTCAGAGGAATGATTTCAACCCCATTTTGACTCTAGAATCAGGGTTCTTTCCATTATTCCACAGGTCTGGGAACTATCCTAAATTTGTTTGTAAGTTTCAGTATCAGAAGTTCAGTCTCATCAGTTGATTGTAACCCATTCCTCCTTCTTTCCTTCCTTCCTTCCTTCCTCCCTTCCTTCCTTCCTTCCTTCCTTCCTTCCTTCCTTCCTTCCTTCCTTCCTTTCCTTCCTCCCTCCTTCTTTTCTTCCTTCCTTCCTTCCTTCCCTCCTGCCCTCCTCCCTCCCTCCCTCTCTTCCTTCTTCCTTTCCTTCCTTCCTCTATTTTCTTCCTCCTTTTCTCTATCCTTCTTTCTTTTCTTCCTCTCATTTTCTTTCTTTTTCTCTTTCTCTTTTTGTTCTTCCTCTCTTTCTTACACTTACTTTCCTAGAAGCATCCACTAAAACCTGGAGGAGTATTGATTTTTGTTTGTGGGGAGAGGACACCTAAGGGGGAACTCCCAGATCCTTGAAGTTCTGAAGTTAGCAAGTGCAGACTGGGTCAAGCATCTTAGACGAGGGTATAGAGGTGAAAGAAGGTTGAACTTTCCTGTTTCAGTTACAGACAGTGTCACCACAGGAGTCTATCTGCAGCCTTGAAGAATGCCTTTTTTAAAAACTCAGCTTCACATAAACACCAATGTTTATTAAGAGAACAAAAGTACCCTGAAAGAAGCTGACTTTCTTTCTTGGTAGGATGGCTTCATGGTGGGTAATTGTAATGTTGAGACAAGAAGATCTTCCTTGTTTCCTTTTGTCTGAAGGGAAAATAGCATTTGGCTATGGGAGAAATATAACATCAGCAAGTCATAAAGCCCAGACACCCTGGTGGCAAGACCTAATAGCACATACCAGGCCAATAAAGCTGTGTTCACTTGGCAGATTGAGGCTGGCACTCTATATTGCTGCCAGGGGGAGGAGGAGCATGATGAAGGGAATGGTGATGGCTCAGTTTTCTTTCCTTTCTTTCTGTTTTTTTTTTGTTTTTTTGTTTTTTTTTTTGCAAGGCAATTGGGTTAAGTGACTTGCTCAATGCCACACAGCTAGGTAACCATTAATTGTCTGAAGGTGGATTTGAACCCAGGTCTACCTGACTCTAGGACCAGTGCTCAATGCATCATGCCACCTAGCTGCCCCTGATAGCTCAGTTTTCTATAGAGCTTTATAGTTTGTACCATTCCTGGGATCATCCACTTGGCAACCACCTTGCTCACCTTGGGAGAAAGTAAGTAGAAGCCAAGAAAACAAGCCAGAAAAAGAAATAATAATGAAAAGAAAAACTATTTCCTTTGGTCCCCCCTTGGGAGCTACCTCTGGAATTTAAGATCATAGATTTGGAGCAGAAAAGAATCTTACAGGTCATGAAGCCTAACATTCTCATTTTCCAGATGCCAAAACTGAGGTTCTAAAAGGTTCCATGAACCCACTTCTTCCCTACACCAGTTTCATCCCTCTAACCATGACACAATTCTGCCTCTCAAAGCCACCAGCTGCCTTTTTTCCAAAGAAGGAACAAATCAGAATTTAAACTCTGCAGAAGGAGCAGGGGGTTTATCAGCCAGGAAGGTTCAGAGCAAAACATCCAATCAGAACCAAGGAGCCAAGTCCCCAAAGGGTCTTTCTAATTCCATATCTCACCTGGGAGCTACAGAGAAACTAGAAGCTTTACCAAGGGCAAAGGAAAGAAATAGTTCAGGGAGAATATTAAGTCAGCCACCCAGAATGTGTTTTTCTCTTTGCAGATTTCCCCAGCATCTTTCCTTGCCAGGTTTAATTGGAGGATTTTTAGTAAGCAGTTGGAAAGGCCATAATCTTGGAGGCTGCCTGAAGGATATGGAGATCCGCCCTCCTTTTTCTGCTTTTCTTGAACCTATCCAAATCAGAAATCTTTATTTTCCTATGTGTAAACTGCCTTGTTCTGACAACATAGAATCATGGCAAGAGATATTTGGAGATGAAGGGGACCTCAGATGCAATGTAGGCCATGTTACACATAAGAAAATAGAGACCCAGGAAGGTTACTTTGTAATTTCCTATCTTGGGGTCTCAGGTTTTCTCATCTGTAAAATGAGAGAGCTGGGCAAAAAGACTCCATCTCAGCCATCTATGATTTGAATATTTTTATAATCTTGATTTTGAAAATACTAAAAGACCTACCAGGAGTAACCCTGGACTGTGGGTCCAGAGACTTGCTTTCAGATTTACTGCACTAATGTCTGTGCCTTTCTCTATAAAATAGGGATAATAATTCTTGTCCTACCTAAACTTATAAGATTTAGAATTATTTGTATTTTGTTGTTTTGAGTCATTTCAGTTATATTTGCCTCTTCCTGACCCCATTTGGTGATTTCTTAGCAAAGATAATGGAGTGGCTTGCCATTTCTTTCTTAAACTCATTTTACAGATGAAGAACTGAGGCATACAGGGTTAAGTGACTGGCCCAGGATCACACAACTAGTAAGGGTCTGAAGCTGGATTTGAAGTAAGGTCTTCCTGACTCCAGGCCCTGTGCTCCACCAGAATTCCACCTACCTTCCATTTTATTAATACTAATTGAATATCCTAATATCTGTTTGACAGCAAGATATAGTTAACATTCCATTATAGTCATGTACCAAAACTTGTCAGACAATTCAGACCTGGACTCAAATCTTTTCTAAGGCAGCTCCTAGCAATGGGATCCTGGGCAAATCAGTTACCCACTCTTTGCCTCAGTTTCCTCATTTGTAAAATAGTTGTTGAGTTGTTTTTCAGTCATGTCTGTTCATGACCCTATTTGTTTTTTTTTCTTTCTGGGCAAAGATATTCAGTATTTTGTTATTGCCTTCTCCAGCTCATTTTAATGGAAGAGAAAACTGAGGCAAAAGTAACTTGCCCAAGGTCACACAGTTGATCAGTGTGTAAGGCTTGATTTGAACTTAGCAAGATAAATCTTCCTGACTCCAGGACTGCCACAGTACTGAAGACTGGAGATAATAATAGCACACACTTCTGTTGTTGTAAAGATCCATTAAGATAAAATTTATAAAATGCTTGACAAATCTTAAAGTGCTATTTAAATGCTATTTATTAGAAGTTGCAGTAGGAAGAGGAACAACAGTAGCAGCAGTGGCGGCAGTAGCAGAAGCTGTAGCAGCTGCCTCAGTAGTAGCAGCTGTAGATATTCCTAGCAGTTGATGCTCTGTATATGAATTCAAGTGGTTTAAGGGAAGAAGAATTGTGTTTCTCCCATATACTAGGAAGATTGTGAAGTCTGAAGCTCCCTGAGGCCATTGGTAGTGATGAGTCCTCATCATCAATCATAATGGCCACATATTAGAATGGTTCTATTTTGTTACTCAAGTGGACACAACTTAGTGCAAATAATAACCACATCACCATACTGATAATAACTCATCCAGGCCAACTTAACCAGTGTCAAAATTTGACCATATCATTTCTTAAATTCTGCATGGAGGACCCATTCAATATATTTAGTGCTTTTATTAGTTTCTGAGTAACAGGGCAGTACTCAGTTGTCCTATCACTTACTCTCAGTGCATGATAGGGCCAACCTTTTCTGTCATATTTATCATTACACACATGTAGCATTTTAGATTTACAAATATTTCCCTTATGGTAACTCTTCCAGTTAAGTGGTGAACATGATTTTTACATGACCATTTTACAAATGAGAAAACTGAGGATCAGAAGAGTAATATAATTTACCCAAGGTCACAAATGAATTAGTATTAAAATATAGAGAGGAATCACCTGCCTCACATGCCAGTTGCCTTGATATAGTGCTTTTGAAGAATAAGGAGACAGACACAGACACAGACACAGACAAACACACACACACACACACACACACACACACACACACACACACACACACAGACTGAGGTTATCTGTTGCTTGATCATGAAGCCTGGCCATCCCCTATACCTGGAATCTTCTCCCTCCTCATTTTTATGTGTTGACTTGCCCATCTTCCTTTAAGTCCCAGCTATATTCTTACCTTCTATGAAAAGCCTTTTGCAGACCATCTTAATTCTAGTACCTTCCTTCTATTGATTATCTCCTATATATATATATATATATATATATAATATATATATATATATATATATATATATATATATATATATAGCTTGTTTGTACATAGCAATTTGCATGTTGTCTCATTAGAAGTCAGGTTCTTAATCAAAGCAATCCATAGTCATATGAAAAATTGCTCTAAATCATTACTTATTAGAGAAATGCAAATTAAAGCATCCCTGAGATACCGCCTCATACCTGTTAGACTGGCCAATAAGACCAGAATGGACAATGATCAATGTTGGAAGGGATATGGGAAATCTGGGACATTACTACATTGTTGGTGGATCTGTGAACTCATCCAACCTTTCTGGAGAGCAATTTGGAATTATGCCCAAAGGGCAACAAAAATGTGCATACCCTTTGATACAGCAGTACCACTACTGGGGTCTCTAATCTGAAGAGATTATGAAAAGGGTAAAAGCATCACTTGTATGAAAATATTCACAGTAGCCCTGTTTGTGGTGACAAAGAATTGGGAATTAAGTAAATGTCCTTCAATTGAAGAATGGCTGAATAAACTGTGGCATATGTATTCCATGGAGCACTATTGTTCCATTAGAAACCAGGAGGGATGGGAATTCTGGAAGGATTTGCATGAACTGTTGCTGAGTCAGTTGAGCAGAACCAGAAAAATATTGTACACCCTAACAGCAACATGGGGGTGATGATCAACCTTGATGGACTTGCTCATTCTATCAGTGTAACAATCAGGGACAATTTTGGGATGTCTGCGATGGTGAATACCATCTGTATCCAGAATAAGAATTGTTGAGTTTCTTCCTTAAGGATATGATTTCTCTCTCACATTCAGCTTAGATCAGTGTATACCATGGAAACAATGTAAAGTCTAACAGACTGCCTTCTGTGGGGGGGGTTGGGGGGAGGGAAGCAAGATTAGGGGAAAAATTGTAAAACTCAAAATAAATAAAATCTTTCCAAAACAATTTAAAAAAATAAGTGAGCTCCTTGAGAGTACAGATTGTCTTTTGACTCTTTTTTAACCCCCATCCTTAGCACATTGTGGGTGCTTAAAACATATTTATTGATTGATTAATCTTCCCAAGTGGAAAATCTTCCTTGTCCAAATTGCTTCTACTTAGTGACTTTTGAGTTGCTTCAGATCCTTAAAACATGCAGCAGAACTGAAAATTAAAAGGGTCATTATCACTTTGACTAGTTATACCTTTCCTTAATGCATTGATCTAATCTTATTACTTCTCCTTGCTTAAAACAATATAGTTTGCTACTGCTGTTTCCATTGTAATGTCTTTGGTCTGGCATTTAAGGCTCTCCACAATCAGCATAAATCTGCCTACCTTTCTGGTATTATTTCATTCCCAGTTATATGCATTTTATTATTTTGAGTATCTGAAGATTTAATGTTTGCTTTTCAGGGTGAGGGGATTAGGGATTATCCCTTTAGATCCCTTAAACATTCTAGGATCTATGTACCAAAATCCCTTTCAGAATTGACATTTTCTGTTCTTTGTTCTAAGGGACTCTTCTAGCTGTGATTTTTGTTCTATTTTTTAAGGTCCCTTCTACTTCTCACATTTTATGATCTATGAAATGTGATTTTATGTTATCCTGACTTTTGAGTACAACAGTTCAGAGTATGATTCAAGATAATGAATTGGAAGCTCTTATTTGTGTGGTTGTGGGAAGAAACCTGTTCCAGTTGCTGATTTTATTGAGTGGGTCACTTGATGGTACCTCATTGGATTGAAGAGTTAAAATTTTCTGATTTTTCAATTTAAGATGACTTAAACATTTGCAAGCTTTCTTCCCCAGTGACAATATCTCTTTGCTTCTTTTTCAGAGTGACCGGCTACTCATTAAAGGAGGAAGAATTATCAATGATGACCAATCCTTCTATGCAGACCTATATTTGGAAGATGGACTTATAAAGTTGGTTGGCCAAAATGAATATTTTTAATATTTTTCTGATTTAGTTCAGTAATGTATACTATACTATACTATACTATACTATACTATACTATACTATACTATACTATACTATACTATACTATACTATACTATATTATAATATACTATATATTACCATGCATATAGCAATACATATAATATATATGTACATATATAAATATATTCCTGAACTCTAGTTTACTTAAATTGTATATATGTTTGCACACATGAATATGCACACTCGTTTATAGACATATGTGTATATAGGTATGCATGTGTAATGTACATATTCATATGTTGGATAATAGTTTGTATATACATTGCTTTTTTACTTAAACTAGTATTCAGATGAATATTTACATAGATTTTCTGTTGAGAATGATTCCAGAAAATATATTCTTGGGGGTGGAATGTGGTTGTTAATATTATTTATGAGATTTCCTATCAAATTTATAAAATTAAATAAAAAAGTTGTATTCCATGCTGGATAATTTGACCAGAGTAGAATTTGGGATTATCTCTGTCCAATCTTTATGTTTTTGAACCTTTTGTTGACATCCAAAGACCACTGAAATAACTAAGAGTTGTTGGGTAATGTGGTATTCAGTTTGTTCTTTCATATTTAATTTAATTAGGAAAAATTAAAGACTTTCCAGTGGGTTTTTTTTTTAGGTTTTTGGAAGGCAATGGGGTTAACTGGCTTGCCCAAGGCTACACAGCTCAGTAATTATAACGTGTCTGAGACTGGATTTGAACTCAGGTACGCCTGACTCCAGGGCTGGTGCTCCATCCACTGTGTCACCTAGCCACCCCTTGCCAGTGTTTTTAATAGCATGAATGAACCTCTTTTAGTTATTGATTCTATAGGAACTATGGCTGGTATTCAGGGTATAGAATTTGCTGGTGAGTGAGGAAAGTAATTTTCAGTCATGTGGGACTCTTTATCACCCCGTTTGGGTTTTCTTGGCAAAACTGCTAGAGTGATTGGCCATTTACTTCAACAGCTTTTTTATAGTTTTCCTGGCAAAGATTCTGGAGTGGTTTGTCAATTCCCTTTCCAGCTCATTTTACAGATGAGGAAACTCAGGAAAATAGGAACCAGTTTTTTTTTTTTTTTCATCCAGGGTCACACATCTAATAAATTTCTGAGTTGAGACTTGAACTCAGAAAGATGAGTTTTCCTGACTCCAGGTCTAACACTTTATCCACTACAACAACTAGCTGCCTTAAGATTCTAATTAAAATTTATTAATATTTTTTAGAACTATCTATGGAACTACTTGTTTTAATCCATAAAATAAAAATGCAATTTAAAAAATACAAAAAAAAAAACCCAAGCAAAATGTATGTGAAACCTATAGAAGTTTGTACAAACAGGATAACAATTATGAAATAAGCACATTGTGCTAAGTACTGCACAGATCAGGAAGATTAAATGGACCCTAACTTTGGACAATCAATCTCTTCAACTCTAGGAACAGGGAACCAGTAAGGACAGAACTAATGGGCAGAGTTGGTGAGCTTGGATCCCAGGGTAGAGGGCATTTGCTCAGTTCTGTTTTGTATGCCTGGCTTGCCAGGTATGGGCAACCTTGAGGTCATGGACATTGTTTGGGCCAATAGAAAGTCATAATCAGGATGCTGGCTCAATTATAATCAATCCATCATTCAGGTAGTAAATGCTTATATGAGGCAGGCATTATACTGGCATACTAGCATTGTCTCCTTGTACTGAGTAGTCAGCCTTGTATCAATGATTCAGTTGGAATGTTGAGACTTTGGGTCTTTCTCTTACTAAATTCCATTCTTCTAAACAAATGAGATAATATTTGATAATGAGATTATATTTTAATGTGCTTGACTCAAGGCTGGCACAGAGTTTGCATGATAAATATTTATTCCCCTGATTGTCCTTTGGTTCCCCTTTACTTCTCTTTTCTTTTCTTTCCTCTTCCTCCCTTCCCTCTCTTCCTTTCCATCCCTATACCAAGCTAGGCTCTTGAATCAAAATATCTTCTTCATATTTATTCAGTGCCAATGGAAGAGGGAAAAAGGAAAGGAAGTGATAAAGGAATCAGGGAAATGAAAGCCTCAAACCTTAAAGGACATCCAGATATGATGTCTTCTTCTGTGTTGTTTGATGTGCTGGCATCTAGATATGATTCGCATCTGTGAGTGGTCTTGGCCAACAGAAGTAGCAGAGTTTTGACAGGAGGAAAATTCAGGGCCTATCTGTAGTCTTCATTCATTCATGAATACCTGTGTATTTATCTGGACTTTGAACCTGCTCACTTCTTTTCAAGATTCCCTGGCTAAGCAGCTAATCTGGATCAAGCCAGGTAACTTTCTAGAATATTGCCAATATCTTAACTCCAGTCCCACAGTCACCACCTGAATAGAGTCAAGTCATTATGACTCAGCTGGATTACTGCAGTAACTTCCTTCCCTAAAGATCCATTCACCTTTACACCCCAGTGGCTGATCCATACTTGATGCTTTTCATACAGTAATTCTTTGGAGATAGAGCTGGTCACTTGAAACCTTTGCTCTGCATCTATGTGGTGCAGTAGATGGAGTTCTGGGCTTGGAGTCAGGAGATTCAACATCCTGAGTTCAAATCTGGCCTCAGACACTTCCTAACTGTGTGACCTTGGGCAATTTACTTAACACTACTTACTTCAGTTTCTTCATCTATAAAATGAGCAAGAGAAGGAATTGGTAAATCAACTCTAATATCTTTGCCAAGAAGACCCCAAATGAGGTCATGAAGAGCTGGGAATGACTGAAAATGATTAAACAATTGAACTATTGCCCATAGAGAAATGTTAAAACTCATGTCATCCAATTAATATCAGTTCCCCCAAGGGTAATCATTTGTCCATTGGCCTCATAGGTATCCCCTGACAATGTTGTTTAAGTGTCTACTATGTCTAGGCATTGTACCATGTGCCTCATAAATATTATGTCATTTGATCCTCACAACAACCTTAAGAAGGTAGTTTTTTACATTTTTACAATTGAATAGTCTGAGACAAATAAAGGTAAACTGACCCAGCCAGGGTCAAATTTCCAGTAAGTATATGAGGTGGAATTCAAACTCAGGTCTTCTTAACTCCCACCTAGCTGCCTAAAATTTACAAAGTAATGAGTGTAAGAGAATGTAAGAGAAATTAAAAAAATTAAAACTTTATATAAATGTGATCCATTATAACAATGTGAACTGTTTGGGATAGTGGAAACAGATCAGTTTGATTCATTAATACATTCAGTCATCTAATACATTAAACAAATAAGTTCATTTATCTGTTGTTGAGCACCTGTCTTTTTATGTATATATATGTATATACATATACATATATATATATATATATATATATATATATATATATATATGATCTGAAATTCAAGGAATATATTTCAGAAGAGTCACCAAAGAATAGAAGCAACCTTATATGAATTTTCTATATTCAAAAAGACCTCTTGTGAAGGGTGGGATCTTTTTAAAATGATCCCAACTCCCCAAAATTACCAGGAATCCTGTGCTTGGTCTGGGCATTGGTGGCAGTGATCCCCATGTGCACTGACACCAGCAGAGTCCAGGTCCAGATGCACCAACTCATTTCTCTCAGTCTCCTCCCAAAGGCCCAGAGCAATTCTGAAGGCAATCCATAATTCATGACCAGACTCTCCATCTGGTCCCTTAGCTCAGAAGGTCATTGCTTGGTTAGCAACTTTACTTATTTTGATTGGATTAAAAATGACTCAGAGCCGGATGACACATGTTAGTTATGATGAGGTACATTGTAGGTAGCTCACCCTCTCTTCTTTTCCTCCAACTCTCCTCCAGGCAAACTGTTCTTTTTATCATCTTCTTGATATATGCTTGTTGTTTTCTCTCTGCCTTGGTTGATGCTCATTCTCTAGGTTTAAATACTTCCTCTATCTCTTTTCTTATCTAAATTTTATTTAACTTAGGAGAACCTCTTCAAGTATTCCTTCTTTTATTAATCCTTTCCTCATGACTCCCAATCCAGAATAACCCCTTCTCTTCTCTAATCTCTGATACACCATGCTGCCTGTGCCTGTGGAAAGAAGGAAGGAAGGAAGGAAGGAAGGAAGGAAGGAAGGAAGGAAGGAAGGAAGGAAGGAAGGGAGGGAGGGAGGGAGCGAGGAAAGGAGGAAAGGAGGAAAGGAGGAGAAGGAGGAGAAGGAATGAAGGAAGGGAAGAAGGAACAGAGGAAGGAAAAAAGGAAGGAGTCATTGTCTACTATGTCCTTGCATTATGTCATGTGCCTCATAAATAGTATGCCATTTAATCCTCACAACAATCCTAAGAAGGCAGTTTTTTCCATTTAGTAGTCTGAGACAAACAAAGGTTAAGTGACTCAGCCAGGGTCACATTTCTAGTAAGTATATGAATTGGAATTCAAACTCAAGTCTTCTTAACTCCCAACTAGCTGCCTAAAATTTACAAAGCATTTCGTTTAAGTATTATCAATACTATATCACTTAAACATAAAATTCTTTAAGCTTAGAACTAACTATATTCTTTGTATAATCTTTCTACAACCCCGTAGCCTCTCATACACTGGACTGATTAAAAAATAGCTGCTCAACTACTGAGAAATCAGTATTATTATTACTGTATATTATGTGAAATATAATATGTATTATATAATATACTATGTACTATAATAATAATAATAATAATAATAATAATAATAATAATAATAATAATAATTCCTATTTATACAGCCTGGTAAGTGGAATGGTTTTACAAAGCAGTTTCCTAGCACCAACCCTGAGAGGTATGTAGGAGGAATATTATTGTCTCCATTCAATGAATAAAGAAAACGTTCTGAGAGACTGTGACTTGCTCTAGGTCTTAAAACTACAGATGGTCAAGGCTGGCACTGAAACCCACTTATTTTGACCTCAAGTCCCCTACATAATCCATTATACCAATGCTGCTGATTTCCCCTTTTGCACTGGGGAATTTGTGTTCTCACATGGAAGATTAAGAACTAACAATAGCTTATTTTGATTTAATTACTTTAGGGTTATAATTCATATTCATTGACTCATTTGATCCATATAACAATGCTATTATGTTCCCATTTTATATATGAGGAAATAGGTTCAGACCCATAAAACCATTATATAATATAATTTCTTCTTTGAAAAAATTTAGTACCTCCCTTACCAGTTTATGTATTTCTTTCCTATAAGGCTTCTGTCAGGGAGAAAAATGATGTGATAATCCTTATTGCAAAAGGAGTGAAGATGAGTACAAATGAAACCTTGGCAGATATAAAACCCACATGTCCTGATTCTCACTTCTTTTTCTTGCCTTCAAGCTGTGCTGCCTAAAACTGGCACTATCTTCTGGAAAAGAGGATTAGGGAGGCTATATTTGTGTGCATTCCACTTTGGACAGTTGATTTCATGCTAGCCAGTCCTTTGTTGTTATTGCTTACTAATCTATCACTCACTTACCTTTTTCATTGAGTTCAATTCTTCACACACCATAACCTATCTTATTTTCCATCTCAACTCTTGCTTTCATTATCAACCACTTTAATATCCATGATGATGAGGACCTTCAGTTCATCAAATTTAGTGATTTTCTTTTACTCTCATCTTCTTGCAACTATTGAAACACAAGGCAGGTGATCAAGTGAGTTCAACAAACACCACATTCAAGGTATTATGCTAAGCATAGGAGATGCTAAGACAAGACAATTAAAAGAGTCCCTCCCTTAATGGGGGTTATGTTCTTTTGTGGAATACAATTTACACCATTAAATATAAGATAATGATGAGGAGGGAGGGAACACCATTTACTGGGGGAGATCAGGGAAGGCTGCTTAAGCTTCAGTTAAGTCTGGAAGGAACTTAAAGGTTCTGAGAGGCAAAGGTGAGGATGAAGCATATTTCAGAAATAGGGGAGAACATATAGAAAAATATTCTGAGGTCAAAACCATGATTTAGGAAGATTCTTTTGGCAGTTGTGTGAAGGAAAGATTGAAGACCAGAAAGATTTGAAGCAAAGATATCAATAAGAAAGTAATTGCTCTAGTCTAGGTGAAAGGTAATGAGGAACTGGCTGGAGAGTGGTCATGTGAGTAGAGAGAAAGGATTGGATTTGGGAGATATTGTAGAACTGACAAGACCTGACAATGATTGATTATGGGGAAAGTAGTGAAGAAGAGAGAAGCACTGAAGTTAATTACAAGAATAATTTTCAACCTTGTATGGTTCCCAGTATGCTTTCTCAGCTTGAACTGATGAATAACTGTTAGAGAAAAGTCACAAAATTTTTTGGATATACTGAAGATTCATATAATACAATCTCATTTTTGCCTTCACTACTGAATTTCAAACCTTCTTTTTCCTCTACTAAATTCTATTTTGTGTCCTTTTTTCCCTCAGGAAATTTCCTCACACAATTTATTGAGGCCAATCATTATGAACTTCTGAAACTCCTTCCCATACCTTAGAAGATTCTCTGTATCTTCATCCATTTTTTTCTCTGTTAATTCTATCTCAGGGTGGAGAAGGGGGTAGATACTATATACTAAGATACTAATATACTAAGATACCATATACTAATACTTTACAAATATTTGTTCTTCATTTAGTCCTTACAATAACCTTGTAATGAAGTTATGATGTTAAGATTCTCATTTTATAGTTGAGGAAACTGAAGACAATAGAGGCTTCCCCAAGGTTACACAACTAGTAAATGTTTGGGGCTAGATTTAAATTCAGATCTTCCTGACTCCAGTTCAGAACTTTATCTACTACATTACCTAGGTAATCCCTGTTGCGAAGGCTAAATCATTTAATTCTGTTTTTGTCCTCATTCTTTCTTATTAAATTTAATTTAACAAACATTTATTAACTGCCTACTCTGTCCAAGTACTGAAAATATGAAGGAAAAAAATGGGGTAATCCCTGCCTTCAAAGGGCTTGTGTTCTATTGGGAAGAGACAATCCATTCCAATAAATATTGTCTCAGGATCTACCATGTGCAAGATAATAGATTAAGTTGGGCTATAACATGCATTTTAATAAATGTAATACAAGTATAATATAATGAATTTAGGGAGACAAAATTACCCATGATGGGTCAAGGAACTCTTCACAGAGGGTGACCTCTGAGAGGAAACTTGAGGGAAGACAAGAATTTTAAAAGAAGTTGGGGAGAATATGCATCCTAGAAATGAGAATGGTTTGTACAAATGCAGAGATGGGAGATAAGACTGATGAAATCAAGAAATAGGTTAACCTAGTTTGACTGAAATGTAAAATGAATGAATTCCCTCTTTTACTTCATGTTCCCAATTCTAGATACTCCTTCCACTCCCAGCACATCCAGTCTCAGTTACTTGGTTAGTGAACATAACAAGAATGACTACTATATCACATCCTTTTTTTTTTTTTTTGGTCCCCAATGTCCTGGGCTCATAAATTTTAAATCTGGAATAGAAATTGTTCAACTCCATTATTTTATGTGAAGGAATTGGGAACCAAATTGATTAAGTTATTTTTCTCAAGGTCATATAGTAAGTAAGAGAGCTGGGATAGGAGCCATGGTCTTCATCTTCAACATTGGGGAGCTGGACTAGCAGATAATAGGTTTTACATGATTACAAATAAATAATCTTTGTCACATTGTTTACCATCTTTGGAAAGGGACAGGGTAGTGAGAGAGGAAACAAAACTTGGAGCTCAAAATTTTATAAAAAATATAAATGTTAAAAATTGTCTTTACATGCAATTAGAAAAAGCTATTTAAAATAGGATAAGGAAAATAACAATAAAAAGATTCCTCTATCTCTATGCACCTATGAATTTATACTACCAAAGATACTGAATCCTATAAAAGTGGCTTACATATAGAGACTATTCAATATTATTCCTTTGAGTTTATCCAAATGATGAAGACTTCCCAGTAATTACATCAAAAGCTCTATCGCTGGTTAACTGATTTTTGCTTTCAGGATTCTGAGATAATCTTTATTTTCTCTCTAGACAAATAGGAGAAAACTTAATAGTTCCTGGTGGAGTGAAAACTATTGAGGCCAATGGACGAATGGTTATCCCTGGAGGAATCGATGTCAACACATACTTACAGAAACCCTACCAAGGAATGACTTCTGTGGATGACTTCTACCAAGGCACCAAAGCAGCACTGGCAGGTGGCACTACCATGATAAGTAAGTATTGCTAAATCATTCCTTTGGTAGTGATTTGCCTGTCTGAAGGTTCCCCATCCCTGTATATTTTTGATCATACCCTTTTGCTACCACACACAAATATTTACTGGGCACCTATCATATAGAATACATTGTGTTAGCATGGAAGTGATACTAGGGTATATAAAACAAAGTGCTACTTTCATATTTCTTCTCAGAGTTCTTTTGCTGAAAGTTCATTTAAAACATTTTTAATGACTAGGTTTAGTTTTGTACAATGTACTATTTGAGAGTGCAATTCAATTTCTATTGCTTTTCAGAGCATTATATTCCAATATCTTTTTTGGATTGTCATAAATTAGTAATAATTGTAAGCTACTCAAAATAATTTTCTTGGCTATTTAAAAACTTTTCTTTTTGTATACATACATGCATGTTTATATAATGGTACATAAAAGCATATGTATATTTGTTTATATGTATTTATACATAAATAACATATATATATTTCCTAAAGAAATTCAGGAATTTAATGACATTTCTTAGTGACTTTTGGGGTTTTCAATCTACTTGGACTCTAGGGATTCTATCAAGGTGTTATTTGCCCTCTGTATGCATTATTTTTTTTTCCATGTATTGCTCTGGGAGACTTATGACTCAAATCATCTCTGCTTATTTTGTATTCAAAAAGATTTAGTCTGCTTATTTAGAACTCATGTATTTTAACAGTGCTTTTGCTTTTTTATGTAACACCTGTAAAATATCTGTCCATGACTATGTTATTGCATTCTAAGTGTGGTCTTTCTGTTTCTTAAGCTTCTGTTTTGGAATGATTCCATTTTGAGCTTTCTACTTTGTGAACTCTTGTTTTTCAGTTGTGTCTAATTCTTTGTGACCTCTTGGGGTTTTCTTGGCAAAAGTACTGGTAGTTTTTCATATCCTTCAGTTCAGTTTACAGATGAGGACATTAAGACAAATAGAGTTAAGGGACTTGCCCAGGATCACATAGCTAGTAAGTGTCTAAAATCAGATATGAACTCAAAAAGATGAATTGTCTATCTTTCCCTAAAGGAAAATAGGAGAAGAAAATGATAGGAGAAAGAGGACAGGGGGAGGGGAGAAAGGGTGTAGATAATAGAAGAGGGGGAGAGGGTAGTCAGTTGTAATACACTTTTGAGGAAGGATGGGGTGAAAGGAGAAAGTATAGAATGAATGGGGGTGGAAGAGCATAGGATGGAGGGAAATAAAGCTAGCAATAGTAACTGTGGGGAAAAAAATTGAAGTGATTTCTCTGATTGACTTATGACAAAGAGTGCTATCTCTCCCAAAGACAGGACTGTGTCTGAATTCAGGATGAAGCAAACTTTTTTTCTTCCTATATTTTTCTTGAGATTTCTCTTTCTTTGTCGGGTGAGGTTTACTTTTACAACATGACTATTGTAGTAATGTTTTTCATGGCAACACATTTTTGATCTATATCAAACTCATTGTGGGGAGTAGGGTGGAAGGAAAGAAAAGAATTTAGAACTCAAGGTTTTGGAAAAAATGTTGAAATTTGCTTTTGTGTATAACTGGGGGGGGAATTTAAAAAAAATAAAGAAAAAATGAGTTATCCTGCTTCAGGTCCAGTACTCTATCCACTGTGACCATTAGCTGCCATGATTAAAAATTTGTGTATTCTACTTTCTCATAATTTCTTCTTTTGCTACTATGTTTTCTGCCCTAAAGCCTGCCTCCTCACTCCTGTAATTTTTCATTATATCATTTTCTCTTCCCTAATAATAAGCAGTGTTTCTAATTATTTTTCCAACATTTTTGGATGCACTTTAGAATTTATTGTCTTACTTTTAATTTTCATTAAGAGTTTTCAGGTTGTTTTCCATTACTGTCATATTTAGTCCTTGTTTTATATTCTCTTTTGATTTGGGGGTGGGCTCATTTCTTTATCTCATAGTATATCTTTTTTTTTAGATTTTTCAAGGAAAATGGGGTTAAGTGGCTTGCCCAAGGCCACACAGCTAGGTAATTATTAAGTGTCTGAGACCAGATTTGAACTCAGGTACTCCTGACTCCAGGGCTGGTGCTCTATCCACTGTGCCACCTAGCCGCCCCTCGTAGTGAATCTTACTATTGATTTAAATGCTAGCAGGCTGAAATTATACCCAACATTTGTTCTCAATCTCTATGATTTCCACACTTTATTTTCTGCTTCCAGTAGCTTCATATGGAATGCTACACTGTTTAGTTCCTTCTTCATCCATTATCATTCATTTTCATTTCTCCAGACCTTCTTGCTCTGAAGATGTATGGAGATTTGGTTGAGTCTCCAACTTAGGGAAACTCTATGAAGAGACACTTTTTCCTAAGTTTATATCCTCCTGTTCCTCCAAGGAAGTCCATTTTGTATGGATAACTTTGTAACTCTAGGTCTCTTCTTTTACCCCAGCTGCCAGTCTTCAACTGTGGAGATGAGTGGCTTTTGTGTTCTATCTTGATTAACTATGACACTGTTGAATGGGTACAGGATAGAAGCTACTTATCAAAAGCATGTAATACCGACCTTTTTCTTTTGTCTGGGTGCAGTAAGGGGTAACTTGTTACATTACACAGTTTTACCTTGTTATTTTATAAATCTTTATATTGTGGGGAGATATTTCCTATCTTCTTTTCTTCCCATCCAGGACTTTATATTAAAAAACAATAGTCACCCTAAGTCTTTAGGAGTCTGTGATTGGTACAGTGTAAATGGTCAGCTTTGGAAAAAGGTAATGGAAATCATCTGGGTACTGAAACATGAGCTCATTGTTATCACTACTGACTCCCACTGTGAGTTTGTATCGATCCTGAGACAATCTAGGCAAAATTGAAGAGATATTTAAAAGGGGTAATCCAATGCTTTCTTTGCCTTATATCTCCACCAGGGATTGATTCTCCCATTCTGCCATTTTGGGGGCACATGTACCTTATGCCCTGGAAATCCTGACCATGTCTTTAATGCTACTAGCATACCTCATACCTTTCCTTACATCAGATATAAGATTTATTTAACTCAAGGATAAATCCTCCTCCAAGGTGTCATATCAGATGACTAGAGATAATATAGAGTAATCTCAGAGGGCTATCAGAAATAATAACCAATTTGTATAATGTTAAATGAATACTATAATGGGATTTCCTGGTAGAAAGATGCCTTAGGCTATGATTTAATCAAAGACTTATAGAATCATAGAATGTGGAGGCTACAAAGCCTAGGTTCTTAGAGCTAAAAGGGACCTTAAGTCATTGAACTTAGAATGTTAAAACTGGAAATAAACTTAGATAATGGAACAAAGAATATTAGAAGTAGATTAAACAAAATAGTAAAAGAATATAGAGCTAGATAAAATGACTTTACCACTTAAAATTTGCCTACATATGCATGAAAATATGGGAAAAAATTAGACTTGGTCCAATGGAAAATTTTAAAGTAAGCAAAATTTATCTGCTTCCTCTGTTCTTCATTTTAGTTTTCCTCCATCTTTCTCACTCCCCTATCTCAGAGCTTCTCACAATCATTTACTTTGGATTCCTGCTCTCACCTGGATGATCATATGAAATAACTTACTAATTGAATAAAGATTTCCTTGTGTAACAGTTTTTCTGATAAGACTTGGACTGATGTGGAGCCAAGAGGGCAGTGTGAGGGCAGGAATTTCTGGAAACTTGTCCTCCAAAATAACTCCCCAAACCATCAAATTATGTTTCTAGCCAAATAGAGAAGCAGAAACCAGAGAAAGCCTGAATGATACAATTTCTCAGTCCAAGACAACTTAGAAGATCTATGGGAAAGGACTATTTCACCAAGACCAGGGGTTGGAAATAGTCACAGCACAGCTGGGCCAGAGCAAACCAGTTCAACCTTCCAGGAACAGCCTGTGGGGTGCCTGGATCTCTGAGGGTACCTGGATTCATGTCAGAGGGTTCAGTTTCCAGATCTCTTGGCCCAGGGATCCCCAGAGATGTCTTGAAGGGGCGGTGATAATACCCTGCCTCACCAGAGTGAGCAGGGAGCCTCAGCCAACACCACCCTCAGAGCAGCCCTGTGGTGGAACCTTCAGAGTCACCCAACATTTTCAGAATTCTCAGCCCTCAAATGACAAGAGAGCAGGGAGAGACTGCAGAGGTTTCTCTGCTATCCCTAGGGCAGGACGCTGCTGTTTGCCCACACTCAGCTCCAGGTTGCAGTTTGGGCTCCCATACTACCATAGAGGAACTGGAACCCTCCTCACAGCTTTAGGGAAGAGGGGAGGGCTTTTGGGCATCCACAGAAAAAAAGCA
Source organism: Macrotis lagotis (assembly GCF_037893015.1). Lineage (NCBI taxonomy): Eukaryota > Metazoa > Chordata > Mammalia > Peramelemorphia > Peramelidae > Macrotis > Macrotis lagotis. The sequence goes on along the minus strand of NC_133660.1, from coordinate 213,355,031 downwards.
CAGGCAAGAGAGCAGTCAAAGCCTCTCATAAGTCCTTGGCAGAATTAAGGATTATGTGGGATGTCACAATCCCCCTCCCAAAGCCTTGGAAGTACAATAAATCAGTCATAGGCTCAGGAAATGAGTAAAAAACAGAAAAAGAAGAACCTGACCATAGAAAATTGCTTTGGTTCCATGGAGGATCAAAATAAATACTTAGAATATGACAAAATCAAAGCTTCCAAGAGAAATAGGAAATGAACTCAGACTATGGATGAGTTCAAAAAAAAAAAGACTATGAAATACAAGTAAGTGAGGTAGAGGAAAAATTGGGGAGAGAAATGAGAGTGATACAGGTAAATCAGCAGCTTGGTGAATGAATTACCAAAAATACTGAAAAAAATAACATTTAAAAAACCAGTTTTTTTTAAATTGGAAAAAGCAACTCAAAAGGCAAATGAGGAGAAGAATGCCTTAAAAAGCAGAATGGGCCAACTGGAAAAGAAGACAAAAAAAGCTCTCTAAAGAAACCAACCTCTTCAAATGTAGAATATAGCTAAAGGAAGCTGATGGCTTTGTGAGAAATCAAGAAACAATAAAGCAATACAAAGAGAATGAAAAATTAGAAGAAAATGTGAAATGCTACATTGGAAAAACAACTGACCTAGAAAACAGATCAAGAATAGATAATTTAAAAATTAGTAAGTTACCTGTAAGCTATGACCAGGAAAAGAGCCTAGGCTTCATTTTTTAAGAAATAATATAGCAAATTCTCTTGAGATCCTAGAAGTAGAGGGTAAAATAGAAATTGAGGGAATCCATTGATCACCTCCTGAAAGAGATCTCAAAAGAGTAACCCTCACAGGAATTTTATAGCCAAATTTCAAGACTCCCAAGTCAAAAAGAAAAATACTAAAAGTTTCCAGAAAGGAATAATTAAACTACAGTGGCTCTACAGTCAGGATTGCATAGGATTTGGCAGCATCTAAATTAAGGACTCATAGGGCTTGGAATCTAACATTCTGGGAGGAAAAGAGCTTGGTTTACACCTGATAATCAACTACCCAGCAAAACTGAACATCCTCCCAGGGGAAAAGATGGATATTCAATGAAACAGTGTGAAGAATTTCAGACCTTCCTGTTGAAATGACCAGAGCTGAACAGAAAAATTTGATCTCCAAGTACAGGACTCAGGAGAACCATAAAGTGGGTGAACAAGGACTAATTATGAAGAATTTAATGATGTTTAACTATATATATATATATATATATATATATATGTATTCCTGTATGGGAAGAAGGTACTGATAATGTATATGAACCTCCTCATTTATAAGAACAATTAGAAGGAGCATATATGGACTAGGTACAGAAGAGAGTTGAATATAATGGGCATATAATTAATATATAAATATATATTATATATAGTAGAAAGATGAAGTCAATAGGTGATAAAAGAAAGTACTAGGAGGGAGGGAAGGGAGAGGTAGAGTGCGCTATGATATTCCACATAAAAGAATCAAGAAAAAGTTTTTGCAATGGAGTAGCAGAGGGGAAATGAGTGAACCTTCATTCTCATCAGAAATGGCTCAGTGAAGAAATAACATAAACAGGTAATAGGATATAGAAATCTATTTTACCCTAGAGAAAAATGAGAGGAAAGAAATGGACAAGGGGGTCGCCATGGGGCGAGTAGGTGATAGAAGAGATGGAAGACTTTGGGAGAGAGTAATCAGATGCAACACACTTCTGAGCAGGGACAGGGTGAAAGGAGAGAGAGAAGAGAATTAATAGGGTTGGGGAGGAATAGAATGGACGGAAATACAGCTAGTAATAGTGACTGTGGGAAAAGATACTGAAGCAACTTCTCTGATGGATGATAAAGAAGGCAACTCATCCCAGAAATGGAGCCAATGGAATCTGAAACACACACTGAAGTATACCTTTTTTCCCCTCTCACTTCATTTCTCTTGAGGTTTCTCTATCTTTTTTGGGGGAGGATTTATGTTTTCTTTTACAACAAGATTATTGTAATAATATAAAATATATAAACCATAAAAAATACTTGGACTGGTTGCTTTATAAGGGGACCCCAAATGCCTTGAGTCATATTTCTTTCCAGTTTGGGAAGAGAAGAAAATAAAGAGCAGATTCCTATCTCCTATTCCTTAGATAAGAAAGAGAGAGAATGAATAGAGAGGAGAAAGATATCAGGGCTTCCCCCATATATGAAGCAATAGTCAGACAATTTACACAGTGCCATGTTGGTGGTCCCTTTCCTTTAAACTCAGGTGAAAGCTAAAGGGACAAGTATCAAAGTAAATAAGAATTTCTTGCACAAGTGACTGGAACACTGAGGGGGAAATTTAGGGAGAAATTGATGGTCCTTACCACTGCTGCCTACTGTAATTTAGATGTGAACAACTGATAACTATTTCTAAGTAATAAATATCAGTGGCATGTTCTGTTTTTATAGTTTTATTTATAACAGGAGGGTACAGGACAGATCTAGGATCCACTATAGGGAAGAGTGACTTTTTCTAATTCAGGGCTTGATCCCAACCTCCTGACAGTCGATAGAGAATTTCACTAATTGGGGGGGCACAATTGTAAAGTATTTATGTTTTATAATAAAACTTCCAAGTGCAGGACTTGGAGCTTTTAAAACTGCCTAATCAAACCAAGAACCCTAGATAGTGACCCCTAGGATTGGATATGTCCTTAGTCCATCTAGGAAACAAACACTTTATCCTATTTGAAATGCCTGTCCTCACTAATGCATTGTTGGTGGAGCTGTGAACTCATCCAACCTTTCTGGAGAGCAGTTTGGAATTGTACCCAAAGGGCAACAAAAATGTGCACACTTTTTGATCCAGCAATACCACTACTGGGTATACCCTGAAGAGATTATGAAAAAGGGTAAAAACATCACTTGTACAAAAATATTCATAGCAGCCCTGTTTGTGGTGGCAAAGAATTGGGAATTAAGACAATGTCCTTCAATTGGGGAATGGCTTAACAAACTGTGGTACATGTATGTCATGGAAAACTTATTGTTCTATTAGAAACCAGGAGGGATGGGAATTCAGGGAAGCCTGGAAGGAATTTGCATGAACTAATGCTGAGTGAGATGAGTAGAACCAGAAAAAACATTGTACACCCAAACAGCAACATGGGGGTGATGATCAGCCTTGATAAACTTGCTCATTCCACCAGTGCAACAATCAGGGACAATTTGGGGCTGTCTGTGATGGTGAATACCATCTGTATCCAGAGAAAGAATTGTTGAATTTAAACAAAGACCAAAGACTGTTACCTTTAACTTAGAACAAACTTATCTTTTTTATGTAATTTTGCTATTTTTTCTTTATTTTTCTTCCTTAAGGACGATTTCTCTCTCATTAGATCAATGTTTACCATGGAAATAATGTAAAAATTAACAGACTGCCTTCTGTGGGGGGCATGGAAGGAAGATTAGGGGGAAAATTGTAAAACTCAATATAAATAAAATCTTTCTTGAAGAAAAAGAAATAAATAAAATGCCTGTCCTCAGGAGGCACCTCATAGGCAAAAAGAGAAGACCAATTGGGACTACTGGGGAGTGGGTAGGGAATCAAAGCAGTTTAGTCTTGCACCTTTGAGGTTTAGTCTGCCTCAGTGAATGACTCAATCTTTGATGATGATGATGATGATAATAATAATACAAATAATAGTAATAAATAGAACAACTCATAATTATATCATGCTTTTTAGTTTAAGCCTCACTGTGATTCTGTGAGATCAGTAGCATCAGCATTTCTATTCTCCTTTTAAAGAAGAAAAAAAAAATGAATGACATACCTACCTTTATAAAGTTAATAAGAGGGGAGCTGACCAGAATCCAGGCTTTCCTATATGAGTTACACTCAATTCATAAGGAGATATATTCATGATCCAGTTTCAGAAATTAAATCTTTATGTGAGCCTGAGATTTTTCGGCTTATTTGAAGGTAGTAAGTAAGCCTGGTGCACTATTATTTTGCTTTGAATCTGAAGAGATTCTCTGAGAAAAAAAGATTCATTCAATTGTAAGTAGAAAGTTATGGAAGAAGAGATGAAAAGGAGCATAGAATATAAAATATTAGATGTCAAAACTAGAAGAGACCTTAGTCTAATCCAGGTTTTTTTTGAATTTTTTTTTTTTTTTGTCATGGAAACCTTTGGGAGAATGATGAAATCTCTGGAACCTGTCTCAGAATATTTGTGAACACACTAAAGGAACAATTCACAAAGGAAATCAATTATATTATAATCTAATATGTAGACTTGAAGACTGGGAAATCATGTGCATTCTAGTGGCAAGTTAGTTAATATGGTAATTTTGAAGTAGTAATCGGTAAAAAAAAAGATATCATTAATGTGATATGAAAATATCTGTGATTTCATTGGTGACAAAGATACATTTCTTTCCTCCATTTATAATTGAAGGGAATGCTTACATTTCAGTTAGGAGTTACTGAAAATTAAAATGTTATTTTTTTTATCCCATTCAAATTCACGAACCATGATCTAATTCAGCCTTCTCATTTGACAGAAGAGTTTTAGCCCCCCAAAAAGAAAGAAAATGAATTCTCTAAGGTCAAGGAATGAATCCATGGCAAAACAAGACACACAAACCTTTGGGACTCCCAGCACTAGACTCCCTCCACTACAAGTCAGGGAAAATATTCAGATTTCCTTGTCCTTATTTCTTTAAGTGTTGCTTCCCTCCCCTTTTTGTAAGAGAATGGAGCTACTCAGCTAATCTTCCTAATAGCAAACCATCAGCTACTACAGTAACAAGCCCTAGTTTGTAGCTCATGAATATTGATGTCACCATGGCTATCACCACCTGTTGGTAGGAAGGCTACAAGGAAAAGGATTGGGACTGCTTTGCATATAGCCAAATAAGGGTGTGATTGAAGAGAGTAAAGGGAGTAATTGCCTCCTTTTATTTAATCATCTTAAGGAAATGTGTTGATCAGTATGTGGATCTCTGTTTACATACACAGTGCTTGCTTCACATATCAGCACAACAAATATGGTGGCATAGAAAGTCCAAAAAAATGTAGCTACTACTGTAAATACATATCAGGGAGCTGTGACAGAAAAAAGGGAATTTCAATCTCCGGGACTTTTAAGCATCTTGGGGATACAAACCAGAAGGTCAGCTAGATACCTTGACTTCCAAGTCTGTTGACTTATTTGAATTTAATTGGTTTCATTTATTACTAAAAAGCTTCTGATAAAAGAGAAATGGTTCAGGCATTTCACATGGGACTCTTGAGGCTTTCTGTACTTGCACTGATCATCAAAAGAATTTATGTTTTCTCTCTTTTTACGTAACATTATCCAGTTATTAGATCAGGAAAACATAATTTGCTCAACCCTGGACATTAGTTTTGCTTTCTGATTCTAGAAGTGCATAATAATTCCACTATAATATTAAGGAGCAAAAGTTTTCATTTTATTCAGATGTGTTATCATAATTCATGCTTGGGGAAAGGAAGGATCAAGAGACAATTTCATGGTTGCTGCTTCTATTCTGAAGGCTAATTGCTATTAGAAAAGATTTTGTTAAAATTAGGCATTTCATCAGTTATTTACATTGGGGAAATCAGCCTTGGCAAGGGTTTATGAGCCTTATTTACAGTTGAAACAATTATTTCAGCAGTTAGTCTTGGGCATGGAAAGCCAACAATAAAGTGAAACATGATTTTGCTAATTACTCTTTCCTCAAGGTGAACATTAGCCATGAACTTTTAACTGTGTCATTTGATACTTTGAGACACACTAGATGGGTCAGTGTAAAAAAAAGAGAGAGCAACCTTCAACCTATGAGTAGCTGCAACTATGGATCCCTCCTTCACTGTCTAATACTTCTGGTATAAGCAGGCGCACCCTGAGAAGGTAACTCCTTAGTCAGTAAGTTAGAGTTGCAGAGTAGACAATCAACATCACTAGGAGTTTTTGATTAGTTGATTGATTGCATTATTTCAGAGAAATGAAAAGTCTATGTCCATAGAGTCTTTTTTTATATTACTTTAGAAAGACTCCTTATTTTGTCTTGGATGATATGGGCAGAATTAATCTCTAACTTTTATGTTGTTGTTGAAAGGGGTAAAAAGGAAGGAAAAACAGGAAGGAAAGGAGAAGGAAGGAAGAAGGGAGGAAGAAAGAAGAAAGGATAGGAGAAAGGAAAGGAAGATGTAAGGAATGAAGGGAGAAAGGGAGGGAGCAAAAAAGGAAGAAAATGGTACCTAGGAAGTATAGTAGACAGAGCACTGATCTTGGAGCAAAGAAGATTTGAATTCTAATGGGGATTCCTACTATTTTTATGACCTTGGATAAATCACTTAACCACTCTCTGCCTCACTTTCCTAATCTTTAAAATGGGAATAATGGTAGCAACTGCCTCTCAGTGTTGGGAGATTAAAAAGAAAGAAAATTTGTATAATTCCTTGCAAGTCTTAAAGCACTATAGAAATGCAGGGTCCTTTGACTATTTTAGTACCCAAAGAGAAACTAGATGTGCTACAACATTTAAAAAAAAACCCTTTTTTTTCAAAACTTTCTATTATTTGTTAATAAAGTAAAACCTTATTAATGGAGTAATGGTTTGAAGGAGGGAGTGAATCAAAAGTTAGACTTACTGAAATACCTGAATTAAGAATATTTGAAAGGAAATATGTTAGTTTGAAATAAATCAATTGCATATAAATTAACCATGGTTCAAAAGACAATTTTGCCCTTAACTTGCTATGTGATGTGGGTTAAGTAAAGCCTTTTCCTTCTCTGTGTCTAAGTTCCATTTTTGCTGTTCAGTTTCACTTGTGTCTGACTCTTTATGACCCTATTTGGAGTTTTCTTAGAAAAGATAGTAAAGAGGTTTGCCATTTTCTTCTTCAGTTCACTTTATAGTTGAAAAAAATTAGGAAAAGAAAGTTAAGTGACTTAGCCAAGGTCACACAGCTAGCTCATGTTGGAGGCCAGATTTTAACTCACTTTAGACTCAGTGCTCTATCCACTGCACCACCTAGCTATAAAATAAAAGATGAAGACTTAATGTAGATTGGTTCCTTATGGCTTTGACTTTCTGCATTCTTGGAACTCTTCTGGTCCCAACATTTGATATTTTCTATTTCGATGTTCTTTTTTGTGCTAACAGTTTTATGATCTTAACCTACTGGGCATTGTCCTTTATCACTGTCAAATATATCATGTAGATTAAACCGCGATATGAAATATTAAGAAGCAGAATGAGAATGATTCATAAAGCAATTATGATTCCTGATTAAATGAAATAGTGTTGTTTTTATTCTAGAATTACCAGGTTGCTGGCATTGCAGTGGATAGAGCTCTGGGTCTGGAGTCTGGAAGACCTGTATTCAAATCAGACCTCAGACCACTTTGGACTAGTACTATATAAATGCTTGTCTTCCCCATCATCATGTACAAATTATATAAATTCTTATTAGTGGTTTCCTTATGTCCTATAATGGTGATTCAGTAGATAGGGAGAGCTCAAATACAGTCTCAGATATTTACAAATTGTACAACTCTGGACAAATCACTTGACCCTGTTTGCCTCAGTTTCCTCATCTGTAAAATGAGTTGAAGAAAGAAATGGCAAACCACTCCATTATCTTTGCCAAGAAAATTCCCCAAATGAAGCCACTAAGTGTTGGACAAGACTGAACTGAACTAACAATTAAAAACAAATATCTTTTAAAAGGAAGTATTTCGATTTCAAAAGAATTTTACAAGACCAACTCAGCTTTCCAGAAATGTCTTGTTTTGATTCAATTAATTAAATTTTTTAAAATCTCTTCTTAAGGTGGGAGATCCCAGTTTCAATTGAAAAACCTCCACTATTATTAGCTGTACCCTGGTCAACAGAATAGATGCCAGTTGGTTTCTTCTAGTCCACTTGGAGTGAGGGTTTGGGTACAACTACTTTTCTACAGTTGAAGAATTTATTGAAATAAGAGTTTGGCTCCAGTCACTTTTAACCTGACCTCCTACCATTAAGTACCTGTGCCTGTGATATTCTTGGACATTTACATTCAATCTAATCCATTCTCCAAGGTGGCAGGGGCAGTGGAGTGAGGAGGGGGGAAAGGAGCACATCTTATGGCTTGGAAGAGACATTCAGCCTTGTAGTTAAGATAAAGGATGTTTGCAATTACAGAGGTAAAGGTATAAAACTTTAAAGGGATACTCATAGCAGGCTGCCAAATAGATCAATATTTATTGATTGCCTATTCCTTGAAAGGCACAAAAGATTATAAAAGAATTCAGTTGAATCTAATAAATATTATGGAAGGCTTGAATTATAGTTTGCTATACTAAACTCCAGTGATAGATTTTAGATATAGATAATCATAAATTATAAATATAACCAAGATAGTCCCCACTTTCCAGGAGTATAGTGTCCATTAAGGAAGATATAAAATTAATTAATAACTGTAATAAAAATGGAAAAAATAAATGCCTAAAACAAGAATAAGTAGACATCTAACTCTGAGGAAAGAGAACACATTTCTGACTACAGGGAAATCAGAGAACACTTCATGGAAAGCAAGACATTGGAGTTGAGCTTTGTATAAGGTGAATAAGGTGGCACCTAGGTGACAGTGAATACAGCACTGTATTTGGCATCAGGAAGACTCATCTTTATGAATTCAAATCTTGCTTCAGACACTGTATGACCCTCAGTTCCTCAGCTGTAAAAATAAACTGAAAAAGGAAGTGGCAGCATACTATAGTCTCTTTGCTAAGTAAACTCTAACTAGGGTGAAAATGGGTATATTTGTTCTGTTCTTTATCCCGATTATCAAATAATTCCACTGTGGTATTAATACTACCTGGATAACTATAACTATATATATATTCATGTGTTTTACATGTGTATATATATATGTACACTTTTATCAGAACCTATATAAAGAGAGAGCATATATGTATATTTCTTAGATGGCAGGTTCTTGGATATTGAAGCACTAATTACTAGGGCTAATATTTATTTAGTATTTAGTAATATTAATATCAAAATTACTTAATATTAATAATTATAGTTAACAATAATATTGATTATATCAATAATTTTAATAATTAATATTAATAGCAATGAATATTGATATTATTTAATATTTATTTAAGGAAGCATAATTTTCTCAAAAAGGACTAGAAGCATGTGAATTTTTATGGGAAATATATAGCTTCATCTATAAAAATGATTTATACAACTTGAGAATATAATTTTTAAAATCAAAATTGCAGATACACATGACTCTTTCTAAGGCAATGAAGAAATTTGGTTTGCTTTACTACGCATATTTGTTAAAAGGAATTTTTTTCCTTTTTTTCCTCCAGTGGAGTGAAAGATGAAGGAGAAAGAAATTAAGATTTATTTTTTCTTAATTCAAAAAAATAAAATTTAATTAAAAAAACCTTGAGGGGCTATTTCCCTCTTCATTTTCCTTCTGTCTTTATTGGAAAGACATTTGTAAGACCAAGGTAGGTTTTTGATTCTCTAGCCCATGTAACTATGTTTCATTTATCCATTTTTTTTTGTCAAAAAACAAAATCCCATGATTGATGGAGGATGGGAGAGTTTAGATTTTTCCAAAGAAGCATTTTCTTAAGATTTTGCCATCTTACTCTCCCCTAGACATTCCAGTTGTACACGCTAAGGTATGGTAACTGTTCATGAGAAGAATAGATGATGAATAATGATGAAAGAAGTTTCTGGAAGACCATGACACCAGGAAAATGATAACATGACAAGTACTTGATTAGGATTTGAGTGAGGGGGACTGTGCTAAGTCACCAGCCTCATTTTCTCATCTAGAGCCATCTGAGTCCAATGGACTGATAGAATCAGGACAATTGGAATGGTTCTGGATGCACAGCAGTCAGAGTTAAGACTTGCCCGAGGTCACACTAGGAAATGTCAGTTGTCTGAGGCCAAATTAGAACTCCTGGGTGGCACAGTGGCCCTGGAATCAAGAGTTCACATCCAGCCTCAGACACTTAAAAAAAATTATCTAGCTGTGTGGAGTTGGGCAAGTCACTTAACACCACTGTCTTGTTAGGAAAAAAAAAGAAAAGGGAAAAAAAGACCTCATCTTCCTGACTCCAAGGCCAGTTGCTGTTTTTATTCACTGCTCTACCTATCCGCCCTAAATTGATAAATATATAAGAATTTAAAGGAGGGAAAGGCCTCGAGCACTGGTGTAGTTAGTCAGGGAAGTTTTCTTGGATAAGGTAAGAAATATTTCTTAAAGGTGAAAGAGAATTTGTAGGGGAGGGTGTTTCAAATGGATATAATGAGAACAGGTTTGGTACTGGGAATGCCCATTTTTCTGCAGTCTGGCTGGTCAGAGTGGTAGGCTGATGAGTGAATAAAACTAGAAAGATAAGTGGAAACCAGAGTATAGGGGTCAGAGAATACCAGGTTCAGGGGTTTGGAGAATACATACATACACACAATTATTTTATTTATATATAATAAATATAATAAATATAATATAATAAATATAATATAATATAATATAATATAATATAATATGATATACTATGATATAATATGATATAATATAATTTATAATATTATAAACACATATTTTGACTGTAAAATAGAACATATATGTTCTATTTTACAGTCAAAATTCAAAGAAAAAACCAAACTGTATTCATTTGTTGCTTCTTTTTTCTCACTTTCTACTTCTCAATTTTTAAAAATCTGGTTTGTGACTCCTCCAAAAAACTGAAACTGTTTCTCTGAGGCTACCCAGGATCACTTAATTGTTAATGTGATGTACTTTTCCCAATGCTCAGCCTTCTCCTCTTTGTAGAGTTTTTTTTTTTTAAATCACTGTTAGTACTTCATCCTCCTGGACATCTCCCCCAGCTTTCATTCTGCTCCACAGTATTTCCTGTTTTTTTTTTCCATCTGACTGTCTACTCATTTCTATCTCCTTTGCTCAACAGTCATCTGATGGTTGATATCCCCCAAAGCACTAACCTGGAATGTCTTCATTTATGTCTGTGTGTGTGTGTGTGTGTGTGTGTGTGTGTGTGTATGTGTGTATTCTTTTTTCTTTCCCTTAATGAAGTGGAAGATGGGAGGGAGAGAAAATAGATTAATTTTATCTTAATTAGAAAAATAAAATTTAATTTAAAAATGTAACTTGGGGGAAATCTGTTTTCTTGTCTCTACTCACATGGCCACCCCCATATTTCAGGCCTTCATCTTTAATTTAGATTACAGCAATGATCTCTTCATTGGTTTCCCTGTTTTCAGACATCTATTTAATTCATCCTATAAGCAGCTACAAAAATAATTTCCCCAAATCATGAGGATGACCATATCACTCTCCACTTAAAAATATTCAGGTGCTTATTGGTGTCCATAAAATAAAATCTGAACTCCTCAATCTGTCTTTGAAAACATTTCACACTCTTTCTCCAGCCTTCCTTTCCAGACATTTCACATTACTCCTTACAAACACACTAAATACCAGCTAAACCAAATTTCTTACTGTTCCTTGGACTTAACATTGTTCCTCCTGCTTACCCATGTGTCTTTATGCATGCCCAAACAGCTTTCTTATCAGTTATATCTCTTAGAAAATTCTGCTTCCTTCATCTCAGGGACCAGTTCCTATGAGACTACTTTTCTGTCTATCTTGTAGTTAGTGCTCCTCTTCCACAAATTATATTTTGTTAAAATACAAGTATATTTCAATACAGATATATGCTTATATATAATTACATGAATAATTATATATATGTGTGTGTGTATAAATAGTTTATGCATAACAAATCACTTAGTAACCCTGGACATGTCATTTAACTCTGTTTATTCTCATTTCCTCATCTATAATTTCCTCATCTTTGCCAAGAAAACCCTAATCAAGGTCATGAAGAGTCAGATAGGACTGAACAAGAAGTATTCTTTATTAGAATGTAAGTGGCTTGAAGGCAGGAATTTGTTGTTTGTTTATTTTATATGTCCAGTGACTCAGTTTATGCTTTGCAAATAATAGCCAATAAATATTTGAGAAACTTAATTGCAGGAGTTTGAAAGCTTTAAGATGTATATGATTATGGTATTGGGAATGGTTACAGAATAATAAAATGGACCTAAGGTAGACTGTTTGTGGAATGTTGCAAAATAGCTATGTAATGGGGTCAGTGTTCAGTTTCCTTTTCTTTAGACTAGATATTTGATAAAGATCCTTCTAGTTCTAATATTCTGTGATAAGATTTTATATGAAGAGTGGGGTCTGATTATATAGCACCTCAGATGACCAGATGAGGAGTTCTGACTTTATGTTCAAGTCAGTGGAGAACTATGGAAGGTGTTTGGGTTCAAGACTGACATGAATGAATGAGTAATGTAGTAGTATGTGAAAGATGTACTGAGGAGCACACTTAGCCAGGGAGCTGTTGAAGTTATATGTGCAGGAAGAAATGGAGCTCAGACTAGGGAAACAGAGTTGTTAGAAAGAATTTTTATTCATGAAGGAATGGTTTTGTTTTTTGTAGGACAAATTTTTGACCCCTTTTTCTTTTTGTTGTTATTAGGTTGTTTCTATTGTGTCTGATTCTTTTTGACCTCATTTTGGAACTTTGTTGACAAAGATGCTATAATGGTTCGCCATTTCCTTCCCCAGCTTATTTTACAGATGAGAAACGGAAGCAAACAGAATTGAGTGACTTACCAGGGTCACATAGTTAGAAAGTGTCTGAAGTCAGATTTTTATCTCAAGAAGATAAGTCTTTCTGATTTCCCCCTACACTAAATGTTCCACGTTCTGGATTAGCTTTGACCATGCATTTCTTATTCTCTTCCAGTTGACCATGTCCTGCCCGAGCCTGGTGCCAGTTTACTCGCCACCTTTGAAAAGTGGCATGAGGCTGCCGACACCAAATCCTGTTGTGATTACTCTCTCCACGTGGACATCACCAGCTGGTATGATGGGATCCGAGAAGAGCTGGATATGTTAGTGCAAGACAAAGGTCAGTGATCATCAAGGAATGCTTTATTTTCTATGATTTATATTCTGTCTTGGGGCCTAATGTAATTATATTAGCAAGACTTTTCTGAATACCCAGCCCTATGGCAGGTACTGAGGTTTGAACAAAGGAAAGAAAATAGAGCCATGGCTTAAAAATTAGGATTTCTGGGCTACAGTCTCAGTTCTACTATTTGCTATGTGATCTTGGGTGAATTAAATTTCTTTCTAATTCTCAATTTTCTATTTGGCAAAAATCAGGGATAGATAGATGTCTTGTTCAATCCATTCTTGATTTCATAATGCACGCACACATGTGCATGAGGACATGTATCTTGCATGTGTGTTTACATGTAAACACAAACATACATGTGTTTATTTGTGTGTAATGGACTATAACATCTAGGATGAGCTTCAATATGCATCTATCTATGCTCATATATAAAATATACATACATTTTTGTTATTGCTGTTGTTTAGTTATGTTTGATTCTTCAGGACCCTCCAGACCAGACACACCAATTTACAAATGTGGAAAATGAGGCAAACAGGGTTAAGTAACTTTCCTTGAATCACACAGCTAATAAGTATCTGAGGCTGGATTTGAACTCATGTCTTTCTAATTCCAGAATATCCATGAGACAGCTAGGTGGCCTAGTGGATAGACCACTGAACATGGAGGCAGGAGGCCTGGAGTTCATATCTGGTCTCAGATACTTGACTCTTATGAACTAGGTGACCTTGGGCAAGTCACTCAATCCTGATTGCCTTGCATCCAGGGTCATATCCAGTCATCCTGATTCATATCTAGTCAATGGACTCAGATGACTCTGGAGGAGAAAATGAAACTGGTGACTTAGCACAGCCCCCCCCCCCCCCAATCCACTTCATGGGCATGTCATGGCATCACCTCCCTGATGCCATGGTCTTCTTTGAAAAAATGAAGAACAAACATGTGCCACTTAGCTACCTCATATATATGCACACACATATAAATATGCTGACAAGGTAGCCTTTTGTGGAGCAGATCAAGAGCATGCTTATTGACTATGGGGTTAGATATGAGTCATTGCTAATGAAATGTGTCACTTTGGCCAGAAATTGCAACAGGAACTTCCAAAAGAACATGTTTCATCTGTTCATAATAGAATAATAATATTTCTTGAGGGGAAGCTCAGCAGAGGTCTATGAGGATTCTGGCCAATAATATAGCATGACCAATGATTTTAAATTCAATCACAAAAATGTAGTGAGATACCCTGAGGCCTCAGACATTCTGGCTATGGCATTTAATTGGACAATCAATTTAGTAAAGACCCCGGGGGAGCGTTCTTTTGAAGGACAACTATGACAGTGGAAAATGGCCCTGAATGGGAGACTGTGCTTTTTGTGTAAGCCTCGCAAAGCCATTTTATTTTTCTGCACTCTTGTTTTCTTATTTGAAAAAAGTAATTGAGAAATATTTAACAAATAAATAAAAATAAAGTTTTTGTTTTGACTTTTCAATCATGTCTGACTCTTTATGACTCCATTCAGAGTTTTCTTGGCAAAGATACTATTTCCTTCTCTAATTTTATAGATGAGGAAACTGAGACAAACAGGTTTAAGTGCCTTGCCCAGGTTACACAGCTAGTGTCTGAGGCCAGATTTGAACTCACAAAGATGTCTTCTGGTCCAAGCCTGGCACTCTATCCACTGTACTACCTAGCTGCTCTAAGAACAATACATATATACATACATTTTATAAACACACATATGTGAATATATGTAGATGTATGCATAGACATACATATAACACCATAGGTTATGTTAATTTGTGAGCCTCTAAGTCAATATGCTTCTGACAGTAATCAATTTCTATTTGAGTTTGATACCACTGATCTCTAAGACATTTTATTTATCTTTCTGTTCCAGTTTTTTGTGTCCCACATTCTTCAGGACCAGTCAGCTCTGACCCTATATGCAGTCTAATCCTTTCTGGCTGCAACATTTTATGATCTAAGGTTTATTAGAAAGAACACTTGAACTATTGCAGATGACCTGAGTTTTAATTCCAGTTTTTCTACACACCACATGAGTGACCTTGGACAAATTTCTTCCTTTCTAGAATTTAGTTTGAACTAGATGATCTTTCAGGTTACTTTCAGGTCAGGCATTGAGTGGACTACCAGGTCCTGAAGTCTTACTTATCAATAGCATTTAGTTGAGAGATCTAGTTAGTGTATTCAATGACAGAGTCAGGATTCACTGACCCTCCAGTCCTGACTGTTATTAAAAGGAATTAGGGTTAGAATTCCTTTCCACTTGAACTCTTAGGTCCACTCTCAGGGGTGGTATGCCAGTAACTCTAGGGTCCCCGCCTGGTAGAACAGGCATGGCTGCCCAAAACTTTTAGATGAGGGTGTCATCGCCTATAATCCTTACAATAAGGGGGAGGGTGAGCAGTTGTTACTATCTGCCCTGAAATTGCATCCTAAGATCCCCTGAGCCTTACTATCTGCCCTTCTATATTTTCAGACCCACCCACCTAACCTACAGTGCCCTTTGTACTAAGTTTATCTATTCTTCCTGAAGCCTTCTCTCTGTCTCTCTTTCTCATTTTCTCTCTGTCTCGTTCTGAATCAATCTCTGACTGTTTCTGTCTCTGTCTCTATCAATCTTTTTGTCTGTCTGTCTCTCTCTTACACACTCACATCACATATGCTCTGGTCAGATCACACTGGGAAAATGGGGCTCAATTCTGGTCACTGCATTTTAGGAAGAAGAACAATGATACTGAGATTCTATAAACGGATCAGTGGAAGAGCCAACAGCATATTTAAATAAGATTTAGGATTGACATGACTGACTTTAAAGAACTACAATGAGGGATGGTAGAGAATGAGGATGAGAAGGAATAGACTTGTTCTATTTGTCTGAAGAGAACAAATGTAGGAACTGGTATTGGTAGAAATTGCAGAAAGGAAAATATTGCCCCAGTGTAAGGGGAAAACAATCCTGATTGAATTTATCTAATAGTGAAATTTCTTGTTTTGAGAGGTAGTAAGTTTTGCCCTTATTTCAGGTGGAAGTGAATGTTCTAAGCTTCTTGAGGGCAGGAATTATCTTTTATCTCTTTTTGTATCACAACATATCTTGGTATAGTTTCTAGCATATAGTAAGTACTAAAATTGTTTATTGATTTATTATTGGTAGAAGAAATTCATATTCAGGAACAGATTGGTCTAGTTGGACTCTGAAAGTCTCTTTGAATTTTAACCATTCTGTGGTTCTAGCCTTCTATTCTAGACCTGAAAAGGTTAATACTACCAGGGAACGCCTTTTAAATTTCTGGAACTGGAGAAAATAGGAGTGATTTTATTACATTTAAAAGGAATTGATTTGGAGTCTGATAATTTTTACAGGCAGCTTAAGTGGACTTCTTGTCTCCCTTTAATAGGCTTCAATATCTGTTCATTCTGGGGACTACCCCATTGTTTCATATTGGATTGATTTCAAATGTAGCATAATTCTTTAGGGACAGATTGCAATAGATATAAATGGAAAAGCTTTTCTTTCATTTCGCTATCCTTGGAGAGGGTATCTGTCTGTCTATTGTAAGTCTTTAGGGCCATTCCTACTACCTTGGCAAATCATAGCATTTTTTTTTGAAATAGAAAAGAAACTAAGAGATCAACTTGTTCACCAGTCCACAACACTATGGATCAGGACTTGATTTATTATTTTGTTAATTTTTAATTAGGCTTAAGACAGAAAATATTAATACTTAATATTATTTATAAATCAATTAAATTATTAATGAATTAATAATGGAGTAATAGTAATGGCAATAATTCAAACTTAAAAGTATGTCATGAATTTTCAGTTAATTAGTTGTTATACATCAAACAACATATCTTTAGGACCTCTTTCAGAGCAAGAAATTAAAGATCATGAGTGTAAGTAATTTGTTCAAGGTCACATCCATAATGTCAGAGAATAAACTTGAACTCAGGTTTCCTGACTCACAGGCCAGTGTTCTTCAGACTACATTACACTATCATTCTATAACTTGCTGAGGCTTTGAATTTCTGTCTCCATCAGTTCCAGGGAATTTAGGACATGAACCACCTCTAAAATGTTACATGAAACTACCCTTTAGGAGTAGTTGACCTAACAACTGACCGATATTCAGGAAACAAGACAAAGCAATTTGTGTAACTGAGAAGAATTGGCTAAGGATCAATGCTATATTTAAAGCTTGGAAAGTTATTTCTAGAGTGGACGAAATCTCTGGAGTGGGTGCATATCATTAGAGAGGAATATCGATTCAGCATAAATGACTTGCTAATAATTCAAACATGACTCTGGATAGCAGACCATAAGTTCACAGTCGCTGCTGTTCAATTTACCTTTGGGTAAATGGGGTCAGTATTCTTTATGTAATGATCTTGGTGACTATTCAGTTTTCTCAAAGTATTCACTGTGCATTTCTAGGTAAGTAAAATCTACTGTTTACTGTGGGTACTCTGGTATGATAACAGTCTTCTGGAGGATTCGAAATATTAATCAAATACACAAGAAAAGAGGTGATCCAGAATAGAATCCCTATTCAGTTACTATTTTTTTAGACATTAAGGCAGACATGAACCAATATCTCTGGACTTTAGTTTCCAAATCTTTCGGTTGAAATTATTGGACAATAGATAAACTCTAAACTCTCCTAGCTCTAAATGTTATAATAATATACATTTACTTGTATAAAAATAGCTGCAGGAATGTAGAAACTTTACCAATTAGGTAGGATTAGCTTCTAACAAAGGTCCCAGGGGATGCAATGTGGGAAAAGATAATTAGGTGTAGCATTATTCCCAAACCTATTTATTGAGTGCCTCTTTTATCCTAGCTACCCTCTCTACTCTTGCTCTGACTGTTTCTGTCATTCATTCCTCCAAATGCTTTCTGAATTTACTTCTATTTCCTACTGAATTTGGATAGAAAAAAAATACATATTTATTTTCACCAACCTCTTAAAGAAATTGACATTTCCTTCAGTTATTTAAAAATATGATTCTGAGAAGAGCACCATGGGCTTTTCTAGACTACCAGAGACTCAGGACACAAAAAAGATTAAGATGACCCATCTAACCTAGAAATTGATCATATATTTGACTGCTTCAGTATTATCTTAGGTCAGTTTTTCCCCCTTGTATATAATTTTTAAAAACTAAAATATGTTCAAGTAACATGGGTGCAGACCAATAAAATCAAGGGAAATTTTGAAGTTCAATTCTATTACTTCTGTAACTGCTTGCTACAGAAAAGGTTGCCTCATTAATTTGTTGGAATACTTTTCCTCAGTGGGAATAATATGCAGTACATGAAGAGTGTAAGCTGGGATAGCAATGATATTCACATAACTGCTCTTTCTGCCTTGTTCCTCAGTCTGGTTAAGTACTAACTTTTGTTAAGTGAGTGATGGTATTTAGTTGTGGGAAAACATCAAAGCCAATTTGACAATATATTAATCATAAAGTAACAATAAACCTCTTGATTTTAAAATGAAAAGAAGCCCTAAGGATGATAGATTATCTAAGTTTATAACATATAGTGTTGGTCTTCTCACAGAGAAGTAAAACGGTTTGAGGGAAAGAATACTATTGACCTTGGCCTTAACATTTAGATTCTAACCTTTGCTCCACCCCTTAGCTAACCAAGCCACTTTAACTTACTGAATCTCATTTTACTCATCTGTAAAATGAAGATAAAATTCTCAAAGAATTGTTGTTGTTGAAGGTGGTAGTGTGTGTTTAGATAAATGTGTATAAATATGTATAATATGCATGTATAAATATCTTTATCTATAAAGTGGTTTCTAGTAAATATAAATACATGCAATTAATAATTGTTTAAAATTTATTTTCTTTATCAGAACCATTTGGGAATGTTTTCTACCCATAACCTCTTCATAAATGAATGAAAGTCCTTTTCCCTGATGTCTCAACTACAAATACAAACCAAATTTACCTGCTGGCAAAGTTTAAAGCAAATCATGTCTCTACTTTCCATTGTGCTCTTTGTGTTCAAGAAAAAAATTCCTTATATCATCCAGCTCCCTCCTGAATATCAACTGATGATGCAAATCCTTTGTCTTTTGTTTTGCAACAGGTGTTAATTCTTTCCAAGTCTACATGGCATATAAAGATCTCTACCAGATGTCCGACAGTCAGGTAATCATCTCTTATCCCCCAGGCTTTCCGAGTCAATTGTGAAAATTCAGTGGGAATATTTACATCTTAGAAATAGCCAATACTATGGAAATAAACCATAGAGGCCTTGGTTTATTATTTTGTTCATTGATTGGACGTAAGAAAGTGATGGAGAAAATATTAATAATTCAGAGTAAATCTCAACATATTCAGATAATTAGTTGTTAAGAATTTAGTATTACATCCCTAGACAAGACACATATGTTAGATTTTATACTGAGAAATTTGCCTATAGTTTAACTGTTACCATCCTACTCTTTTTGTGCTTTAATTAGAAGATAGAAAGTGAGAAGCATTAACACTTGTGCTCAGTGTCTTTCTCCTTTTCTTGTGATTGTAGAAAATAGCATGATTCAGGATAATTTTCATCACTGGCAGACATTATTCATAAATCAGACAATGAGATATCACTTTACTTTTATGAGAAATAAGGTATTTACTAATTGAATATTGACTTCAATAATTAACAAGAATTTATTACGTGCCTGCAATATGACACTCCTTGTATTTGGAACTGAAAAGAGTCAGTAGTTATAATGTGCTGTCCTGTGGAAGGGAACCTCATAGAAATAAGTGGGAGGGAGACAATATAGAACTTGAGACCATGGCAGACCCTGATTTACCTCCTTACTTCGAGGGCTGCTTGGCTGGACCTTTCTCTAGATCATTAATGTGCATCTCTGATGCTCTCCTGGCTTGTAGGCTGTTTCTAAACTGCCAGGATGCAGTGGACCCAAGGAAGTTCAAGAGCATAATAATTATCATCCTTTCCTGGCCAGTTTTCTGCTAGAAGTGAATTGCTTCTCATAATCATTTACTGAAACACTGAACTTGTATTAAGGAAGACCATCTATATCACACTAAAGAAATCATTTAGTTTCTCTCAGCTTCAACTTCCTAATCTATAAAAGGAGATATTACATGGACTTACAGGGCTTTTGTGAAGATCAAATGTTATAATTATGTAAAGTACAATGTAAACCTTAATATGTCATAAATCTTAGCTATTTAGTATAATATATATTTTGTTTATCAAAAAATTATTTTAGTAAATCTGCCTAGAACACTACTTTCTCAAAATATATACAATTTGGAACAAAGAAATCTAATGTAGAGAAATGGTATTATTTACATCAAGTTTCCTGAAAGAATTAAAGGAAAAAATAAGTTTTTTGTTGCAAATATTTATTAAAATATTGACTTTATTATTTAGGGTTTAGGCTCATTCTTACTTATTTTTCTTCAGCTCTATGAAGCATTCACATTCTTAAAAGGGCTTGGAGCAGTCATCTTAGTTCATGCTGAAAATGGAGATTTGATAGCTCAGGTAAGTAAATAATGGACCTGTTTCTTCATCCTCATGAAAAAATGGGGAGAGATAAGTCAAAAAGAACCTAATGAGTGACAGAAACTGGAACTGGAATACAATGATCAAATCCTGATGGTTCTTACCCTTGTTTTCCTTGTATTCAATAGTGGAGGAAGGAGAAAGGATGCGACAGGTTCACAAATGAGTGTCTACAGAGAATAAAATATGAGTTCTAATTTTGACCCTACCATGTGACCTTGACTATGTTCCTTTCCATGAGCATCTACTTTCCTGTTTGTAAAAAGGAGATAATAGTATTGTCCCTTTTAGAATAAGTGATAGATAATATAGTGTTATTTTTTTAAAGAATTTTTTCATTGTGGTTATTGCTTTCTTGGTTTATAATCTCAAAGGAAATAATGCTACTCTTTGTCAAAATAGACATTTTTTTCAACTCCTTTAGTATAAATTAGAAATGAGGCCCATAGAGAGTCTTTTACCCATTTTCTCTCTTTTAAAATATGAATAACTTAGAGATGTTTTAATTTCATACTTTTAAAAGGCTTTTTCCTTCTAACTTGGTGTTGATTTTGATCTTTTCATTAAGAAGTCAAGTTCAGATTATATAGATAGCAACTTTGGAAGTGATACTTGTTCCTTTCTGTTAGTTTTTTTTAAATTTCAGGTTTTATAATGTCACTTGGTGTTTGTGATCAAACTTCCCACTTCCTTGGAAAAAAAATTAACATCATATAGATCTGAGACATCTGGGGAGTTTTCATGCCTTTTACCTTTTTTTTTTGTTACTTGATCCCAATTCAAGTTTTTCCATCACATTTTCATCATTCTCCCCTTTGCATTGAATACTAAGGGATGTGCTAATTAAATGTGGAATGGCTTGATCAATCATTTATAGGATTTCTTTACTTCCTTATCCTCTGTAACAGATGTTGATACTTAAGATCAATTAATTCTATAGGGTCCTTTTTTTTTTGCTTTTACTCATTATGAAAGTTATCATGTGTGTGTTCAGTCCCTTTAATTGTTCAGGATCAAAATATGTGGGGTTCAAATCCTTGCCCTACTAGTTCATGCTAAGTATTTCCTTTGAAAAAATTGCTTGACTTCTATGGTTTTAGTTTCTCAATTGATAATAAAAGAGCTGACAAAATTGCTTTTGCATTTCATCATGTATCTAAAAACTTCAAGAGTATCCTATCGTGGAATTCTTGAACATTTTGCTTTCTCATGACATGCTGTGTCCTTTTTCCTTTGGACAAATGAAAAAATATAAATGAATGTCTATATACATATATATATATATGTATATATATACATGTGTGCATGCATAAATACAAATGTATACATACATACACAAAAACCTACCAGCTCCTTAGATTCAGATTCCTTATTTTCTGGTTTCATTTATAACAATAATATCCTTTTCAGTAGGATTACATTTCTCCCATAGTTTGCCACAGCAGTTAATTTAGCCCTCTGTAAAATATATAATATGATACATAATATATAATATATAATATATAAAAAATAACACTATAGTAGGCTATGAACTTGTCCCAAGTTTATCTCCATCTTTACATCGTTATAAAATAGCAACCACAATAGCAACAATGAGAGCAGCATCTGTGCTAGCAACAATAATAGAAGCAGTAGCAATATTAGCAGTAGCATAGCAGTAGCAGTGGTAGTCTTAGTAATAGTAGCAGCAGCAGCAGCAGCAGCAGCAGTAATTATCCAAATGGAAGTGGTAGAAAAAAATGAAAGAAAATAAAATGGAATTTTTGTAATTTGATTTGATCACATTTTTTCTTGTTTTCCAGGAACAAAAACGAATCTTAGAAATGGGGATTACAGGTCCTGAAGGACATGCTTTGAGCAGACCTGAAGAGGTAATGAAAAGTAATTTATTTTGAGTTGAAAACTGAAATTTTGTTATCTCCACTCACACACACAAAAGACATTTCTCAGCTTTGTTTTTTTCCTAATGGTCTTTAATGACAAGAGTTTGTTGGCTGACACAATTCAACTTCAGCTGTACCCTATACCTGCCAATATTCAAAAGTTTTAAGCTGTCCACATTTGCAACCCAAAAGGGATATCCTGCCAATTGACACAGTGCTCTTGATTGTACTCTTAACAATAATAATCCTTAATTATCTATTGAGTGCAGAGTAGTCTGCTAGGCCCTTAGAAAGATGCAAAATTTAGATATGATACCTGCTTATGGAGTCGAGTGTCTAAAGGGAAAATATGATATAAACTGATAGCTAAAATATACACTTAAAATTCAAATGTAATAAGTGTTTACCAAGTGCCTACCATGTGCAGAACAAGTGTCTGCTATGAGCCAGCTGCTGAGAGAGACCAAAATGTAAGCATCATCTCTGCCCTCTTTGAGTCTCCAGCCTAGTAGTGAGATAACCCACAGATATAGAACTAAGATATAATCTATAGATAGATGGATAGATAGATAAGCATATGTTGCATATGTGTGTATACATAGGAAATACAAAACAAAGTAACAGATGAAACCTGAGGGAGAAGGTCATTATCAGTTGAAAAATAGAACTCCTCTCTTCTCATCATGAGACCTTATAGTTCCTGTGACCCAATTCTTCAAAGCCCCATCCTCACTGTTGATTGACAGGCCAGTGTCTTGGCAGAAAGAATACCTGGCTAGGAGTCAGAGGATCTGTCTTCTTATTTGGCTCTGCCATGTGACTTTGGAAAGTCATGTTTTTTCTTTAACTCTCAATTTAGTCCCCAGGCTCTTCCTCTCTTTGAGAATCATTTTCTTTTCTCTTTCAGCTGGAAGCAGAAGCTGCTTTTCGAGCCATCACTATAGCCAGCCGAATCAACTGCCCTGTCTATATCACCAAGGTGATGAGCAAAAGTGCTGCAGACATAATTACCTTGGCAAGGAAGAAAGGTACTGACTTTACTTTCTCCTACCCCAATCCCCTACCTAGATGGTGTTTGTATGACTGGTCACAATCAATGGGGAATGGATGGTGGCTATCGTTGCCTAGTTTTCAAAGGAATCATCTTTCCATATTCAATTAATTTTCAGTTATTTCTGTTTATTAGGGGAAATGAGGACATGGATAATAAAAATATATAGCTCCTATATTTTTTGGAGTCAGTGGATGCTCCCTTTCAGATCTTTCTTAGGAACTTGTTAGTTTTCTAGAGGATTTGATAACTAGTGATTATTTCTGGGAGAGCAAACCCTGAGATTTAGGACACAAATATAGTAGAGTCCTCAAAGGTCCAACTGTGGCTTTATTGAGTTGACAATCCATCTCAAGGTGAGCTACCCTTTTCAGATTCTCCCTTGATGCTCTTAGCTGAGTGTCTCTGGGGACACAAAGCATTTCCTTTGAAAAAAAATAGTGTTCAAAGCAGGCCTTGCTGATACAGGAGGAGAACCTTATCCAAAAGGCCAAGGACTCCCACAGCATCCAGACCAACACAAGAAGTCCTGTTTCTTATCAAATCAGGTTAAGGTGTGTAATGGTTCTGGAAAAGTCAAGTGAAAAGGATTCTTTGCACAACATTCCCTTCACTATAACAAATGTAATATGCAAACCATGTCACCATTAATTTGGTGTTATAGTCCTCTTCATTTACAAAGGACAACTACTACCAAACTTGGTCTTCACTGACAGTGCAGAAAAGTGACTGTGTGTTTTACTGAACAAGAACTGCTTTGTAAGATTTGTCTGATAGTTTCTTCTCTCTCTCTCTCTCTCTCTCTCTCTCTCTCTCTCTCTCTCTCTCTCTCTGTGTGTGTGTGTGTGTGTGTGTGTGTGTGTGTGTGTGTGTAAGCAAGCATGTCCTCAAATTGGGCTACCTTCTAAGTCAAAGCTTCAAGCTCTATTTCAAGAGATATGGATTTTTTTCTTCTTTATACTTGGGAAAGAGGAGATGCTCAATAGACCGCCTGGAGGTTTTTGATTTATGAATTTTTGGTAAAAAGAATTCATGAGTAAGGAGCAGAGGAATCAAGTTAGTCAGGTTGTCAAAGATGGTGATCACAGGTGAGAAACGACCCTAGTCTAGTTATTCTAGGTAGACTTATACTTGGAAGTGTGGTCCCAAAGCTTCCATATACAAAAAACTAAGAGTTCTTTGGAGTGAGGGCATCTTTCATACCTGACTATACACAGAAGTGACACCTAGTTCAAGTTTCAGATTTCAGCTAATTGTTGGTGAAAGTGCCAATGAGAGGTGATATGGCTGGTGACTAGGGAGCTGGAAAGAAGGGAGAAAGATAAACGAACGATCAGTCCTTGGAATAACTAAATTTGCTTTTCATCCATGCCCTTGAATTTAACCAAGTAGGTATCATCAGATCCCTTTAAATAAGACTGAAAACTTTTGGGATGGCAATCTATGAAAGAGATTGTCATGACCAGTTTTTTTTTTTTTTAAATCTGTAAAAGGGGTCTTATAAGGCCTATATTACATACTGAAATGGAGTTTTGTGAGGAAAGAATTTTGTAGATTATGAAGTTATATAAAGCTATGTTATTACTACTTTCTTACCACTATCTCTAGAAGCATATGGATGGCTTGGAAAACAAATTTTTGGAAGTATTCACAAAGTATGCCGTGGTCTGGAGTCTCTTGCTCCAGAGGACCGCTGTTCCCCTTTCTTTGATATATGATTTCAGACTACAAGAGAGTTGGATGATCATGTGGTACAACTCCTTTTTTACAGATGAGGAAAATGAGGCTGAGAATTTTGTCTAAGATTACATAGTGAGTTGTTGCAGTTGTTATTCAGTAGTATCCAACTCCTTGTGACCCTTTGGACCATACTGTCCATGGGTTTTTTTTTTTTAGGTTTTTGCAAGGCAAATGGGGTTAAGTGGCTTGCCCAAGGCTACACAGCTAGGTAATTATTAAGTGTCTGAGACCAGATTTGAACCCAAGTACTCCTGACTCCAGGGCTGGTGTTTTATCCACTACGCTACCTAGCCGCCCCCATGGGGTTTTTTGCACAAGGATATTGATGTGGATTGCCATTTCCTTCTCCAGGGAATTGAGGCAAAAACAGAGGTTAAGTGACTTACCAAGGATCATATAGCTAGGAAGAGTCTAACACTAGATTTGAACTCAAGGGGAAGAATTTTTCTGATTCCATTCTTAGAATCCTATCCACTGTGCCAGGCACTTATATTAAGTGCTTTTTTATAATTATTATCTCATTTGATCTTCACAACAAGCTTGGAAGACAATATTATTATCCATATTTTTCTGATGAGGAAATTGAAACAAATAGAAGTGACTTTCCCAGAGTCTCACAGTTAATATGTATCTGAGACTGGATTTGAACTTAGGCCTTCCTAACTCCAGGCCTAATGCTCTATTCGCTATGTCATCAGAACCCAGACTTCTGATTCCAAGACCAAAGTTCTTTGTACTATGCCATTCTGTCTATGTTTCTGTACCAGAATGGATGTTTACAGTCTCTAGAACTTCCAATGATAATCACTGGCTAACCAGTCACTTTTCACTTTTTTAAAGTCACTTGGGTGGTTATTGGCACATAACTTCTACATTAGTAAATCATAAGAGATAGACAGGAGATTATGGAAAGTTAATTTACATATATATGTTATATTCATATATATATTTTATATTCACATATATATGAATGTATGTCTATTATCTATTTTAACCCATTACATTCTCTCTCATCCAAGGTCCTTTAGTTTTTGGAGAACCAATTGCTGCAAGTCTAGGGACAGATGGAACCCATTATTGGAGCAAAAATTGGGCCAAGGCAGCAGCTTTTGTGACATCCCCACCACTGAGCCCAGATCCCACAACTCCTGATTACCTGAACTCTCTTTTAGCCTGGTAAGCATCATTGAGTAGAACGTGCTAGCCAAAAGTGGATTGGGGGCCTGATAGGTGGAAAGGTAAAAATAAAATCTACTTTGGTTTGCCCTCACCCTCTTTTCCTCTATTCATCTCTTTCATCCCTTCCTTCCTTCTTTCCTTCCTTCTTCCCATTCTTTCCCTCTCTTTTTTCCCTTCATTTTGGAAACTTCTCCATTAATATTTTTATGATTTTATCTAAAATCAGATCTTTTTGAAATGAAATGTATACATATGTCTATGTGTAGTACAGACTCTGGACCTATAGTTTCATTGAAATAAGGAACTCCTACAGGAGGAAATGCACATCAGAACAAGAGGTAGAAAGGTGTGAGAACTAAGAAGGTTGCAGCTTGGGGATCAGGCCACAGCATGGGTCAGTGGAGTCCTCGGGGCTAGACTGGTAGAGGAGTGAGAAATGTTAGGGGATAATCACCTTCCAGTTATCAACCATATTAATTCTTATTCAAACCTTTCTCCATTGAGGATAAAATATTTCCCAGAAATGGGAATCTGAATCCAGATGACTAGTGTTATGTGTTTAGGAAGAAGGGGACTGATTATTTCTGCATTAGTGATTAAGGCAGGGCTCAAGAGAGTGACTATTAAAATAAAAAATTATTAAACCTTCACAGGACACCAATAGCATTAATCCATAGACAAATTGGTTGCTGGTTGTGTGCAATGCCCCCTGGTGGTCTCTATGTGGAAGGACATTGGGATACAGAAGCCATTCCCTGTGAAACTATACTGGTGCAGCCTGGACAGGAACAGCCCAAATGAAGGAAATACACCTCAAATTCTCAAATCTCATTTAAACCAATAATATGAGTCCCCTTTGCATCAGAATTTAAGCTTTGAGCATAGAGTAGAAACAGTGAGGTATTTGGAGTCAAAGAATCTTATTTCAAATCCCAGCACTGATATTTCCAACTCAAGCGACCTTGGGCTGGCCATCTCTCTTCCTTTTTTTCTCAGGTTCTTATTGTGTAAAGAAGGGGACTGAACCTCATAATCTCTTTCTACCTCTATGTTCTGTGAGCAGTTAACTGCAGCTGACAAACTGCATTGAACAAGATGAATTTTCCTTTTTCTTTTATCCTTTCCTTCCCCCCCCCCCCCCCCCCCCCCCCCCCGCCAATACTCTCCCTCAACATGCTCAGAAAAAGATAGACACAGACAGGAAACAACAAAGCATTAAGCCAGGCAAATCTGTAAATGCAATTGTCAGTTTGCATAAGTGGGACAACTAAAGAAATTCAATTGAAAATCGAGTGTAGTTGGTTAGAAGACCTGAGTAGTATTTATATAGTGTTTTTATATACCTGCATTGGTCTAGATGAAAACTCATTTCCCTTGTTCATTAGCAAGGAAATACCAGGTTTTATACTCAACAAACAATATTTTGATATGAAAACAATTCCTAAATAAGACAACTATCAGCATACATACATACATATATATATATAGTCAGTCACCCACAAATTCATTCAAATTGTCAGTCACTCCATTCTCAATTCTCCAACATTCTCCACCCCAATATTTATTTATTATAGCATCATGGATTTAAATAAGAAAATGACAATTTTTCAGATTAAAGAATTGAAGCCCACATTGGTGGAGTGACATGTCTGCTGAGGATCTTGAAACTGGTCAGTCTCTAAAGTGGAATATGAAAATAGATCTTCCTTACTTCCGGTTTAGCTCAATCCAGTCTACTACTAAGGATGGCAGATCTGTTACCTTTCTAAAGAGTAAAGACATCTGTCATTTATTGACCAAGAATATAAAATTGTGGTCTTTTCTCATTCTCAGTGGGGATCTTCAGGTGACGGGAAGTGGCCATTGTCCATATAGCACTGCCCAGAAGGCTCTTGGCAAGGACAATTTCACCCTTATTCCTGAGGGAGTGAATGGGATTGAGGAGAGAATGACTGTTGTCTGGGACAAGGCTGTTGTAAGTAATCCTCAAGATTCTTATTGATGAGCGAAGTCTAGGTCAATGTATGCGGCAAGACTATGGTGTTTTATAGTATTTATTTGGGGCCTCTTCTCTTCAAGAGTGTTCATAACATGGTTTCACCTGGAGTGGATAACTTGAAATCCTTATCGTTTGTGTAATGACTTAGAAATCTGCCAAAGGAATGAAAAAGCTGGAGCCCAATCCTTTAAAAAAAACCCAGTATCACCTAATGACATTAATTGGTCTCAAAAAACATGTTTTTAAATGAAACAAGCTTATAGTAGTAATCATTTACCTAAGACTCTATGACAGTATTTTTGGAGTTCCTGTACTAGTTTGGCCTATTGTTGACTTTCTGATGGATATCTCACATGACGTGTTGAACAATGTTGTGAGAATTCACAGTGGTGTTACACTGGGATTTGGTGCTATGCTGGTATTTGATGCCAGTATAGGACATCAGTTTATACAACAATGAACTTTGTGATATTGTAATGAGATCCAATTATCCTTTACTGCCCCTGGTCATGTAAGAATAGTACCAAGTAATTTCATAAGACGTCAGATCTTGGGAAATGTCAGAGATAAAAGTTCTCCACCACTTATTTGCTATTTGTATGTAGGGGAAAGTATAACATTACCATGTAGTCTTGCCCCTCCCACACTACTGACATTCACTTGCGTCTTATTCTTTCACTGAAAGAAGTTCATATCACCAAAAGGAAAAAAAAGAAGAAAAAGTTATTCTACCAAGGAAAACTATTGACACTTTACCAGCCTTTCTCAGTAAATTCTATTGCATATTGAATCCACCTGTACACTGACACCGTATAATGGTGTCTTATTGTTTAAGTGCTGACTTAGCTCACACTTCTTCAACATTCCTTCTTTCAGCATTGTGGTGTTGCTCTCTTTTATAATGCTAGCACATGGTTTAAATAACTAATTAAATGGCTGGAGAAATAACACAGCAGCTCCAAAGAAGGCAATTTGTGCTACATGATGGAGGAGCTTTGAGTCAATATATTTATGTAACTTATCTCATTTCATCCCCAGAATGATCCTAGGTGGTAGGAAGTACAGGTATTATTATCTGCATCTTAGAATCTATCAATTAAAAAGTGCCCACAATCTGCTAGGCACTGTGCTTAGTACCTATTAAGGAATGTGCATTAAGGTTACAAAAAAGAGGCAAAAGACAGTCCCTGCCTTCAAGGAGCTCGTAGTCTTACAGAAAAAAGACACCAGAGCACGGAAAGAGGAGAGTAGGGATGGCTAGCTGGTTCAGTGGTTACAGCACAGCCCCTGGAGTTAGGAGTACCTGAGTTCAAATCTGGGTTCAGATACTTAATTACCTGTTTGACCTTGGACAAGTCACTTAACCCCATTGCCTTGAAAAAACAAAAAAAGAGGAGAGTATTTACTTTAAGTCATATAACTAGTAATTACCAGAAACAGTAGAGCAAATATTATTAACCTCATTTTACTGAGAAGAAATCTGAAGGTAAGACACAAAGTTAGTAAGCGACAGAGCTGAGACTTGAACCTACATCTATTGATTCCAGTTCCAAATTTCAAAATCCTTTGGGTTATGATTCAGTTCAAACCACTTGTTTTGATTCAAGTGTCATTGTTTGTGTGTCATCAATCTTCTTTTTTGGCAAATATATCATTAAAGGAAAATTCTCTTTAGGCCACAGGCAAAATGGATGAGAACCAGTTTGTGGCAGTCACCAGTACCAATGCAGCCAAAATATTTAACCTGTATCCAAGGAAGGGAAGAATTGCTGTGGGCTCGGATGCTGATGTGGTTATCTGGGATCCTGACAAAGTGAAAACTATTACTGCTAAGAATCACAAGTCGGTAAGTTGGAGCTCTTTCAGCATGCCTTCTGGTTCAGAGCAGCTGGATGTTTTATACCTAGTAAAAATAAATTGCAAAATTGTAAGGTCGGATGACCAGTACAGTGGTGATGTCAAGAAAAAAAACATTTCTCTCCATGTTTTCAACAATAACTCAATATTTCATTAGCAGTTTGAGGTTTATACAGAGTCATTCTTGCAATAAAACTTTGGTGTAGGTAGAGTAAGAGTTACAGTCCCCATTTTATAATTGAAGGCACTGAAGCCCACAGACATTAAGGCCTAAGATTATCTTGCTAAAACCAGGATGACAGTCCCTTCCTTCTAGCTTAAAATTCAATGCTTTGTTGACATTGAAGGAACAAATTTTTACTGCTTTGATTTTTAAATCAAAGTAGAACCAGTGTGTTCCTATGTTATAAAACCTAGATCTTACTTGGAAGGTTCATGCAAATGGGGGTCTCAGTTGCAGAAAACTAGGAAGGAACTGTAATCTGGATGTCCTATTGGAATAATTTGATACCTTTGCCCACCAATATTACTGACCTTTAAAGTATAGAAGAGAATTGAACTCTGTTTTCTTAGGTCAATAAGTAAAAGAATAATGTTCACTTTACTAAAATTTTTATGTTAATCCCAAAGGCATATTTTTTTTAGGTTTTTGCAAGGCATATAGGGTTAAGTGGCTTGCCCACAGCCATACAGCTAGGTAATTATTAAGTGTCTGAGACCGGATTTGAACCCAGGTACTCCTGACTCCAAGGCCGGTGCTTTATCCACTACGTCAAAGGCATATTACTATTAAAAGGCACATTCCCTTTGTTGTTGGTTAGGCAGGACTTCATTTCTAAAAGATCTTTGAATTTATTAGTGCAAGGACCTAATCAGCTAAAGGAGCCCACTACCTTTTTGTATCTTATTTTCATGAGTTGTTATATGTGGGGGATATAAAAAGAATTAGACAAATGATAAACATTTTGACTTGTCTTGATCCAGTTAAATCATTAACAAATTAGGTTTTTGTTTACAGGCAGAACAACCCCAAAATAAATACCTGAGGATTTGATCAGTTCATTTTCATGTGGGCTTCCTTCCCTATTTGCATTGTTTTGCATCAATGATGTTTTCTGTTAGCATAAAAAAAAAATGAAGCATTGCCAATGGAAATGTTTGAAACACATTGAAAATGGTAGAAGTAGGAAATCTTCCTCTAGGAGTTACCTTCTTATGTTAAAGAGGTGATACTAGGTTCTTAGGGTTTATTCCATAAGTTCTGAAAGGTTCTCTACTGAGGTTATGCTATCAAAATCCTATCTAGATATGTACAGAGAGACACCCTGAAGGTTGACCACGAGGTGATGATTGTTTTTTTGACCACAGAAACTCATGAAGGCTTGTTTCCTAAGATATAGATGATTTGAATTCTGTTTTAATGAAGCAAGTATATTGAAGAGATCCTGGTTATTTTGAAGTCTAGAGGCCTATCATTCAAAGACTTCTACCTGGAAGAGTAGGATTTTTAAATGAGTTTTTAAAATGGGAGGTTGTGAAGAGGGCAGTTATAAGGAGGAAAATCTTACATGTAAGGAAGAGTCAAGGGATAATTTTATCACCAACAATGAACAGCATCAAATTCAGGCCAAGAATTTCTTGGATTATGTCTGGAAAGCTGTTAAACATCTATTACTCATCTTTTTTAAAAAAAATATTTAGGCTGTTGAGTACAACATTTTTGAAGGAATGGAATGCCATGGATCCCCTCTGGTGGTTATTAGCCAAGGGAAGATTGTATTTGAAGATGGAAATCTACATGTAAATAAGGGTATGGGCCGTTTCATACCTCGCAAGCCTTTCCCAGAATACCTCTACCAGCGTGTCAAAATAAGGAATAAGGTCAGTTTATAAGGAGTTTTTGGGTTAAGAGTTTGGGGTCTGTTCAACATGAATTGAGTGGGGCCCAGAATTCTCCAACTGGAGTAGAAGTCAAAGGATTAGTAGCAATATTTATGGAGAGATTTAGGTTGATAAGGTGTTCTACTAACTCCTTTTTTCTACTTATAAGACATTAGTGATTTGAAGATTACAAAAGAGTCATGATTTCTGCCTTCGAGGTGCTTGCCACTTAGCAGATATGTCATCTATAATAGCCACCATCAGTGGCCATTCAATCTACATAAGATGAGTGAAGGAGCCACCACCTCCTGGCAGTCATTCTACTTTTGGATAACTTTAATTATTAATTATGTTTTGATTTTTGTTTGTTTATTTTTTACATTGAGCCAGCAATATCTGGTTCTTTACCCATTTATCCACTGTTTAACGTGCCTGGCAAATGGTAGGTGCTTAATATATGCCTATTGAATGACCCATTTGTACTCATTCTATTCTGTAGTGCCAAATGAAACTCTAATCCTTTTTTTATACATACATATATATATATATATATATGTGTGTGTGTGTGTGTGTATATATATATATATATATACATATATATATATATATATATATATATATATATATATATATATATATACCTGTAAACAGCAACCATTTCTCTCCCTCCCTATACACAGTCATTTCTTTCAATAGATCCTTATTTGACATGGCTTTCGGGTATTATCATTTTTGACTCTTTGTGACAAATTTTGCTTCATCTTTCCCTTGATCTTGTCCAGCTGTGTTCCAGCATTTTATTGTGATAGCATATTCATTTATTTATACATTAAAATATTTATTGGATATCTACTATGTGAAATTTTCTGTGTTGGATGCCCAGGTTCTCTGAGTGGTAATGTGGGACTATTTAAGATGTTTGATCAGGGAAGGGAAAGTGTCAGAGCAGTAATGGAATGATTTAATTGATAGCTGTGTTAAGGAAAAAGAGAAAACTCATAGATAGGAAGGTGAGTTAGGAGGCACAATTATAATCTCAGTGAGAAGTGATGAGGGTCCAAGTCTTGGTGGTATCAATGACAGTGGAGGGGAAGGGGAAGGTGTGAAGAATATTTAGAAGGTTTAATTGACAGATTCCACAATTTATTGAATGTGGAGGGTGAGGGTAAGATAAAAGTTCAGGTGTGAAATGGAAATTCATTTAGACTAATCACCTAAATTACCTTTTACCTGGATTAGGTTGGTGCATTGCAAGGAGTTTCAAGAGGAATGTATGATGGGCCAGTCTATGATGTTCCAGCTACACCAAAATATGCAACTCCTGCTCCCTCTGCCAAATCTTCTCCTTCCAAACACCAGCCACCACCTATCAGAAACCTCCACCAGTCTAATTTCAGTTTATCAGGTAAAGTAGGAGACAGTAGCTCTAATTGAGGAACCTCTAAAAAAAGAAAGTTGGCCAACTCATTCATTAGGGTGATTTTGTTCTCATTTAGGACAGCAAGATGGCCGTTAATGGAGCAAGGCTGGAGTTGGGGAGGGGATTTTATCTACAAGTGAGAAAGAGTGAAAAGTGATTTAGACCAAGTCACCAAAGATGTAAACAGACAGACAGATAGACAGATAGATAGCTGAAAGATATTTTTAATTTTTTTTGAGAGGCTATTTGGGTTAAGTGACTTGTCCAGGGTAACACAGTAAATGTCAGAGTTTGGATTTGAATTCATGTCCTCCTGACTCCCAAACTGGTACTCTATTCACTGCATACCTAGCTGTCCCTCACCAAAAACATTACACAGGCTTCTTGAGGACTTATGAGATGCTAGTGGTCCAGGAATCTATGTTTCTTTTGGTGATTGTTTGTTTTGTTTTGTTTTTGCAAGGTAAAGGGGGTTAAGTGGCTTGCCCAAGGCCACACAGCTAGGTAATTCTTAAGTGTCTGAGGCTGGATTTGAACTCAGGTACTCCTGACTCCAGGGCCGGTGCTCTATCCACTGTGCTAGCTAGCTGCCCCTTGGTGATTGTTTTGAAAGTGCCCTCTATGAATGTATTCCATAGTAGACAAAGCTGAGGATTTACTCCTTTCAAAAATATTCTTTCCCTGAAGGCCAGTCTTCTGCTCCTGAGACTAAATACTAAATTGAACTGATCTCCAGAAAAAAAGACCTAACTTCTGTTGCTGGTCTTATACTCAGGGCCACAATTTCTTGATTGGACTTGCTTCAACTTGCAGGCCATTGTTAAACTGTCAGGAGTTCAAGGGACACCTCCTGGTCTTGATGAAGCATCAAAGAACTTTCAAGGAGAAAGATACAACTTGGGGTGTATTTTGGGTTTTATTTTAAGACTATGGACCTTTGGAATGTCTGTTTTACTAGAAACCTGAATTAGTTCTCTCATTTAAAATACAGATTTAAGGTAATTCATTGAAAACTCTGGAAGAGATAGTGAAACAAAACTAGTAAGAAATAGTCTGAATAGGGTTTAAAGTGAATTAATTGTGATTAATCTATAGTGATCCTTTATCACACAATTCCAAGTTCCAGAGATGGATTTAATATTTAATTTTCCTGGCTCCAAGATCAGCTCTCCATTTATTTTGCCTCTTACAAAACACTTTCCTTACAAAAGTACTATGTTATGAGGAGTGTATGCATTATTTTTCTTATTTTACAAGTAAGGAAACTGAGGTCCTGAGATGCTAAAGAAGTTTCTCCTAGACATGAATCTAGTGAGCATTACAGGTCAGATTTGAACTCAGCCTCCTGACTCTGCTTCCAAATTTCTTTCCACTATAGCACACTGGTAGTGAACTTTGGAACTTCTCTGCTATTTTGTAAATGGAACTTTCTCGATCTTTCCTCTTGCTCAAGAAAAACCCTGAAATGAACAAAGAACATTACCATTTCAGGACATGCTCCACCCTTAGGCCAAACATATTTTAAATCTTTCTTCTTCTTTGGGATACCAGAACTGATTGGCTCAATCTTTCTTTTCCAGGGGCCCAGATAGATGACAACAACCCTCGTCGCACTGGCCATCGCATTGTGGCACCTCCTGGGGGCCGCTCCAACATCACCAGCCTTGGTTGAATCCTGATGATAAATGGGTGGCCTAGAATGAAGGATTGCAAGAATCACTTCATTCCCTTTTATGTCAGTGTTATTGCAATCCACTGTTTTATTTGGTACTAATGGGAAAAAAGAATGGTGTTTTTTGGGATTGGTTCCCTTCTCCCCTTTTCTTTTTGGTATAGGAAGAAGTGATAATAGTGTGGTGTATTTGCTTGGAACTACTTGCCTCCTCAACATTGTGTTTCCATTCCATAGTCACCTCAAAGCATGGTGCACCTGCTACTCCTTTAGTGAGTCCAGGTTTTAGCTTTGCCCTTGTATCTGAATGATGATGGTTCCTCTGCACCCTATAGTTGTACTAGGATAGTGAATGCATGTTACTGAATTATTTATGCCAGTCTGTGAGTGAGTCCCATAGAACACATTGCCAATGACTGACCTAGACACAATGCCATGATTAAATGACCTCACTTGATACATTAGAAACTCTTCAAAGGAAGAATCCCCCTCTTCCAAACACACACAAACACACACACATGTACACGCATATGCACATGCACATGCACATACACATGCACACGCACGCACCTCAAATTTAAATATTATATAGTCAGATTGCTCCAAGAGCAACTCCTATTTTGGCTCCAAGAACTGCTATTGTTGATGTTGTTCAGTAAGGCAGCTTTAAAAGCAGCTCCTGTCAATACTGTTCATCAAAGACATTCTAAGTATAGTTCCTGTTCACATTATGTAGTAAGACCATTCCCCTTTTCTCAGTTATGAAGAGATATCCGTGTCTTGTATCAGAAAACTGGTCTTTGTCACAACTGTAACTCCTCATAATGTACATTCTAGTCTGTTTTCATTGCATCAGCTTTTGAGTTCAGGTGGAGCCAAGGATTATACACAGAAAGGTTGCTCCTCTACATACCATCCAGGGCTCTGTCCCATGAGGCAGTGGCACTCTGGGTTTGCATGGTTTTTGGGTACCTACGAGACGGCTGAAGTGGAATTCTGATTTTTAAAGTTTTGTACAAAGTTTTCTTTTGAAATCACACACATTTTTACTTATTGATGCTGTCCCAGGTTGACTTGTTGTGGCTCTTATTTCTGAATTCAAAGCTTGTGAAATAAACAAAATTAACTGATGTGTAAACCAGACTGTGTAATTTTTCTTCTTCCCTATAATTGGATGCTTCATGGCCACAGTCTCACAACCTTGAACTCCTCAGCAGTCAGTAAGGATAACTTTATGGCCCTAGTGTGTAATTTGCTTTGCAAAGGGAAGGAACTGAAAAAAAAAACACTGAAAATGGAGCAGTTCAACATCAACACCCAGTCAGTCAACTATTGAAGAATACATAAAACACGTAGAGCACTGCGCTTGAAATCAGGAAAACTCGTCTTTATGAGTTCAAATTCTGCTTCAGATATGTACTAGTTATGTGGTCCTGGGCAAGTCACTTCAGCCTATAAATGAATGTAAGGTTCTCATCTGTAAAATGAGCTAGAGAAGGAAATGGCAAACCACTCCGCCTTCTCTACTAAGAAAATACCAAAATGGGATCAAGAAGGGTCAAACATGGCTGAAACAACTGAAAAACAGCAACAAAGATTGTGTAGAATAAATGGGAAAGGGAAGGGAAGGGAAGAAAGACCTTCTATGACCAGATGCTGTATTTAAGCTTTTTTTTTTTTTGTTAAATAAATACTTCTAGAGAAGTTAGGGACATGATGAAATTCTCAAGCTTTTCCCTGATCATGATGAAAAAAAAATATAGCTCAAAAGCTGTAAAGTAATAATGATGATGATAATAATAATAATGTTTTTATCATTCATTTTTTTAGGTTTTTTTGCAAGGCATATGGGGTTAAGTGGCTTAACCAAGGCCACACAGCTAGGTAATTATTAAAAGTGTCTGAGACTGGATTTGAACCCAGGTATTCCTGACTCCAGGGCTGGTGCTTATCCATTGAGCCACCTAGCCACCCCTTTATCATTCATTTTCAAAGAAGACCATGACATCAAGAGAGATGATGCCATGACAAGCATGTGAGTTAGATTCGAGTAGGGGTGCTAAACATCAGCCTTACGTTCTCCTCCAGAATCATCTGAGTCCAGTAGCCAGATATGAATCAGAATAACTGGAGATCATACTGAATGTGAGATGTCACATTTAATGACTTGCCTAAGGTCACACAGCTAGTAGGAGTCAAGTGTTTGAGGCCAGATTCGAACTCCCATCCTCCTGACTCCAAGGTCAGTGCTCTAGCCATTGCACACCCAGATGCCATAATAATAATAATAATAATAATAATAGTAATAGTAATAGTAATAACAATAATAATAATATTAAAAACAACCTTAAAAAGAGTTCTTTTTTTAGGTACTGGGGAGAAACAAAGCTTAAATAAACCATGGTTCCTCATCCTCAAGGAGCACAGTAGTTTGCCTAATGGAGTTGATGAATATAGACAAATATAAAAATATTTTAATTTCCTTTGTAGTGTTGTGTTAGGAGAGCCAACACAAATACTACATTCTGGCACCATAGTAAAAACTCAGAAGTCTACAACTTCTTAAATTTAAAAATATCCTAAAATGTATCTTCTTTCACTAAAATTTTCTGATGCCTCATCATGGAAGTTCACATTAATGTAATAGTTATGATGTGCTATTTCTACAACAACTTAATGGTATAAGTTGTGCAAGGTTCTTATCTCTAATATACAAACAAAAAAACAAGGACAGCTAGATGGGGCAGTAAGTAGAGTACCTGCCCTGGAGTCAGATGGACCTGAATTCAAATCTAGCTCACTGTGTGAGCCTGGATAAGTCACTTAAATCTGATTGCCCCTTAAAACAAACACATTTCCACAACAGCATAGAACTAATTTTTCCAGAGTCACATAGTTAATAAGTGACAGTGCTGGCTTTCAAACTTTTTTCCAGATTTAGTGCTCTTTCCCTGACACCATTATCCCTCACCTGTAGGCTGTGATATATAAATAAGAGAGTTTATAAAATATCTATAAGTTCATATCTTTCTACTGCATAGGGGTAGGAAAGGATTTTAGATGGGAAAGCAGATCACTGAAAGCTCCATTTTGAGTTTTACTTGAAGAATGGGTTAAGATTCAAATTTAAGTGAATCAAACAACTATGATCCTATGATTTGAGAGAGAAGATGATTTTGCATAACCCTGTCTCACTTTAATGCATTTCATTTGCAAATCAAGCTATCACACTCCTGTTGTTACTGGTCTTCCTTGAGAAGGAAAGAACAACAGTGATGCCCTTCTATTAAGTGGTCTGATGTGAAAGGAAAATGAATTATAAGGGTCTTGGATTTGTGCCACAAGAAACTCATTCCCTTATTAAATATTATGGATCTTTAACCAAAATATTACTAATGTTGCTTGTCCTTTGTTCACTAAAAGGACTAATGACATCATAGGGTGATATCATGACTTGTGCATGGATTGGATTTAAGTGAGGTAGGATTGTGCAAAGTCATCAACTTCACTCTTTCCTCTTTGAAGTTCAGTGAATAAAACAAAGGTCTAGATGACTTGGCAATGGGGCATCCAGTGAATAGAGCACTGGAGTCAGGAAAGTCTGAGTTCAAATCCAGCCTCAGCTACTTAATACATACTTAGCCATATGACCTTGGGTAAGTCACTTAAACCTCATTGCCTTGCAAAAATCCAAAAAAAAATCCGACTTGGCAATGGCCCAGGGTACAGTTGGTCATTTTGGACTTCGTAAATTAAGGTCTTTTTCATGTCTCAACTATTTTGAGGCCACATCCATTCAATGACTAACAACCAGGTAAGAAATTAGAACAAAGATGGCCTAAGAATGAGAAAAGAACTGGAAACACAATAGATATCCATCTTGTGGATGGATAACCAGACTTCTTGTATACAGAGACACCTCATTTACCTGGTATCTGAAACCTTAAGTGCAAAATAATCAAATATGCTTGCATACATACATGTACATACATCTATTTTTATGGAAAAATCTTCCTAAACTGTAAACTTTTTAAGTGACTTGAGTGAATATTCTTGGAATATTCTCAGAACTAGATGAGTCTTTTGAATTCATAATATCAAACATTAGAACAGGAAAGCAACTCAAATGGCCTACCTTTTTAAATATAAGTTTAATTATCATCCAAAATACAAACATTTAGATATACAAAGAAAGCATATAACACTCAAGTATATTTATATACACAAACATATATATGTATATATATACACACACACATATATATATATATATATATAGCCATGAAATTGTTTTATATATCATATTTTTAAAAACCTACATTAAATCCTTCATATTGCAAAAAATAAAAGCAAGAAATCAAAGTGTAAAAGATTATATTTCGGTTTGAATGTGGAGTTTATGAGTTCTTTCTCTAAAGGTGGATAGATGGCATTTTCCACCATGACTTCTGCATTGTCTTGGATCATTGTCTTGATCAGAGTAGCTAATCTATCACAGTTACATTATTACAAAAGTGCTGTTACATACCTATGATGATCTCCTAGTTCTGCTCACTTTGTATCAATTCATAAAATCCTCCTTAGGTTTTTCTGAAATCATCCTTCTCATCATGTCTTACAGCACATATAGCAATCGACCACAATCACATACCACAACTTGTTCAGCCATTACCCAATTGACAAGTATCACCTCAATTTCTAATTCTTTGCCACTACAAAAAAAATCAGCTATAAATATTTTTGTATATGTAGATCCCTTCTTTTTTCCATGATCTTTTTGGGATAAAGACCTAATAATAGGATTACTGAGTAAAACGGTATCTATCCACAGTATCATATTTGGGCATAATTTCAAATTGTTCTCCGAATTGTTGGAGCAGTTCACAATTCCACCAGCTGTGCCATTAGTGAGGAATACCACCTTATGTACATGAAAAACTATCACTTTAGAAGAGAGATGTCAAACCCCAAACTCCTGGATGAATCAGTTTAAAATTTAATTGGAAAAATGAGTAATAAATTAATTAAAATTACAATATAACATACACAATGTTAATTTATGTTTTACTAAGTCAATGTTTCCTGCAGGGGTATGTTTTTTATTTGAATTTGACTCTACTGAACTTGAACAAAGGGTAACTTGTTTTGCTTAGACTCAGAAGGTAGAATAAGGATTAATTGGAAGAAATTGTAGAAATTCACATTCATTATTAACAAAGGAAAATATTTCTTAAAAATCAGAGTAGTTTTCTAGGTAGAGCCATTAACAAAAAAAAAATGTGGGTGGGGGAGTGTCAGGCCTGGAGACTCTAAACATTACCACAGGACTTTTTTGTTGTTAGGGAATCAGTTTGAATGCCTGATATATATTACAAGCCTAACTTATATACCTACATTTGCTGGATGCTTTCCCAACCCCAGCTAGAATATCCCCTTCTTCTTTCTCCTTGATCAAGTTTTATGTCCTTCATCTCTAGACAACTTCTAGATATCCCTCACCAGGTGATATCATAGATTAATTAGCAGATCAAGAAACACCCTTTCAATAGAAAGGGAAGAAATTTATGAGCAAACAAGAAATAGAGTATATTACAAATTGAAAAATAGTTAGCTTGACTATATTAAATTATAAAGTTTTTGCATTAACAAAACCATTGCTGCCAAAATTAGAAGGAAAACAGAAAGCTTGGAAACAATTTTCACATTTATTTTTAAAATTTATTTAAGGCAATGGCATTAAGTGACTTGTCCAAGATCACACAGCTAGGCAATTATTAAGTGTCTGAGCTCAGATTTGAACTCAGGTTCTCCTGCCTCCATGGCTGGTGCTCTATTCACTGCACCACCTAGCTGTCCCACAGATAGGGGTTCTGGTAAAGATCTCATTTCTAAAATATACAGAGAATTGAAACAAATTTATAAGGTTACAAATCATTCCCTAATTGATAAATGGTCAAATGATATGAATAGACAATTTTCAAATGAATAAATTAAAGCTATATATAACAAATGAAAAAAATATAAATACAAATTGAAATATAAATTGAAACAACTATGAGGTACCACCTCACATCTATCAAATTCACTAAGATGACAAAAAGGGAAAACAATCAATGCCGGAGAGGCTGTGAGAAGATTGGAACATTAATGCATTGTTGGTTGAGTTGTAAACTAATTCAACTATTCTGTAGAGCATTATGGAACTATGCCCAAAAGCAATGAAGATAATTATACTCTTTGTCCCACAATACCAATATTAGAACTATATCAGAAGAAATCATAAAAAATGAGAAAAGTCGCACATGTTCCAAAATATTCATAGCAACTCTTTTTGTAGTGGCAAAGAACTGGAAATTGAAGGGATGCCTATCAATTGGGGAATAATTGAACAAGTTATGATATATGAATGTTATGGAGCACTTTTGTTTTATAAGAAACCTGAATGGTAGGACTCTAGAGAAACTTGGAAAGAATTACAAGAACTGATGCTGAATGAGAGGAGCAGAACCAAGAGAACACTGTATACATTATCAGCAACATTGTGAGTTGATCAACTCTGATGGCTGCAGCTCCTTGTACTACAGAGAGCTAGGACAATCCTGGGAGACCTGTTATGAACAATGCTATCCATGTTCAGATGAAGAAAAACAAAACAAATGAAAACCAAAACCAAAATTAGATCTCCCATACCAAATCTGCAGAACTTCACACACACACACACACACACACACA
Source organism: Macrotis lagotis (assembly GCF_037893015.1). NCBI lineage: Eukaryota > Metazoa > Chordata > Mammalia > Peramelemorphia > Peramelidae > Macrotis > Macrotis lagotis. Next base: position 213,312,999 of record NC_133660.1, on the reverse strand, counting down.
CACAAACACACACGGACAAACACCATGGAGAGGTCCATATGAGATTTCATTCAAGTTTAAAGACTAATCTCAGAATACTGGACAGAAATGGAAAAGAATGAAAGATCCCTTTTAACTTTATGTTTCTTTGTGAATTAAAAAAAGGAAATACTTATATTTCTGGTGACTTTGGAAACAATAATAAGAATCTGTTATTTGAATATTATAAGAGTTTGGGTTCTTTCTCATTCTCTCTGCTCCATCCTCATACTTCCAAACACATTCAATAAAAAATATGCAAATAAGTAATTATGTAGTTGATAAGAATTTTAATTTTAAACAGGAATGACACAGCTTACTTTGTCAAGGATGGAGACCAAAACTTCAGGTAGAAAGGTCCAATTCCCTTGCTACAAATAATAGATTTTTACCTTGCTAACCTGCCAAACCTTTGATTTGCTTTGAGTAGACTTAAAATCAACTAAATCATTGAGGTCTAGTGGTATCATTTACAGAAGACTCAAATCTAAGAGTTTTTTTTTTTAATATGAATAGTAGCCAAGGACATGCTTTAGCTAGTACTTTGGTATATGCCAGTTGGCTCCATGAAGTGACTTTTATTTTTTTGAATAACTTTTTTCCATGTGTAAGCTCTATATCATACTGTAGAAGTCTTCATTTTTTAGACATTATTTTAGTATTCTGAATAGGAGGCAATTGTAAACTTTATTTAAAAAAGCTAGAGTAGATAAAGCTTTTAAGTCATTTTATCAATATTAAATCTTGACCATACCCAAAGCAGTAAAAAATAGAATTCATACTAAGAGGAATACTTTCAAGAGAACTGTTCTTGTTTTGAGGTCAATTTAAAATACAGAAGTTATACGTATAAAGAATGGATCAGTCTACTTAAAATTTAATAATAATAATCCAGAAATTTACTTTTCAGACCCTAGATTTTAGCCCTTAAGTTTGTCATGGAGAAATTTCTAAAAACTCTGTATAAATTACTAACAATGATATCTGCATCTCTGTAAATTTCTTGATAAAATTTTTAAAAAATTACTTACAAATAATTTGTATTTAACATTTTAGAATTGTCTAAAAATAGAATAGACTGCCTTGGGAGATGTTGGGATCACCATTATTGAACAATCTTAGCAACAAAATGTGTGAATATTTATTTGTAATAATTAGTAAACAAGCAGTTTCTTAAGTGGTTATTATTTAGCAGGCACTGTATTAAGTGCTAGGTGATATCAAGAAAATAAAAATAGTTCCAAAAGAACTCCATCATTAAAAATCTGTGTTCCAAATTTTACCCCATTTTAATGGGGTAGATGGGATTTAAATAACCCAGGATATACACGCATATATAGAATAAATGAAGGGACAGCTAGGTGGCGTAGTGGATAAAGCACCGGCCCTGGACTCAGGAGTACCTGGGTTCAAATCCGGGATCAGACACTTAATAATGACCTAGCTGTGTGGTCTTGGGCAAGCCACTTAACCCCATATGCCTTGAAAAAAAACCCCTAAAAAAAGAACAAATGAAAAACAATATGAAAAGGGGAGGCATTAGCAACTGAGATCATGAAAGGCTTCAGGGAGCAACCTCAAATTCCCCATGTTTCCTACTCTTATTATTTGCCTCTCTGTGCAAGTATTTCTTATGTAAAGATGACTTCATTGCCTCAATCAGAGGCAGCAATGGTATACTAGAAAGTAAACTGGATTTTAATTAGAGTTAGAGGATTTGGTTTCAAGTCCTAACTCTGCCCATTTCTTGTGTAAGTCAATCAAGTTCCTTAAGCTACAGTATCTACTTCCAGGACTTAGCACATTCCTTTTGTTGTTGTCATTCAGTAATGTCTCTATTTGAGATTTTCTTGGCAGAAATAGTGGGCAGGCTTGCCATTTCCTACACCAGCTCATTTTTTTTTGGGGGGGGGGTTAAATGCGTTTCATTTTAGACAACCTACATGACATGTTTTTAAAAACAATGCCTCCACTCCAAATAAATCAAGGTCAAAAATAAAGGAATAAAGCTCAAGATGACATCAGTCCAAGTTTGTCCAAGTCCTGGTGGTTGTGTAGATGACAAAAAGCAGCAGCCACTTATGATGACAGGTGATTCAAAGTAATCAGCTGAATTTGTTAACATTTCTCCATTTCTAAACCATCCTCACCGAAGTCCAGGAGAGCCACCATGCCATCTGGATTCATGGTTTCACCTATGAAGAACTGATAGTTTTTAAAATTAGCAAGGATATGTTTGATTTGTTCTGCAGCTCCCGTCATAAAAGGTTTTACTCTATCTGGCTTGTTTTCTTCAAGTCTGCCTTTGATTGATTTCATGTAGTCTTTGATGTACTTTTTGTAGGACTCTTTTGCGAAACTAGTTTCTTGCAGATGATGGTTTATTACTATATCAACTCCAGTGATTACGGTGGCATCTGTTCCTTCACCCTCAGGACCTTCAGCAGAGGCATTTCCACCGATGAGTGAATCATCAATGGTACCCTCTGTCCTACGGACCATCTTCCCCTCCACCTCCAGGCACAACCCGTTCGCGATCTCCCGGGTCTTGTAAATGTTGGAGAACATCTCATCTTGGCTGATGAGGTCCCGGTAGATGATCACGGCGGCGGCGGGAGGCTGCGGGCCCGGAGCTCGGTGCGAGCGCGATGCAGCCGGAGCGGCGCTGGGGGGAGGGCAGCGGGCGGAAAAGCTACACCAGCTCATTTTACAGATGAGGAAGCAAAGAAGGTTATGATGCTCACACAGCAAGTAAGTGTCTGAGGCCAGATTTGAACTCACAAAGTTGAATCTTCAGGTCAAGAACTCTATCTACCATGCCACTTACCTGCCCAATATAGCATTAGGAGCATTTAATGATATAGGGTACACTAGATGTCATGCAAATTATAAAGTATTAATTAATATGAATCTGTTATTTTTGATCTGTACCTGTGATTTTATTGGTATTGGGAATTCCCATTGTGTAAACTCTCTCCTCACATACATCAGCAACTTCTCCACTGACAACTTTGGGGAGCTAGGGGATCTGAGGGGGTATGTGGCTTAGCCATGCTCACCCAGTGAGAGGTTGTCAGATGAGGACATTCAAATATTAGTCTTGGATACGTCTTACTTTTAAGTACCTGCAATACTTCCAAATTACACTTGAATATAAGCCAATGATTCCAAAGATGGTCTTCTATCTACTAAGACATACTGCATAAGCTACAAAAAAGATGAGGTTAGTATAAAATGGTCTCCAAGTTTCATGCATCTTTGAAATTCAATGACTTGAACAGTTCAGAGTTTAGAAAGGAAAGATGTTTCTAAATAAATCCAAGATTGCAAGCACCCCAAGAACAAATACTATCTTTTGCCTCTTTTTTATCCCAGCATTTAGCCTTGGGTAGGGTTTTGTGTGTGTATGTTTCGGGGGGGGCGGGGATAAGCACCAGGTAGGGACTTAATGAATACTTATTGAAAGATAGAAATGTTAATCAGAGAAAGTCTTCAACCTTCACTGAAATTTGGCATGTAAATATTTTTAATAACACCAGAGGGCACTATTGGCCAGGCTTTTGAAATCTCTTTTCTAAAGAAACAAGGAAAAACAAATGTAAGTGTGCCATAGGTCAGTCCAACAATGCAGTTCTGCAATTCATGAACATATAGGTGCATTAATTTTCAAAATCTTTTATTTTTAAAATTATCATCATTTTCACAAAATGAGAGTATTTTTGATTAGGAAGGGATAGCAGAACCTGAAACATCCAATGTCAGAGTGGAAAAGGAGCTTACATAAAACATCAGATCTGGAGGAACCATAAAGACCAACATGAGGATGATAAGACCCATGAATTTTATTTTTACTTATTTACTTTTTTTTTTTTACTTATTTACCCAAGATGATGCAGGGAACTAAAAAGATTTTTCAAAGGTCATGGTTTTTTTTTATTTAAAGAAAAAGAAACTTTTTTTCCTGGATTTTTGTAATGTTCTTTGGTCCTGAATAAATACCAATTGTTTTTCTAAATAATTTTTTAAAGTTTTACAAACCCTTTATCATACCATTATCAAACACCATCCTTACAAAAACCATATGAAGGGGATTTCACAAGTATCTTTCATATGTAAGACACTGAAGCCCAAGATCACACAATCTGATCTGACTTCTAGACACTGACACTTCCAATATCTCTGCAAGGAACTACAAATTACTTCTTTTTTTCTTGATCTTCTTTGATTTCTCTAGTTCACCGACATCACTTTCACCTTGATTCTGCAGTTTACTGTTTAGAAAATAGAAGAAATGAAATAATGAGAATTTGGGACAATGTATTTCTCTATCTTTTTCCTCCAGGTGTAAAGACAAAATTTATTCTAAATGAATGGAAAGTAACTGAGGAAAAGGAGGAGGAAAATTTTAATCTTAATTCAATAATTGGCTATTAATATAGGAGAGAAATAAAAATTTCTTTCAGCTATATGATAACAAACATATGGTATTGGTAATACACCTTCCTCTAGTACTTCAAGGTGCCATGGCATTTTCTTATGTAATAGACTCATGAAATAGGTCCTGTGAAGTATAGGTGCATTTCATGGAGGAGGAAAACTGAGGTTCAGAGAAATGAAGTTGCCTAAGGCTACAGAGCCAGTCAGTGGAAGAAGTGGAGTCCTAACCCAGGTGTTTTGATTTCACTTCTGACATTATTTTTCCCACTACCTTCAGACTTCCTCTGGGTATCCCTGAGGCAGTATATGAGAACAGACAAGTTTTGAAAACCAGGAGAAAGAGACCTTTAAACCTACTGGGGAGACAACATGAGCTGTGGGAAAAGCCATGATGTCTTGGCATCCAATCCTAGGGTTATTCCATAAGAAAAATTAATCTCTCCGGATCTTAGTCTTCTATACAAAATGAGAAGGTTAATTTAGATGATCTCTAGATGATCCCTTTTAGTCCTATATTTATGCTTCTATGAATTAATACACCATCATCCACCACATTCTTTCTAAAAGATATATCTATCTATCTATCTATATATTTCTCAAATATAATATATCAGAACAGCAGAGGGCGGAGTTGAAGCAGGCATGGCTGATTAAATTCCTCATACTTATTAGATCCATCTAAAGGCAGAATGAAAGCCCAATATACCTGACTCCATTAAACTGAACAAAATATTCTATCATACATGCAATAATGTACCTCAGAAAAAAATCTAGTGGTGAAGAAACTCTACAAAGTATAATTGGGGTGCAGTTGACCAACTGCAGACAGTGCTAGAAAGAGTCCCAAATTTGGAAATCTGCAGATCTGGAATTGAATCCTAGTTGGATTATTTTTTGGCAAGGCAATGGGACTATATGACTTTCCCAAGCTCACACAGCTATGTATGAATCCTAGTTTTTACTTATATGACCTTGGGCAAGTCATTTAACATCTCAGAGTCTCAATTATTATATATTATAATAATATATACTGTCTTCTTACAATAGGGACAATCATGTTCTACCTTGTATAGGTAGTATGAGGAAGGTACTTTTTAAACCAGAAAGGGCTATTGAAATGTGAGCTATTATTATTGTTTTAACAAAGTTTATACAGTGCTGAATCTAAAGATCATCTGGAGTTTATCTATTAATCAACTTCATTACCAGTACTTCTTAGGAAGTATATACTAGAATTTTCTCAAAAGTCACATGCTCATGTATGAGTTAGGAAGTTTATTTATGGATGTTGAGTATGAAGAAAAAAAGATTTAGGGGTATATTTTAAACAGTTTTCAAGTATCTAAAGGGCTTTTGTGTGGAAGAAGGTTTAGAAGAAGACAGAACTGCAAGCAATGGGTGGAGAGTATAGAGGCAGATTTTTTTGTTATGTAAAAAAAAGAATTGCTAAATTCTCCATAGTGGAATACATTATTATTATTATTATTAGCTAATGCATTTCTTGTCACTGGATGTGTTCAGGCAAAATTGATTAGTCATCAGAGAGTGTGGATTGGGGATTCTCGTACTGGTTTATATTAGATGACCTCTAAATTTTTTTCCAGTCATAAGATTTCATGATTTATTAGACTCAAAGAGATAGAAAGGACCTTGAAGTTGTCATCTGGTCTAATTTCTTGTCAAGGGCAGGTTTTAATTTAATGATCAAAACCAGATGGTTGAATAATTCTTTTTTAAAAGCTCTCAAGAGATGGTTATTTCACAATCTTTTTGCTATAGTGACTAAGCAAGACTTTCTGTCATATACCTAACTTAACTCTGGAAAATAGCTGGTCATGATGTCTATTAATAGTTTATCATAAATGTAAAGCAGATATCATTAACTCCTTTCTCTCTATCTCTCTCCTTTTTTTCTCTTTGTCAACCAACTCAACCTAATGTACATTCTTTTTTGACAATTTTATCATTTGGATTATTCCTATGATATAACTTATAGTTACTTTATAATTGAAATATTTAATAAAGACCTGATCTAAGTGGAGTATAACAGAATTAGTTGCCTTCTTCAAAGGCATCAGAGCCTCATGCTAATACTAGTCTGTATTGTGTTATTTAATTTTTAATTCCATTTAATTTTTATTTTCAGTTTCAAATTCTCTACCTCCTCCATTCCTCTCTCTCTCTCTCTCTCTCTCTCTCTCTCTCTCTCTCTCTCTCTCTCTCTCTCTCATCCATGGAAAAGGTAATTATAATACTTATTAAACATATCAAGTCACGAAAAACATATTTCTACATTAGTAATTTTCCAAAAGAAAAAAAGGAAGAGAAAAAATATGACTTAATCTATACTCTGAGGTTATCAGTTCTGTATTTGGAAGTGGATAAACATGTTTCATCATGAGTCCTTTGGAATTAGGGGGGAGGGATCATTGTATTGATGAGATATCAAATCTTTTACAGTTGAATATCTTCATAACATTATTATTTCTATGTAATTTTTTCTCTTGGTTCTGCTCACTCCACTTTGCAACAGCTCAGAGAGATCTTTCTAGGTTTTTCTGAAACCATTCCATCATCTATTACAAAATGACAGTAGTCCATCACATTAATATCACATAATATGGTCATCCTTTCCCCATTTTATTGGATTTCCCTAGTTTTCTAATTCTTTCATACCACAAAAAGAGTTTTTCCTTTGTTTCTTTAGATATTCTTGATTTTTTGCTTCTCCAGATGAAATTTGTTAATATTATTTTTAGTTCAATAAAATAATTTTGGCAGTTTGATTGGTACAGAATTGAATAAGTAATTAATTTAAGTAGTCATTTTATTACATTGCTTCAGCATATCCATGATCAATTAACATTCTTTCAGTTATTTAAATCTCTATTTGTGTAAAGAATGTTTTATAATTGTGTGTAGATATATGTTTATAGATCCTGTGTTTGTTTTGGAAAGTATCTTGTATTGTCTTCAGATATTTTAAATGAAATATCTCTATTTATTCCTGTTGGATTTTATTGGTAGAAATCCTGATGATTTAAGAGCGATTATTTTATGTTCTGCAATTTTGCTGATGTTGGTCATTGTTTCAACTAGTTTTCAGTTGATTCTCTAGGGATAACTAAGTATACCATATACAAAAGTTATAGTTTTATTTTCTCATTGTCAATGTTTATTTCTTCAATTTATCTTTATTATGTTATTTAATGACAAATACAAAATGAACTAGAAAACTAGAATACTACATTAGACCATTTTATTCTACTTAAGATTCATTTTCTAGGACAGTGGTTCCCACCATTTTTGGTTCTGTGAATCACTTTCAATCACACAAACTCCTGTTTGTTGCAAACTCCTAGAGTAACTTAAATTAATTCATAATTCTATGCATAATTATTTATTGCTTAAATTGTCATCAAATATTTTTAGCACAAAGGTCATCATCTTGGACTTCCAACAGGCTTATGCTAATGACTAAATTGGAACCACCGTGTTGGATAATGTAGATTATTTTATTTTACTTTTGCCATATAACTGTCTTATTGGTCAGTCTTATTATATGGTATCGTATATGGTAAATATAGATACAGAATCACTTATATAGACAAGTAAATCAAATTCATGGGAGCAAATGAGATTACCATGTGGAATGACACAGAATGGAAAAGGAAGAGGTCACAGCATAGAATTCTGAAGGATGCTTGAGGTAATAGGCATGGTACAGATGAAAATCCAGGAAAAGTTACTGAAAGGGAATGACCAGACAGATAGCATTAGAAATAGGAGATAGCAATTTCATGAAAACCTAGAAAAGAGAGATATCTAGGAGAGAGTTCTGGACAGCATCAAAAATTTCAAAAAGAAAAAGAAAGGTGAGGAATGAACTAATACAAGCTTCAAATCATGACTTGGTTGATTATCTAGGCTTAATAAAGTAATGGGAAAAAGTGTTAATATAATAAAGATTAAACTTAAAAAAGAGTCATATATTCATTTTTGAGTCAATTGTTAAACTCTGCAGAGGTTTCATTAGACTAAGCAGTAGGGCAGACCTGTAGATCTATGAATGGAACTTGTAGACCACAATTTTACCTGAAAGATCCTGAAGTTTGTCCCCTGGAGGTAAGGTCATCTTCATTAAGTCTAGGGTCATCATTGTCTCGAGCTAAGGGTTTCTTCTTTTTGTTCTTCAGACATTTCTCTGAAGAAGACAAATTATTTCAGTTTCAAAGATAGGTAGTATGAATCTGAGTAGGTCATTTCCCTTTTCTGGCCCTTACTTTCTCCTATAAAATTATGAGTTAGACTATGAGTTCTCTAAGGATCCTTCTAGGTCTAACATTCCATAGCTTAAGATGATATATAACTCTGAAATTTTATTTTCCATGTTCCAAAGTATATTTTGTCTTTATGTGACAATCTATGATCCTTTATTTGAAGAGCATTTCCAATTTGAAAACAATGCCCACAGGGCTCTTGCAGCACTAACATTCTGTCTTTTGAACTAAGAGCAATCAACCAAGAAGTATTTACTAGGCTAGATATCCAGGCATATAAATGCTAAAAATAAAGTTGTAAATATTATTTTATTTAATCTTCAAACGCTGGGAGAATGGTACCTTTTTACAGTTGAAGAAACTGAGGTAAATAGAAATTAAATGTCTTGTCCAGAATCAAACAGCTAGCAAGTATCTGAAGTCAGATTTGAACTCAAGTTTTCTTGACTCCAGGTCCAGTTCTCTATTTTATTTTTTTTTATTTTTTATTTTTTAGATTTTTCAAGGCAATGGGGTTAAGTGTCTTGCCCAAGGCCACACAGCTAGGTATATTAAGTGTCTGAGACCGGATTTGAACCCAGGTACTCCTGACTCCAGGGCTGGTGCTTTATCCACTGCGCCACCTAGCTGCCCCCAGTTCTCTATCAACTGTACCACCTACCTGTTATCAATAACATATACCTCTATGGGTGTATGCAAAATAAAACCAGTAATAGATGAAGTTTAGGTGAGATGTTAATCCTGGTATTCCCTTGACTGAATGACCAATTCTTAGAAATCATTTTAAACTAATAGGGTTAGAATCATAACCTTCTGAATAACAGGATATTCATTGATACATCTTCCTCTATTCATGTAGAGGCAAATCATTCTATACCCTATCGTATACTATACTCAATTTTCCTGAATTTTCTTAGCCAGATCATTTGAACTGCTGATCTGACCCCCCTAGGTGAAATTTAGCTAGATTGGATCCCCAAATAACAAACATATTAAACACTACTTTTTTTGTAGGTTTTTAATCTTGGTTAAACTTTCTGGTATTTGATTCCACTGGTGTGTTGATGATGTTTAGTCATTTTTAATTATGTTTAAGTTTTCATGACTTCATTTGGGGTTTTCTTTGCAGAGATACTCGTGTGACTTGCCATTTTCTTCTCTACTTCATTTTACAGATGTTTATTTTACAGAAGAGAAAACTGAGGCAAACAAGGTTAAATGATTTGCCTGGGGTCACACAGCTAGTAAGTGTCTGAGGAGAAATTTGAACTCACAAAGATGAGTTTTTTAACTTCAATCATTACTCTAGCTGCCCCAAGTTATTCACTGGCATTGCCTTCCATAATTCCAAGACACCTTCACATAATGATGAAACATCAAAGAAGGACTTTCATGAACAGTAATGATAATAGAAGTCATAAGTATAATAATAAAAATAGTAACAATAATTGTCAATATTTATAATCATTACTGCATTCAGTCCTTACAACAATTCTGTAAGGTTATTGGGGAAGAGAATATACTTATACTTGTCTCTAACAAATGAGGAAGCAGAAGTCCAAAGAGAGGGAAAGTAACTTGCCTAGCATCATACAACTAGTGATTGGCAGAACTGGCATTCAAACCCAGGTCTTCTGCTTTCCTGTTCAGATTTCTTTTCTCACTTCACTTACCAGGCTGCCCCCTTTTGATAGCTGTTGGCTTGTTTTCCATGAGAGGCACCCGAGCCAGTGCTGCCAATTCAGTGATGAAGATCTGTTCAGCTTCCTGAATAGGCAAGAAAAGAAAACAAACAATGAGGACATTTGATGGAGGTCCCCCTCATCTCTGCAGATCGTAATCCTATCTGTTCTTCAATGCCAACCATTTAAAGTAATTGAAGACTCACATGAACTTTATCTCACATTTCTATGTGACCTAAAAGTGTAGAAAGAAAGCCCTTTTCTCCCAATCGTCCTATGATAAAGGTCATGAAAATATTAACACTCTCACTTTGGAGATGAGGAAGAGTCACAAAGAGTTGATATGAATTTCATAAACTACGCCTCTGTGGAGAGCCAGAGTGAGGTCACAGAGCAAGTCTTCAAGTCCCAAGTCCAGAGTGTTTATTATATTATACCACATTACAGAAAATCAATCTCATTCCCTTATAGACACACTCCAATTATGAACAAAAATGGCTGCACCCAAGTCAATAAATCACCCTCCTGTTTCACAAGATTTGTCTCTAAGGGCTTTTTAGTTCTTTTCAAAAATTAAATCTGTCCTCAAAATTCAAAGACTTACCCTCACTGTGGAGATAAAAAGCATGTGTTATTGATGTAGTGAAGGGCATTCAACAACCTAAACAGTTTGAATAATATCAAGCAGCATTGTTGGAAAAAGCCTACAGCTTCCTAAGGGGACTACTTTGAAGTAATCAGCATCTATTTGGATGGATAAGATGTTTAAGAAGCAGTCACTGTACTTTAAAGTCATGCTTTGGATTTTTATGATTATATGATTTCTGTTAAATTTATTTATTATAATAACTTTGAGCTGCATGTACATTCCTATTAAAGAGGAAACTCCAGTTATTGCCAACCTTGACCAAATCATATATAAATGTCAGTTCGACCACCTGAAGGTAAATTTGCAAAAGACAGACTCCCTCTTCCATTCACAGAGTTAGTGTGATATGGTGAGAATATTAATTTAGTACAATCATAAGAGATGTGGCTAAGAGCTCTGCCTCTGATGGTTAATATTAGTGTGACCTTGAGCAAGCTTGGTGGTGCAGTGGATAGGGCACAGGAGGACTTGAGTTAAAATCCAGCTTCAGAATGTGTGACCTTGGGCATGCCACTAAACCCTATTTGTCTCACTTTCCTCATCTGTAAAATGAGGTGAAGAAAATGGCAAACTACTCCTGTGTCTTTGCCAAGAAAATGCTGAATGGTGTCACGAAGAGTTGGATGCAAGTAATGAACTAAATAATAGTAAGACCTTGGGTAAATGACATTGTGATCCTTAATTCCTTCATTTGTATCCTGCGAAGCTTCCTACCCTAACAGGTTTTTGTGTGTGTTTGGGGGGGGGAGATAAAGGAATTTTATAAATGCAAACCTTTTCTTTTGTTCACAGTCTTCTTTATTTGGGCTTAACAAGCGATTAGTTTATGTCTTTTAAACTGAACTGATCACAGGTTTTCCAAAGACAATATTTCATTCAATGTTACCTTCATCTCTGACTCCAGCTGGGCTCCCAGGTGATCCATAGCTTCTGCAGTCTGTTTCAGGGAGGCCAAGCGGATTTGCTGATGCACATCAAACTGGGCCAAGAACTTCTTTTGCTGTGACAACATCCTTGAAAGAGGAAACAAGACCCATCAACACCACGCTTATGGGAAGATTTATCAGATGATAACTTCATCTCAACAACACTAAGTATATTGCAAAGACTGGCTGAATTCTGAGAATCAAGGACTCAATGTACATTATCTTTGTAAGTTGCAGAGGGATGATAAATATTGTTGGAAAGGTTTATTCCCAGAGGCCAGGATGCAGGCAGGGCAAAACCAGATTCCAACATCTTAGGGTGGAATTGTACATCTGAAGCCATGGTCAGTCTATGGATGAGATCAAGAATTATAGAATCTCAAAATGGGAAGGGATTCCAAAGGTCATTTGGTTCAAGCTGTATTTGAATGAGAATTCTCTCTAGACCATGACCAAAAATAAAATACATTCAGCTTCTGATCTAAGATGACAAGGGGTAAGAAACTGTCTGTGTCTTATCAGTCTTGTCCAATATTGGATAAGTCTAAAATAATTTTCCTTATGGAATCATTCAATTTCCATACATTTGTACTAATTTTGTCCTCTGGGGACAAGTAGAACAGGTTCCCACATCCTCTCTTATTAAGCAATAGGCTAATAAAGACACAATCTAGGAGACTGTTGGGGAAATTCTGGCACTGAGTTAGGAATCCTAAGGAATAGGCAGATGTTTTACCCAGAAATGAAGAGGCTCTAGTAATGACTGTGAGAGATCCCAATTTAACTGGTGATTTCTCAGAATTGAAGAGGCAGCTGAGGTTCAGTTGAAAAGGTCCCTGACTTGGATTTTAAGAGAATTGAATTTGAATCTTAACTCTATTGCTTACCAGTTGTTTATCCTTGGGTCAATCACTTTCCCTTTCTGAGGAAAAATGTAAAGATTTTGTTTCATAAATGACCTACCTCACAGGATTGTCCTGAGAATGAAATAAAATCTTGGATAAAAATGCTTTCAAAATATTGTTGTTACCTTTATCTTATCTTTCTGATTTACATGTATGGCATATTTCTAATACTTTCATAATGTGCTTTAAAATACATTTCATGACAGTTCTTTATCACATTTATTTGGACAGGTATTTTCTGTGTTAAGGGGAGGTGGTTTTGGCTATATATTTTCCATATGAGTATAGGTATGTATATATATATATACATATTAATGTATGTGTATACATGTACATACACACATAGACACAGAAACTACACAAAAAAGAAACTGATATCTATATGATGCAGTTTGAGAGGGTTTGGGAAGTTCTGCTCCCCAAATCTTCCTCAACTGGGTGTTCCATGTTGTGTGTTGCAATGTTTGAAAATACATCATTACATATTCATTCTTTTGCATTTAGTCTTCTTATAGATGAAAATATTTCTTGGAAAGAAAGCTATAAAATAAATATAACACATAAGAATGAATTAATCAGATCACTTTTTCTAAATGAAGAGGTACCTGAATTAAATAACAGTGGCCATGTGTTTAGGAGAAAGAGAACACTGAAGTTCAGTAGATACTTAGAGCCAAAGGGAGATACCTGGGAAAAATTATGAAAACATGATTTGGTTGAAGGATAATCTTTCAAGGAACTGAAACACTCTGCAGCCTTCGAGTCATATACATCTTTACTACATATATGTGTAGCTATATATATATATATATATGTATAAATTTAAATCATATATATATATATATATCTATACAGGCAGCATATGATGAGAAGGAACTGAATGTCATGAGGATAAAATGAAGAAATTTGGGATATTTAATTAGAAGAAGGGGAATTTGGAGGAGAAAGGTAAAAGCATGATAATCTTGAATTTATAGGAATCTGTATTGTGTATGAAAGAGGGATTTAATATGCTCTGTTTGCTTGCAGAGAGCAGAATTTAGAGTAGTAAATAGAAAACTGGAAGATCTGGGCTAGAAAAGATATTTGACACACTAATCAACTGACTTAGAACAGACTTTCCAACTGAACTATGGCTGTATCAATATGAGAACACAGTAATAATTCCTTTTCTATAGTGGTTAATGATTTACTAGTGTGCCTTATGTCTTCTTCAAGGGTAAGATTCAAGGTTATATAGCTAGACCATCCTTCTAGGAAGGACAGTAGCTTTGGGACTGAGGTAGAGGGAGGCAGCAAATTACCACTGGTTATCATTTTTAAAATCGCAGAAAAAACAGTAACAACAAAGTCTTGGTACTCTGAATGTGGATTATTTAAGGTCAGTCAATGTTTGAGTTAACTAGTCTGAATTTTATCCCAAAATGAATAATTCTGTCACACATTAAAATTTTAGACAGTTAACCAGAGAGTGGCTCTATTCCATCCTTCCTCTGATGCACCACCATGGTGTAGATGAGATCCCAGGGTCATAAAGGCAATAGCAAGTACAATTCCTGGTAGGTCATACACAACAAGAAAGGCTTTAAATATATAGGACTAGTGATAGACTATATTTGGACTGTATGCTAGTCTCATTCAAGCAGCAGTCTAACAAAATTTGGAAAAATTATTTTGCCGGAATATTGACTATGAAGTGATGATTTTTTTTGACTACTGCAAGGGACATTTAAATGCAGTACTGCCAGGGACAAGCCATCTAAATTTCCATAGGTATGGTCTTCCTTTCTTCCTTTTTTTCATTTTTCTCCCTCCCTCCCTTCTTTCCTTTTCCTTCCTCTGTCCATTCCATATTTTCTTTTCTTTCCTTTTCTCTTTCCTTTCTACTTCCTTTCCCTTCCCTTTCCCCCCTTTTTTCTTTCCTTCCCCTTCTCTTTTCTTCCCTTTCCTTTCCTGCCATTCCCTTCCCTTTCCTTTCTCCTTCTCTTTCCTTTTCTTCCTTTCCTCTTTCCTCTCCTTCCTTTCTCCCCTTCCCTTCCCTTCCTTTTTTCCTTCCTTTTTTCTTTCTCTCCTTCCAAATTCACAACTGAAGGATTTAGATAAGCATTAAGTTCATGTTATAGGTAATGATTTATGGTTGTTGTTATTGTTTATTGGTTGTCTTCCATTCTGGAGGAGGATCAATGGCATCAGTATGGTGATGACTTGCAAGTGAATTTGATTTAAGTGGGTCAGGACTGCGCAAAGTTGCCAGCCTCACTCTGTCCTCTGGAGAGTTAAGGTGGCACATTGGATAGAGACTGCCAGGTTTGGAGTTAGTATGATTCATCTTCTTAAGTTCAAATCCAGCCTTAACTCTGGACAAATCTGGTGCCTGTTTGCCTCAGTTTCTTTATCTGTAAAATGACCTGGAGAAGCAAATGGAAAATCACTCCAGTACCTCTGCCAAGAAAACCCCAAAAGGGATCACATGTTACATGATAAAGGGTCTCCTTGTTTCACCTCTGATCTTATTGGAAATGTCTTTAGTCTATCTCCATTACATATAATATTTGTTGATGATTTTAAATAGATACTGTTTATCATTTTGAAGGAAAACTTTATTCCCATGCTCTCAGTGTTTTTGATAGGAATAGATGCTGTATTTTGTCAAAGGCTTATTTTAGCATCTGTTGACAAAACTGACATGTCTAAAATCAACTGAACAAAGACATAAAAGGCAGTTGGGGCTTTCAGAGAATTCTGAATGTGCATGGTTTTTGCCTTTACTCTGCAGTCATAGTACAATCTAAATCACAGCCAGAAATCTAAAAAAAAGTTTGTATCAATGGTCACAAGGAACAGCGGTCAAGATGATGGGCCTAAAGAATCATAAATGCTTCCTGAATGCTGAGGAAAAAATCAAAGTACAAGTTAAAGGACTCTATTTTAGTAAAAGTAGGTCACTAGCACTACAGAACCCAAGCAATCTCAATAGGAAGGAATTATAAATGACATGAAAGAATGAATGAAAAAGCATAAATCCCTTACCATGTGCAAAGCAGTAGGGATATGAAGAAGAAAGCAGAAGGTGTCTGCCCTAAACTAACTTTCTGACACATGCAAAAGGTTTCATCAACAAGTTCGAGAAAGATGTCCAGTAGTCGCTAAAAAAAGCAAGGCAAATGTCATCTCTTCTTTAGGTCATTTTGTTAATAAAGTTACTATCTTTCTGTTGTTAAATAATTTTTTGATGAAAATAACTTTTTTGAGTGGGGAGGGGCTTCAGTTGGCTACTAAGAATGCAAGGGTGAAAATACTGAAAGAATAGTTAAATTTCCACAACAATTGCTTCCCTGTACAATGTCTGGGAAGTGAGAAAGGAAGGAACCAGGGCTGGCAATTTTTTTGGCTAGAAAAATGCATATTTATATGGAGGAAGTGGGAGTGTTCTTGGGCATACCTGCCCATCAGGAGAAACTTGTAGCATTGGTGATAGTGATAGAAGGGCACTTTGCTCAAGGGAATAGTTGTTGATCAATCTTTTCAGTCATGCCCAACTCTTCACGATCCCATTTGAGGTTCTCTTGGCAAAGACACTGGAGAAGTGTGTCATTTCCATCTCCAGCTCATTTTCCAGATGGGGAAATGGAGGCAACAAACAGGATTAAGTTACTTGTACAGACTCTTACAGCTAGTATCTGAGGCTACATTTGAACTTAGGAAGATGAGTCTTCCTGATTCCAAACCAAGTGTTCTATCCACTTGCTGCCTGTAAGGGATGCTTTATGGTATTATGGCACTAGAGGATAGGTTGGAAGCATATTAAGTCTCTTAGAGGTTGCTATTACTTTTGGGGTTCTTGTTTTCAGAATCCTGGGTTGTTTCCACCGAACTCTAAGGGAAGGTTGTGATTGAGGTGGTTTGACCCTCTTGCCCCATGTTACTTCCTGTTTCTCCCTTGATTTGCTTGTTCATCTCAATGGTGGCTGATGATAGTAATCTGGTCAAACCTTCTCCAACCAAGATTTCCATTTCTAATATTTCCAATAAGTTACTGAATTTTTGAAGCCCAAAGATCTTTAATGAGGTGGAATACATAATTCCCTAAAGTAAGATATTCTTCTTTTGCATAACACTATTAAGATAGGCAGCTAGGTGGCACAGTGAACAGAGCACTGGAACTGAAGTTGGGAAAATTCATTTTATTGAATTCAAATCTGGCCCCAGAAACTCATTAGCTGTGTGACCTTGGGTAAGATATTTAACCTGTTTGTTTCAATTTCCTCATCTGTAAAATAAGTTGGAGAAGGAAATGGCAAACTACTCTAGTACCTTTGCCAAGAAAAGTCTAAATAGGTTATGGAGAACCACATTGAAAACAACTGAACAAACAAATAAAACTACTAAGGATGTCTTTATAATTAAGTTTACTTCATTGAAATTTTCACCCATCGCTCATGCTTGTAGAAGGTGAGCAGAATGCTCAATCTTTCTTCTAAATAATCTCTCCAATATTTAAAGGTAACCAACTTGTCCTCCTAAGTCTTCCCTCTTCCAGGCAAATATCTTGAGTTCTTCCAATCAATTCTCATATAGCACAGTATTAAGACCTTTCACCATCTTAGACTTCCTAATCTGATACTTTTCAGCTTTTCAGTCTTTCCGAAAATGGAGCACCTGAGGTCTGACACAGTCAGAGAACAGTGAAACTATTACTTCTTTAATTCCATATCTCTCTTAATGTAATTGAAGATTGATTTAGCTTTTTGACTGCCATATGACACTGTTGACTAATACTGTGCTTCAATATCCCCCAAAACCTTACATCTATTGTACACTATTATTTTATACATTTGATTTTTTTGAGCCCTAGTATAAGATGTTGCATTTATTTCTCTTGTAATTGAACTTTTTTATAAAAAAGTTTTGTTATTAGCTTTTGCTTTATGACATGGTAATTTTTAGATATGTTTACCTTTTCCCTCTCCCTCCTCCCAACCCCTAGTGAGCTTTCTTTTGTGACAAAGGAACTCAAGAAACAAAATTGATTTGTAAGTATAGTGAGAATATTAAGGAAAATAATAATAATAAAAACTAGGAATGAAGGAAAGATAGCATTACTAGATCTCAGGTTACATTTCATAATTAAATATGATGCCCCTTTAGGTTATTTCCCTTCTCTAACTTATATTCCCAGGAAATCTTTGGGTTTGCAATCTGGAAAATGTAGTTTATGCATCCCCTACTGATGTTTGGCTTCAATAGGCAGCCAAAGGCCACACTTAGCTCAGAACAAAGAAATTTATCAAAAAGGCAAAATGATAGTTATGCCTTTTGTTGAAAAGACATAATGGCAATTATACAATAAAACATCTCTCCCATAAATCTGAGTTATACTCATTAAAATATACAATTAGCAACAGTAGGAATAATGGAGAAGCACAAATATAAGAACTCATATGGCCAAGGCACTTGTGTCTCCAGCATCATGGGTCATCTGATGTGTACTGATGTTTTTGTCCTACTCTATTTGGTGGCATGATGCCTCTGCACTAATGTACATGGACCTGCTGATAGGAAGAACACATGACTTTGATGATTAGTCATAGGCTCTCTACATTAGGGATTATATGAAATTCTGGGCTAGGTAAAACTATATACTTTGGAGACAATAAAAACCTCCAACCTGACAAATGTGTAAGTGCAATCTTTATCATCTCCAACTTTGGACTCAACCAAAATTGTAGCTCAGAACACTCTTATATCTTCTTTAAAATAATTTGAACCATAGAACCAGAAGCTCTGGGACACAACATCACTTCTTTTGCTAACTCCATTCAACTTGATTTTGCTGTTGGATTCTGTTATTTTTCTGAAATTTAATTTATTTTTTTTTCAGTTACATACAAATGTAGTATTCAACACTCATCTATTTTCAAGTTTTTGAGTTCCACATTTTTCTACCATCCTTTTTTCCTTTCCCCTTCCCCATGGCAGTGAGCCGTCTGATGAAAGTACAGTACAATCATATTGAACACATTATTCCATATTAGTCATGCCGTAAAAGAGAAATAAGAACTAAAGGGAAAAAATCATGAGAACGAAAGGATAAACATAAAAGAAGTTTAAAAAAAGTGAACAGAGTATTCAGAATCCACAGTTGTTCTCTGAATATAGATGGCATTTGTTTACAATGTTATCTTGTTTCTATTCACTTTACTCAGCATCAGGTCATGGAAATCTTTCTTTGTTTCTCTAAAGTCCAGCCACTAATGATTTCTTACAGAACAATAATACTCCATAATATTCATATGCCATAACTTGTTCAGTAATTTCTCAATTGATGGGCATTACTTCAATTTCCAATTCTTTGCTGCTATAAATATTTTTGAAAATGTGAAACTCTTCTCTTTTTTGTGATTTTTTTGGGATATAGACCTAGCAATGGTATTGCGGGATGAAAGGCTATGGACAACTTTATTGTCTTTTGGGTATAATTCAAAATTGCCCTCCAGAATGGCTAAATTAGTTCACAACTCCACCCCAGAGAATTAGTGACCTAATTTTCCTCTCCTACATTGATAATTTTCCTTTTTTATCTTCTTAGCCAATCTGATAGGTGTGAGATGGTTCTTCAGAGTCATTTTAATTTGTGTTTCTCTTTATCAATAATTATTTGGAATTTTTTTTCATATGACTACAAATAGTTTTATTTCTTCATCTGTAAACTACCTGTTCATTTCCTTTGACCATTTATCAATTGGGAAATGACTTGTTATCTTATACATTTGATTCAGTTCTCTATATGTTTTAGAAATGAGTCCTTCATCAGAAACATTAGCTGTGAAAATTGTTTCCCAGCTTTCTGCATTCTTTCTTATCTTGGCTACATTTGTGCAAATACTTTTCAATTTGATATTGTCAAAATCATCCATTTCGCATTTTACAATAATCTCTATTTCTTGTTTGGTTATAAACTCTCCTCTCCATAGATTCATCAGATGAGGATATTTATTGTTCTCTTAATATGGCATCACCCTTTATATCTAAATTCTGAACCCATTTTGACCTTATTTTGGAATATGATATGAAATGTGGGTCTAAGCCTAGTTTTTTACTTTAATATTTTCCAGTTTTCCTAGCAGTATTGATTGAATAGTGAACTTTTATTCCAAAAGCTAATGTCTTTCAGTTTCTCAAACACTAGATTACTATAGTCATTTACTACTGTTCCATTTGTACATTATCCAATGCACTGGACTATTATTCTATTTCTTCTTCAGTACCAGACAGTTTTGATGACTACTGCTTTATAATACAGCTAAGCTACCTTCCTTTGCATTTTTCACCAATTCTCTTGATATTCTTGACCTTTTGTTGCTCCAATGAATTTTGTTATTATTTTTCCTAGCTCTGCAAAATAGTTTTTGGTAGTTTAATTGGTATGACACTAAATAATTTGACTTCTTTTGCTGATTCCACTCAACTTAATTTTGCTGTTTTATTCTGTTCTTCAATGCTATCATATGTCCGCTCCAAGATACCACTCCTGAAGAGGATAGAAAAAGAAGCAAACATAACCCCTTTCCCCTTTTATTTCTGCTCTCTAAGAGGTGATGAGGAAAAGGTGAAGAGTCAGTCTTTGGTTTCCTGAAGAATTGAATTATTCCTCCATAGGATGGTTTGCTTCTTGACTGACTCTGAAGCTCAAACCTGGCAGAGTTGGTTCTCTGACTTTTAGACTCTTAAAATAGTAATATCTTCTCCTTAATCAAGTTAGTGACTTCAAGGAGAAAAGGGGAATTTGGTAGATCCAATGTCTTTGTCAATCAGCAAATGAGTTGTCTTAAATTTGTTATATTCAAAAGGATACTTTATAAAATGTAAATGGGTCATTCAAAGAGAGGTCCTTCCACTTAACTATTTCTATTACCTGGAGTCTACATACTGAAATTTTTAACTCCTTGATTTGAAAGCAATATTCATCAAGACTATTTGACAATGGTTAAAAAATTAGAAAAAGTAGACCAGTGGCAATGCCTACATGCAAAAAAGGCAACTGAAAACAGCTCAATTTTTAATAAAACTAAAAACATAAATTATTCAAAACTTCATTTTTTATTTAAAAAAATTCTGCCAAAACTGGAAATCAATTTGATAGAAATTGTGGTTAAAGGAGAAGTTGTGAACTCATGACCATTCAGGAGAGCAGTTTGAACTGTGCCCAACGGACTATGAAACTTTGCATATCCTTTGTTCCAGCAATACTACAAGTAGCTGTGCATCCCAAAGACACATTTTAGAAAGAGGAAATTGACCAATTTGTTCAAAATTATTTATAGCAGCTTTTTATAGAAGCAAAGAATTGGAAATTGAGGGGATGTGCATCATTTGGGGAAATGGCTGAAAAAGTTGTGGTATATGATTTTAATGTGTTTTAAGAAATAATGAACAGAATGACATGAGAAAAACCTCAAAAGATTTACATGAACTGATGTAAAGTGAAATGAACAGAACCAGTAAAACATTGTATATAGTAATAACAATATTGTATGTGAATTATGAGTGACTTAGAAGTTTTCAGAACACAATGATCTTAGATAATGCCAAAGGAGTCATGATAAAAAATGATACTCATCTGCAGAGAAAGAACTGTTATAATCTGTGAATGTAGATCAAAGTATACTAGTTTTATTTTGTAATTTTTCAAAGTTATTTTTCTTTTTAGTCTCCATTTTCTTTTACAACAGGACTGTCCAACCCTAGGTTATCTTAAGGCTGCATTAAAGTAAAATACAACAATATAAATGTAGGTACATAGTGATTAGTCTGTATTGTGCAGATGAAATGCATCCCATATTGATATTGAAAACTCCATGCTATATGTTCTATCTTTAATACTGTTTAAAAACTCCAAAGAAAATTAACATCAAGATTATTTATTAGTGATGGAATTAAAAGGTCTAATACTCATTCCATACAATTTATTATTTTATTTTTTTCACTTGTGAAAATTAAAACACACAGGCAGGCCACATAAAACACCATTATAGACTGCATGTGGCTGGTGGGTTAGATTTTGGGTTTTTGCAAGGCAAATGGGGTTAAGTGGCTTGCCCAAGGCCACACAGCTAGGTAATTATTAAGTGTTTGAGACCGGATTTGAACCCAGGTACTCCTGACTCCAGGGCTGGTGCTTTATCCAATACACCAGCTAGCTACCCCTGGTGGGTCATATTTTGGACAGCCCTGTTTTACAATATAAATAATATAGAAATGTTTTATATGATGGCGCATGTATAACATATCAAATTGTTTACACTCTCAGTGAGGGAGAGGAGAGAGAGGAAGTGAAAGAATTTTCAACTCAAAAATTAAAAAAAGAATGTTAAATTGTTTTAAATGTAATTCAAATATATTATTGAAAAAGAAATTAAGTTTAGAGCAATATCTTCTACAACATACCACAATAATAATCTTAAAATTGATAGTTGATCTGATGATATAAAAGGCCATTAGAAGTCATATCATAAAAATCTTAGAAGAAAATGAGATTAAGTACCTTTCACAACTGTAGTTAGAGGGAGAATTATTAGTCAAAGAAGGATAGAGGAGTTGATAAAATATAAAATAGACAATTTGATTACATAAATAACAATGGCAAAATGATGATGATGATGAGGATGATGAAGGTAATAATGATGATGATGATGATGTTAGTCTTTACATAATACATTCTATGTGCCAGACAATATTTGCTTTACAAATATTATCTCACTTTATCCTCACAACAACCCTGAGAGGATTCCATTTTACAGATGACTTGTCCAAAGTGACATGGCTAAAAAGTATTCAAGGCTAGATTTAAACTCAGTTCTTTCAGGTTTACAACACTATCCACTGTGCCACCCAACTACTTACATAAAATTTAAAAGTTTTTGCAAAAATAAAATCAATGAAGATAAAAGAGAAAACATAGATTTTGAGTGAAATTTATATCAATTATCACCGTTAATAATATTTAGGGAACTGACACCAATAAATAACATCAAGGGTTATTATGGAATAGAAATTTGTTGAAGAATTAAGCATGATTTTTTTAGGTTTTGAAATGTAATGGAGTTAAGTGACTTGCCCAAAGTCACACAGTTAGGTAATTATTGTGTCTGAGGCCAGATTTGAACTCTGGTACTCCTGACTCCAGGACCTGTGCTCTATCCACTGCACCACCTAGCTTCCCCTTAAGCATTATTTTTCAAAAGATTTAAAAATATGAATGACCACATGGAAGCCTCCTCCAAACTGGTAATAAGTAGACCCAGTGATGAACATAGTGGTTAGGAGATAGCAAACACTCAATAAAGATTTGTTGATTGAGATGCAAATTAAAATAATTCTGAGACTTCACCTCCCCATATTCATGAGGGAAAAGATTTTTAAAAAGGGGGAAAAGTAAATTTTGAAAAAAATTTGAGAAGACAGGAATACTGATGCAGTATTTGTAGAGTTACAAAGTGGTCCAGTCATTCTTTGGAAACAAACATGAAAAATGTCTAGGTGATCATATTCTTTTTCCAAGGTATTCCCATTACTATATTTTAAGGAAGTAAAAGATAGAATCAGTGGTGCAATATATACCAAAACATTTATAGTAGCATGCTATGTGAGAGTCAAAACTAGAAAAAAAGTGGGTACCTACTGATTGGGGAAATGAATTAAATATAATTTTGCCGAAAAAAATGAAGAATTTAGAGAAATGAGGAATATTAGTATGCACTGATTAGCAAGCATGATAAATAGAACCAAGGCCAAAATATAAATAATGATTGAAATAGTATAAATTTTAAAAATCATTTAAGATGATTGAGAAACCAGTGAAAATCCCTGTTAAGAGATAATGAAATACATTGTCTTTCTTTATGCTAGGTTAGGGAATATTATGATAAAATATTATATACATTATAAGACAGTCTTAGTTTGGGATATTTTACTTAATTGTTCAATCTGGAAAATGGGAAGAAAATGATGGGTATGTAAAGACAAAAATGCATCAAAATGTTTCAAAATAAAAACTTAAATATATTAAGTTAGGCAGAATTTATGCTCACAGTATCTAGGTCTAACATTCTGCATCCTCAGTCATCCATTTCTTTAATTAAAGGAGAGAGATGTATTACACATCTCTTTTTTCCCCAGAGAAGATAGGTCATCATAATTACAAAGCATTTGACTTTCTTTTGTGTTTGTTTCATTTACACTGTAATAAACCTCAATTTGCCAAGTCTTCAGAGGTTCACCATTACCTATGACACAGGATCCAGGAAGATCGAAGACTGGTTGATTGTTATGATAGGGTCCTAAAATAGCCACTCAATACTCCTCAGTAGTGAGTGAGTCACCCACCACCCATTTCTGCTTCCTGTAATGGCATCTCACCCCACAACTCCGTTAGATACATTCATCATACCATCATCTATCTAAGATAGTGCACTTTTCATTCTATGGGAACCATAGAATCTCGGGATGTTAAAGCTAGATAGGATCTTGAGAACATAGAATGTCAGAATTAGACATACTTAGAAAATAGAATTCCTGAACTGGCAAGGACTTAAGAGTTATAAGGTACATTTTATAATAGTACTATGCAACCAATATTTAAATTTTATATAGTGTTTTAAGGTTATGTAGAAAGTCAAAGCAGGCTAATCATGGAATTATAGTGCCAGGAAGAACTGTGGAGCTTGGAAGCATTTACATGAACTGATGTTGAGTGAGATGAGCAAAACCAGAAGAACATTTTACTCCATAACAGCAACATGGGTTTCATGATCAGTCTTAATAGATTTTCTCATTCCTTCAGTGCAACAATCAGGGACATTTTGGGGTATCTGCTATAGTGAATACCATCTGTATACAGAGAAAGAATTGTGGAGTTTGAACAAAGACCAAAGACTATTATCTTTTTTTAAAGTTTTTGCAAGGCAAATGGGGTTAAGTGGCTTGCCCAAGGCCACACAGCTAGTTCATTATTAAGTGTCTTAGACCGGATTTGAACCCAGGTACTCCTGACTCCAGGGCCTGTACTTTATCCACTACGCCACCTAGCCACCTATTATCTTTAATTAAAAAATACATTATCTTTTTATGTAATTTTTGCTGTCTCTTATATTTATCTTTTTTCTTAGGGATATGTTTTCTCTCTCAATGTATTAAATTTAGATCAATGTATAGCAAGGAAAGAATGTAAAGAGTATTAGACTGCCTTCTGTGGGGGGTGGGAAGAGGGAAGCCAGATTTTGGAAAAATTGTAAAATTCAAAAATAAATAGAAAAAATTTTAAAAAAAGAACTTTGGGACACAAGATATACAATATTAAATCTCAAAATAATTTAAATTCAGAAAATATGACAATCAAGAGCTAGAAAGGACCTTAGACACTATTGATTGCAGATGGGAAAGAAAAAGAATAAACTCTTTAAATGTAGAAAAGGGAAGTGACTTACCCCAACGTCTCACATCTAGTAAGTGGTAGAGATGGGATTAGAACTACATTATTACTTTTTAGAAAGAAGGATAAAGGAGATAGTACAAGAAATGGATGGACATTGGTTGCCTTAGAGAGGAAGCCCTGAAGTATAAACTCTATGAAGGAGGAAGTATGCTTCCTAATATCAGTGTTTGTGAAAATGTTTCCTTCACCCCACACTAGAACGAGCTTCACAAATAACTAAGGTGAACCTTGAAAAAAGATGAACAATCAGAAAGATAGGAATGAGAAATGAAGAAAGGCAGGCATAGAGGTGAGAGATTCATTGTGTAGAGGAATAGATAAAATGAATTTAATTGGAAAATAAAATGAGGGGAACAAAGTAAAATGAAAGAAGTTTGGAAAAGTGGAGGGAATATTAAGAGAAAACTGCTTTATTTGATCTATTACAAGATACTTCAAAAAATCACAGTAATTTGCTTATATAAAATAGGATTGATTCTATTGTGCCTGCCCTCTACAATGCTGTTAGATTTGGTTCTTTTGTTGGCAGACAGGGACCATAACCAGTCCATTGTTATGAATGGGGCAGCACATTTGGACCAGTTGTAAGCATTTATTAAGAAAAACATCAAGATCACTAATGGTCTTGCTAATGGGAAGAAATCACAGACAGCTCACCTTTGATGGACAGTTCTGGGTACGTCAGAGGTGAGACATGATGTGCTTCTACTTGGTGACTGGTCACTCAATTCTGTTTTCTTCTGAAGCTTATAATTGTCCATCCTTTCAGCTAAAAATAACAGTATTTCCATTAACCCATCAGTTCAAAATTATACTTTTCCAAACTTTGTGACAAGCTATTTTTTCCATAGAAAAGTAGTCACACATTTCTCTTGAGATCTTATTCATTTGACTAGGGAAAAAAATTTTTGAAAGATAAATTTGTCTTGAGATCTTAGGATTTTCACCAATTCATGTGTAATGGGAACAAGTTTGATGTAAGAAAAAGGACCCTAGACTGAAAGTCTGTAGACATGAGTTGTATTGTTGACTTTGTAGGAGATGTATGAATTTAATCAAGTCATTTAATAATAACAATAGTAAATTTGGTTTACTCATTTGTGAAATGAAATAATTATACTAGTTTACTTTTTAAAATTTTTTATCAACTTTTCTCAGTTTCTAGACTTTTATAATTTTCTGCTTAGTTGTTTGTTTTTGCAAGGCAAACAGGGTTAAGTGGCTTGCCCAAAGCCACACAGCTGGGTAATTATTAAGTTTCTGAGACCAGATTTGAACCCAGGTACTCCTGACTCCAGGGCCAGTGCTTTATCCACTAATCCACCTAGCTGCCCTACTAGTTTACTTTTAAGGATCATTTTCATTATTTAAATTATAGTAATGTAAATTGAAATAACCACTCCTTATGTTTCACTGACCAGCAGTCTTGTCAAGGTCGAGTGGATACTTTGATATGTTGGCTTTAGATGATCTTTAAATTTTCTTTGCCACAGGAAGCACCCTTAGATTGGCAGTTGATATATTTTTGAGAGAGTTTCTTCATCTGGATCTCTCTACACAGATGAAATCATAGGCTCTTTATATAATTTTTACTTGAAAAATCCATGATTCTTTGTAGATATAAGAGTCTGTGGATATTGACCATACTGCTTCTCTCCAAACAAAAGCTTATAAACTGATTCTAGGTCGAAAGCTAAAACCCAGACCATACATGAAATTTCTTTAATACTGAATGTCAGAATTGGATGGGACCTGGAATACATAGAACAGAATTTGAGAGCTAAAAGGGAGTTGTGATTATAGAGGAGGAAATAATTAGATCCATTTGGTGAAAGCTAGAGATTTTGGCTTAATATAAGCAATAATTTCCTAACAATTAGCACTATCTAGAAATGGAGTGATATATGGCAAGGAGCAGTGATTTCTCCATAAGTAGAGGTTTTCAATTAGGAACTGATTGATAATCTATTGGAGATCTTGTCACAGATGTGTCCAACCTGTAGGAAGTATATTTGTTGTTGTGCTCCTTGGTGGTATGGGTTGCTTTATATTCATGAGTGGGTATTGAATACTCTATGTTGGCTTTTTCTTGGGTGATGTGTTCTGGAAGAGCCAAAAGCCTGGATACCCCTGTGTAGAGGAAATTACTCTTTTGGTACCAGTTAGACCAGATGCCCTCTGAACTTCAATGAAAAGTCAAGAGCTAAAAAAAGACATTAAAACAAAGAATGAACTTTCTTAGATATAGAAGTAGTCTTGGAAATGATTTCATCTAACCTCCTCATTTAACAGATGAAATAGAGATTTGGAGAGGGGAAGGAAGTACCATGTCCAAGGTCATTTACACAAATAAAAACAGGGATGAAAATTCACATCTGGACTCAGGCCAGTATTTCTAATTAACTGAATGAAAGACAAATTTAAAGACTTATTCACAGTTCTTGAAGATATAAGGTATTGACAACAAAGAGCTAATATTTGCCTAGTGCTTATTGTGGCAGGCACTGTGCTTTACATTTGTTAACTCATTCAATATTTTTATCCCCATTTTAAAGATGAGGAAACTGAGGCAAAAAAGTGATTTGTCCGGGGTTACATAGATAGCTAAGTGTCTGAGGCTGGATTTGAACTCAGCTCTTCTGACTCTAGTCCAGATAATCTATCCAACATATTTAACCACCCCAATTAATTAGCTGGAGACAGCTGAATTGTACAGTGGATAGAGTTCTGAACCTGGAGTCAGGAATACCTGAGTTTAATTCTAGCTTCAGACATCACCTATGTGACTATGGACAAGTCATTAAATCTCTCTCCTTCATTTTCCTCAACTGTAAAATGAATATAATAGCACCTACCTGAAAGTCATTAAATCTCTCTACCTCAGATTTATCATGTGTGAAATGAGTATAGTAATAACATCTACCTTGTAAGTTTGTTGTGAGGATCAAATGAGAAAATATTTGTCAAAAGAGCTTTACATAGTGCCTACCACTAGGTAGTATTTTATAAATGTCTATTCCCCTCTTTCCTTCATCACCAGCCCATTCAATTTGGGAAATCATTAATGTGTAGAGAGTTTGCAGTTATTTAATGTATTTCTAAATAGAGGTCAAGCCCAATTAAAACCAATTCATTCCCCAATGTAAAAAAATCAACAATAATCTTAATTCTCGAAAAGAAGAAACAAATCATAAAGGGTAGAGTACCCTGCAATGTCTTGAGCTGATGGAGCTTTCTCTCTTCATGACTCTGCATGATCTTCTCAATTTCTTGGTAATAACTGTGGACAAGCCTGTTGACATTGTTGCTGGTCACATATACACTCTCGACAGCTGCCTCTATCAATGTCCCCTGTGCCAAAAAACAAAAAGGAGGACAGGGTTTTAGCTGGGGAGCGTGATGTAGTCCTTTCACCCCAATGGGGTTGCTCCTTATGCCTGAATTAAGGTGGTGGAGATGTGAAGGTAGAGGCTATTGTGCATGTTGGTGGGCAGAATGGACAAAAGTAGGCAATTTCCTGGATGGGGGAAAGGATTAGGGAGGGAAGTCAAGAGTGTTAGAATGACTTTTTTTAATAGAAGAAAAGTAAGAAAAAATCATCATTGAAAAGCTTAAAATAATGCCCAGAAAAGCACAGATAGCAGTTAAGAAACATAGACAAGTTGAATAGTTTCTGAAAACATGTTGAATTAATTAAATGCTCTAAAAAGTTATAGATTAGAAATATTCATTTTCTCATGTAATTCTATATGTCTAATGTGTTTATAGAAATCTTTATGTAGGGAGATATTTAAGTTTAGAATTAAAAAAATTAAGAACAAAGAGTCATATGCTTCCCAGTACTGAACTAAGTAGAGAAAGAAGAGCAAAAAACACTTTGAGAAGACATGGCCCATGTCAGTATGAATTTTTTGTGCTAGTCTCAGGGATCAATAATTCTAATGGCTGTTATTTATATGATACTTTAAGGTTTGCGAAATGCTTTGCAAATAGCTTCACAATCCTGTGAGGTAGGATTTATTATCATGAACATTATACAGATGAGGAAACTAAAGTAGGTGGCAGCTAAATGATTTGCTTAGAGTCACACAATAAGTATTTGAGGCAACATTTGAACTCAGATGTTCTTGACTTCAGATCCCACAGCTTAACCATTGCATTACCTACCTATCTGCTTTTCACTAGCAACACCAACATGGTTAAGTAGAATAGATAATGTTAATGATAATATTCATAAGAGATGAATGAAATAGGACTACTCATGTGAGGTTTGAAGGGGAAGGCCTTTTCCAACTATGTGACATTTCACCAAAGTGAGAACTTGAGAAGATCTCCCCTCTCTGGAACTCTACCACCATAGTTAACCATTGATACGCTGGTAACAATGACTCTTGGCAAGTTGGTATGACTATTAGCCAAAGTATAAACAAGCACTTTGATAGGGAAAAAAGTATCAGCTATTTTTCCATTGCTTTCAAAGATATCAGGGGAATATTTTGAAAGCTAGAATGGACAGATACCAGGATTTAAATTCTCAAGACTTGGGTTTGAGACTGAGATCTAGGACTAATTATCTGTGAACCATCTAAATTCCCTGATAGTATTGACAACTTATTTTTTATAGAGGTAAAAGATGAGAAAGCACTTTTCTCAATATGAGAGCATGTATTATCTTCCCCAATTGACAGATGATGAAACTATAGCTTAGAAAGGGAAAAGTGATATGCCCAATGTCGCACATTCTCATAACAGAATTGGAAAATGATCTTTTAACTCCATATCCAATGTACTTTCCACTCTAATATGGCTCTCTGAGCCTCAGTTTCCTCATCTATCAAATGAGTACAATAATACTGCATATTTCAAAGGGTTATTGTGAGGATTAAACAAAGCAGGGTATATAAAGTGTTTTTCAAATCATAAAATATTATGAAAATGTGTATCATTTTTATTTTTATATATATTTCTTATATTTTACATATTTTATTTATTTTTTAGTCAAGGTTCATTTTGATTTCCTCAAGTCATCATTCAGTACTACTTTTGAATTATATAATCATGAAAATCTCCCCATATCTTTTTATTTTAAAAACATTTTATTGATTTCTTTTATCTTCACATCAAATTATTTCAATATCATTTCTGCCTAGATGACCTTTCTTTGTGATAAAAAATGATGCAGGAATAATTGAAAAATTGAATCTCACAAATACACATATCAATCAGTCTAGTAATCCTACTCTCTCTTGGGAGGGAAAGTCATGTTTCATTATGTGTTCTCTGGTGCTTTCATTGTTTTAGAATTACCCAGCGTTCAAACTTCTTGTTCATTTATATCATTGTAGTCTTAAGTATATTGGTTTTTTGGTTCTGCTAATTTTATCATGCATCATTTCATATAAATCTTCAAATTTTTTCTAAGATTCCTTAAAGATACTGTTTCCTATTGTACAGTAATATCCTATTACTTTCATAAATCAGTTTTCTATCTATTTCTTCTTTTTTTTCCTTTCCCCAATTTTTGTTATGACAAATTTATCAGAGTCCCTCTTACCTTAAAGTCATCTCTGTCTTTGGCTCGGCTCTTGGCCATATCACACCGTGCATACTCAATTAAGGCCTCTCCGATCACCTGCTGCATATGTTGATGCAGAAACTGTATACATTCTTCTACTTCTACAATGAACTGCTGATGGAATTCTAACCGTGTCTGTTGACTTTCCTCCTTTATTTTCCTCTCTTCTTCCAGGATACGAGACTCCTATAAAGGGTTGAAAAGGAAAGGAATGCTAAGAGCCCTCTGACTATTATTTTTTCTTTTAAAATAGTTTTATTTTTAAAAGGTAAGATTTTTTTTAAAAAGACTGAGTCTCACACTAGTTCTGTATCTCAAAGAGATCATATAAAAAGGAAAAAAAAACCCTACATGCACAAAACTATTTATAGCAGCTCTTTTTTGTTGTGACAAAGAGCTGGAAATTGAGGGGATGTCCATCAATTGTGGAATGACTAAACAAGTTGCTTAGCATGTTAGTACATGTATAACCTATATATTAGATTGGTTGCTGTCTTAAGGAGGGAATACAGGAAGGAGAAAAGTTGAAACTGAATATCTTATGACAAAATGAATGTTGAAAACTATCAGTATATGTAATTAGAAAAAATATTATTTCCATAAAACAAGGGGAAAATGACTGCATCTCTCCACCCAAACTAAAAATCCCCATGGTCCCTCTGTTGAGTTTTGACTTGCTCTGTTTCCAACTTGGAACAGTTTTGTCATTTTTCAAGCAATCTGGTGGCCTCCTGTTCCCCAAACATTGTACAGATATCGAAAAGGTATAAGGTTATTGCAGCTCAGAGCTCCTGAAATTGAGAGAGAAGCCATCCTCAGCCTCCTGGCTTGCTGGGAATGTAGGAGTGTATCTGAGATGTTAAGTGATAACTATAACTTTCAAGGTTCACCTCAACACCAGTGACTTCCAGGGGACCTCCTTTGAAGGCATTCTGGACAAACTATTTTTTCCTTTTCCTGATGGCCCAAAAAGAGCACCTAGCATCTTACATAAACTTCTAGGACTTGTAGGATAACTGCCAATGGTGTAAAGAACCTAAGAGTCTCAGAATTACATAAAGAATATCAAATGTAGATAGAACTGAAAATGACTTTAGAACATAGATTTCATAACCAAAGGGGACCTTAGAACCCAGAAAATAGAATTTTAGGGTTGAAAGGATGTTTAGACATCACCTAGCTTAATTTACTCTTTTTATAAGAGAAGAACCCCAAAAAACAAAAGGTCATATCACAGCGGTTCTCCCAATTCGATGCTTATTTTACTATAGGATGCTTGAATTCTGATTATATACTGTTTTGGATTTCAAAATTTTGCTCTAATGTTTTATTCATCATTGCAAACAAATAAATCTTGTCTCTCAGCTAGATTGTAAGCTCAGACTAAGAGACGTATTTTTATTTCTTTTTCTTCTCCAAACGAGTACTCTAAGTACTAGGAAATACAACAAATTGAATTTCATCCAAACTACTGAAAAAGGAATCTCTCCATTGAATGACCTTAAAAGACTGTTTATTATAGTTTAATTCAGTCATTTGTCTCCCTTTCTGTTTCTAGGTCTCATTTTTCCTATATGTGTATATAGAGGTAGATATTATGCATATATAAACATCTATATCTATATATCAATATATAATTATAGATATAGATATTATGAGAGAGAATGCATTTGGTTGATAAGTACCTTCCAACTCTGAGAGCCTTTGATTTGGTGATGAAATGCAATCTGAGGTTGCTTTCTGGTCTAATAGTCTCTAATTTTTATTATTATTATTTTTGTTTTTGCAAGGCAATAGTCACACAGCTAGGTAATTATTAAGTGTCTGAGGTCGGATTTGAACTTAGGTCCTCCTGACTCCAGGACCAGTGCTCTATTCATTGCACCACCTAATTGCCCTTCAGTCTCTGATTTTTAGATGATTCAGAAGGTGCTGTCTTAAGCCAGCAGCTGAAGGCTTCCTCTCATTCTGACCATACTTGTCACATAGGGAAGAGAGAGACCAGTTGACCAAACATTCTCTACTGCTACCCCCTTAGACTACTAGTTGAGAAACTTCCTTAGTACTATGGATGAATTCAAAGTATTCATGACCTTTGGTGATGCTGAAGGACTTACTAACACACAAGTACTTAGGCATTTAAAGATGAATAGATGTTGCTGTGAATTAGGATGAGCAGACTGTTAGGATTTGGGATGAGAAGGAAGTCAGAGAAGGACACTGACTAGGTAGGCATACTGTTCCTAAGTATAGGGGATGGATCTCTATTAATTAGAATGCCTATTCAATAGAAATCAGAAGTCATAGTTGATACTATAATATCCACCACAGTGAAACATGGGTTTTTCATCATAGATTTATGTGAAGGATTGCTAGGTTTTTTTTGTACCTGCTTAACTTTCCTCATAAAAACCATCTTCTACTTTTAGTAAATCAAATTGAAATCATTAGACTTCAGTACATGACAAATGAAGGAATTCAGGAAATGGAAAAGCTCATATTAAGTGAATGAAAAGGGTGGTGAGATCTGCTGCCACATACTTTGGCGGTGGTGTTCACAAGAAAAACCAACTGGATTTTTATATATATAAATATACATATATAATGTTTGTATGTAAATGTATATGTGCATGCCTATATAAACACATATCCATTATATATAAACATCTATAATCTATATATCAATATATATCATATCGATATATAGATATAGATATTATGAGAAAGAATGCATTTGGATGAGATGTATCTTCGAACTCTGAGATCCTGTGATTTGGTGATGAAATGACAGCCTGAAAAATAACAGTAATGAATATTTTCTATTTTTCAAAGTGCTGTACTTAGAACAACCTTGGGAAGGCAGCAGTGCCACATCCTCCTTTCCCCATTTTATAGAAAGCAAAATTAAGGTTTGGAGACTTGCTTGGGTCATATTGATCAGTGACATAGACAGGACTCAGACCCAAGGCTTCACTTGAAGCATTAGAACATCAAATAGTGTGTCAAAATGAAAAGAGCTTGGTTATGAGCTTTGATTTGTCATGAGTCATATACTTTTCACTATTTTTCACAAAGATATTTCTGAAAACTACATTTTAAGACCTCAAGTCATTCAATTTTGGTGAAATCTCAAAGTTATTTGGTCAAGATTCCTGAAGAAATTTTTCCCCATCTCCAAGTAAACTGAGATTTTAGTCTCTAAGTAATATGAAGTTATGCTAGATGATCTATTACTCCATAAAATATCTTTTAGTCCCAGCATTTCATATTTGAAGATCCCTTCCAGCTCTAAAAATCTATATGATTTTAACTCTAAAATTTTAAGCTGTCTTCTAAGGTCTGTCCCAGGGCTAAATCCATATTCTAAAGCTCTACCCCTCTTTGTTCTATATTCTAAGACCCCTTAGAATCCCAACATTCTCCATACTAAAAGCTTTTCATAAAATCTAAACTAATAACTAGACGATCACAGAGTTCAAGTCCTTTATTTCAGAGATGAAGAAACTGAGTCAAACAGCTACTAATTATCTGAGAGATTTGAATGCAAGTATTCTAAGTTCAGAACTCTAGTCTTTATTCCATGTTCCATCTTTTACTAAGTCTATAATTAAGTGATATATAGAAATAAGCTTCCATTTCTACAAGGTCTCATAGCAGAGGAAACCATGTGAAAATGCTGCCTCTAATTGTGAATCGTGAACTCTGCCGATCATGAAAATGAGCTGACTCCCCACTCAGAGGAGCCATTCAAACCAGAGAAGCTGAGGTGGATATTGTATTTTGATCAGTAATATCCACAGGCTTACTTAAGTTTCTAATTTATGTTTATCTTTAGAATGCAGCATTCACCATTCATTTAAGATTTAAAAAACTATAGCTCAACAATGATATATTAGGGACTCTTCAGGTACTTAGGATATCTAATAAATATACTGTTGAATGCTCTGATCACAGGCAATGAGGTATAGTATGAAAAAAGGAGGACAAATACCAAATTAAAGCTATCTTCTCACTATGCAACGCTTTTTGGGGGATGTATAAACCTGTACCTCATAGTTGGAGAAGAGAAAAAGGATAATATAGCAATGGGAGTGGGTGGAGACTTCAGTATGTTATTTCCCATAGAAAATAAACAGAAAGTGATTGTTCATGCATAACCTATACCAGAGTACTCACTATCATGGGGAGGGGGGGAGGGTTGAGGAGACAGAAAAATTTGGAACTCAAAAGCTTATTAAAAAGATGAATGTTAAAACTATCTTTTCATGTAATTGAAAAAAAAATAACAGCAAAAAAGGAAAATAAACATGAAGAAAGAAGTTAATTACCCCAAGGATCATGGGCAGCTTGAAATCCAATGGAACTCACCCAAACACTGATTTTTTTTTTTTACTCTTCTTTCTTTATCATTCAGGCAGATGTTTTCTAACTTGACACCTATGGAAACTTCATTCATCAATTTTCTGCCATATAAAAGACATATGTCTATCCTGAAAAACCAAAGTAGGGCTTACCATAGGTTTTTCTAAAATAAAACTGACACCTTAGCCTAATCAAAAGGCCCATCATTTTCTCTTGTCACCTAGAAGTGTAGGCACTGAAATTGTCCTGGGCTGCCATGCAACAGTGTTTTGGGGAAAAAAGGAAAGGGGAAAAAATTCCATTTGGACCCATCATTGGGTCATTCTATTCTCTACTCTACCGTTCTACTGTCTCCTCCCAGGCTGGCTGGGAGTGATTATATATAT
Source organism: Macrotis lagotis (assembly GCF_037893015.1). Taxonomy (NCBI): domain Eukaryota; kingdom Metazoa; phylum Chordata; class Mammalia; order Peramelemorphia; family Peramelidae; genus Macrotis; species Macrotis lagotis. Next base: position 213,277,286 of record NC_133660.1, on the reverse strand, counting down.
ATATATATATGTATATATATATATATATATATATATATACATATATATATACATATATATGTATATATATATATATATATATACACACACACATATATATATATATATATGACAAGGAAAATCTGATTTCTAATTTTTTCACTGAAAAAGCCTCAAATAATAAAACAAAAAACTCCCAACATCTCAAGTCCTATCATTTCCTTTGTAATCAGACTTCATTTCTGCCTCTCTGGCAATGTGACAAATTTCCTGGCTTTTATTAAACATAGCTAAATCAAGAATAAAATAATTCCTTAAAACATGTGTTCTTAAGCTGAAGCCCTTGGATCCGCAAGGGATCTGTGGGTAGATTTCAAGGAATCTATAAACCTGGATGGGGGGGGGGGAAGATATATTTTTATTTTAACTAACTTCTAACTATAATTTTATATTTCCTTCAGTTATGAACTTAGGTACCAAAGGAGTCTCTAGGTTTCCCCAGATTGCCAGAGTTCCATCACACACACACACACACACACACACACACACACACACACACACACACACACACACACAGGATATAACAATCTTTGTCTTAAGAGTCATAAGAGGTCACTATTCTCAATCAAGCAAGCATTTATTATGCTCCTGCTATTTGCCATATACAATGTCATATACAGCTAGATTCTAGGGATACACAGATGAAAATGAAATAGTATATAATATATCAGTCCATATAGTCTACCCTAATAGAATGAAAACAATTTGAGGGAAATGATTACTCCATTTTTGTCTTTGTATCTTAGGCAAACCCAGGGCTTAATTAATGAAGGTAATTGGTGAATAATTTTTCATTGACAAATCAATTATTATACTAAATTATCTTCCTGCTATTATTATTAGAATTAGCACTTTATATAGTACTCAAAATTTAAATCTTTGCAAAACATATGTTTGTATGATTTTATAAAATTTACAAAGTCCTTTACAGATACTATCTCATTTGATCCTTACAACAATCCTAGGAGGTAGATATTATGATTATTATTCCAATTTATAGTCAAGAAAACTGAGGCAAAGAGAAGTTAAGTGACTTGACCGGGGTAAAAACAAACTAGTGTCTATAGTTAGATTTGAACTCAAATCTTGACTCCAAGCCCTAGGCTCTGTCTACTATTCTACCAAGCTGAGTAGATAGATAGTTTAGTTATCATTTCCACTTTACCAGTGAATGAACTAAAGCTCAGATTACGTTAATAGCATGAGAGCAACAACAACCACAATTACCAACATTTATACAGCATTATACAATGTATGAAGCATTGCAAATATTATCTGATTTAATCCTTACAAGAGTCCTATGAGATAGATACTATGATTTTCTTAATTTTTTTGGATGAGAAATTGAATCACAGAGAGATTAAGTAACTTGTCCAGAGTCACAACTAGTTCCTGAGACAGAATCTGAATGCAAATCTTTCTGTCCAATGATTAAATAATAAATACAATTAATTTTCCCGCTTCATCAACCAGTTGCCTCCCAAATCAGCTAATGTGATTTTCCCATGGCTGCATAATTAAATACATGTCAGAGGCAGATTTTAAATTTAGGTTTTCCTGATTCTAAGCCCAGGTCTCTATCATGATTTTAATCTCCTGTCTATGTGACTTTGGGAAAATCATTTCAAATCTCTAGTTCTGAATTTCCTCTGAAATTCTGAATTTTCTATGAAATAAGGTGATTGGACTTGACAGTATTTTAGTTCTGGACCACTTCTGTGATTTGGTGATTCTTTCCCTGAATCCTGTGCTATGCTCATAGCCAAATGTACCTTACAGTGGTCGGATTCTCTTAATGTCTTTCAAAACTACTGGTGTCAAGACAATGGAGTGGGATCTTGGCATGGTAGAGTGCTAAAACTTGATTCAAATCCATCCTCAAACACTTAGTTTGATTCCAAACAAAAGAGGAATAATTAAGCATGTAGTACCTGCTTCCCAGGATTGTTATGAGGATCTACTAAGATAGTATATGTAAAGTGCTTTGTAAACCCCAGATGAATATGTCAATGTCAACCACTATTTTTTATTTTATTTATTTATTTATTTTTAGGTTTTTGCAAAGTAAATGGGGTTAAGTGGCTTGCCCAAGGCCACACAGCTAGGTAATTATTAAATGTCTGAGGTTGGATTTGAACTCAGGTACTCCTGACTTCAGGGCCAGTGCTCTATCTACTGTGCCACCTAGCTGCCCTCAACTATTATTTTTAAAATTAATTTTATTGAATATCTTTTATTTTACAACTGCTAGTTTCTCTCTTCTTTCTCCTAGAGTCAAAAGTCTAACTGGCCCCTTAGAGCTGAAGATTTGGACAAGAAATTATCAGAAATATCCTGTACTGGATTAGGAATAGTCTCTGGCCTGTGATTTCATTAGTGTGAGGAATTCCTGGGTCAGGAAACTCCTATCAATGCTGATAGACACCTTCTCTAGAAATTAGATCAGGGGTTCTGAACCTGAGGTCCATGAACTTTAAAAAAATTTATATATATGTATGTATATATATATATATATATATATATGTATGTATATATCTTGATTTCCTTTGTGTAATTTATTTAAAAAAACCAACATGATTCTGAGGAGGAGTTCATAGGCTCCATCAGACTTCCAAATGGGTTCATTGCACATACCAAAAAATGAAAGAATGTATGTGTTGCATGTTTGTCCAATGCAATGAGAAGTTAAGTCATTTACCTAGGGTCCCTCAGCCAAGAGATCTCAGAGGCAGGACTTGAAACCAGAGCTTCCTGGCTTTGAAATCAGCGCATTATTCGTTGTTTCTAAATTGTCTTCATTACATAAATTTAGTCAAAACCACATGAAATCTTATAAGAAAATGATGAAACTATGAAGTCAGGTTGAGTCAATTTATGAAGTGAATGCTGCTTGCTAGCCATTGTGATAAGTGTTGGAGATTGTTAAAAAAAGATGAAAAAAAAGATAGTCTTTGTTCTCAAGGAGGACACAGTCTAGATGATGAATCCTTTACAAGTTGTTTTCCTTTTCACAACTTGAAACTCTTTTGTGTGTGTGCTTTGGGTGAGAAAATGAAAAATGAATGACTATCAGACATGTCTTCATAAACAAGATGTTCAGACACAAGAAGGGAAAATGCTCTCAAATCAATAACATTCATCAACAACATTCTATGAGTCTAAGTTTACTTTTAATCCATCAACAAATATTTATCAAGAACAGTTGGGTGCCCATCACTGTGCAATCTACTGTGTGGCAGATAGAAGTAGGAGGATTGTTGGCAAGCATTGTCCCAGATGCATGCCATCTTTCTATGAGAAAAGAGGTTGATTTTATATTATTAGTTGAAGGGTATTTTAATGCAAAAGAAAGGATCAGAAGAATTAGATTTAAATATATTTTCTACAACTTTAATAGCTCAAATATACTTTCTCTACTTTGATGTTGCTGTTACTATGGTACAAGCCCTCATCTCCTCTTGCCTGGGCTATTGCAATAACTTGCCGGTGAGTCTGCCTGCTTCAGATCTCTTCTTCTCTCATCTGTCCTTCATCCTGGCACCAAAGTTATTTTCGTAAATCACAGGTAACCATATCACCCCCATATTCAATAAACTCCTGTATTTCCCTATTACTTCCAAAATTGAATGAAAAATTCTTCCTAGGTATACAAAATGAGAACAGATAGTTCCTGCCCACAAAGGAGCTTAAAATCTATTGTAAGATAGATTGTAATATAGAAAAACCAAACAAATATATACAGATAAGTTAAAAGCAAGATAAATAGGAAATAATAAGAGAAGACATTATAATGAAAAAGTATTAGAAAAATCTTATTGTAAAATTAGAGATTTAAGTTGAAACAAGTCAGAAAAGACAATAGGCTGAGAGGTGTTGAGGGAAAGAAATCCAACCATGGGGGACAGACTAGAAAATGCCATGAGCTGAGAGCTGGAAGGTCTGAGCAGTAGTCAACAGTTCAGTGTCCCTGGATCAATTCTTTACTTGGAAAAGCATTTGCTATAAGAAGAATAGAAAAGTGGGGGTTAGGAAAAGAGCTAGGTTATGAAGTGTTTTAGATGCCAAAGGGAGGATTTTGCATTTAATTTTGGAGGCAAGTAGCTGAGGCTGGATTCAAACTCCTGTCCTCCCAACTCAAAGGCCAGTGCCTCGCAACTAGGGCTATCTCCAGTGGTCCTGATTCATATCTGGCCACTGGACCCAGATGACTCTGAAGGAGAAAGTGAAGCTGGTACCTTAGCACAGCACATCCTCATTCAGGTCCAATTCACATACTTGTCATGGCATCCCCTCCCTGATGTCATGGGCTTGGAACATGAAGCACTTAATAAATGCTTGTTGACTGATTAATAGCTGTATGATATTAGGTCACTTAATTTCTTCAAGTTTCTGTTTTTATCTGCAAAATGGGAATAATAGTGTTTAAATAACTAACTCATAGAGCTGTTAGGAGATTCAAATATGATACTATTTGCAAAGTCCTATGCAATGTTAAAGCTCTCCAGAAATGTGAACTATCTGATGCTGAGTGTGGTCTGGGGTTAATAGGGGTCATTCAAAGATCCTTTTAGAGCACCTATAAAACATCAAAACTTTTTTTCACAATACTAGTAAGTTTTTAAAAAATATTCCTAAGCTGTTTTTAAAAAGTATATATAAATATATATTAATAATATGGTGACTGTTGTTTGGCCTTCATTCTCAAAAAAGACCATGACAGTGGTAGATGATGCCATGACATGTAATTGAATTGGATTTAAGTAAGGGAAGACTGGGCTAGTCACCTGTTCTTCAGAAGGTCTCAATGACTTTTAATAAAGTAAAGGAGTTGAGTCCAAAAATAATTAAGAACTATGGTCTTATAAGATAAGGACATTAGACCATGATCTCTGAGGATCCTTACAATTCCAGCATTCTATTTAGTACAAAATCCCTTCTTGCATAAACAATCCACTTTCTGTGTTATAAGATCACTTCCATCTCTAACATCCCATGGGTGGATTGGCTGATTCTAAGCTATCCTGTGGGAAAACAAAAGGAAACGGGTGGTTACCATTGCCTTAAGCAGTTGCCACTGATGTTCATCCTGACACTGAGAGGAGCTCTTTTCTAGGATATACTGTTCTTTTAGTTCCTGAAGGAGACTCTTCTTTCTGGACATTCTCATCTGAGTCATCGTGGCTGCAGCAATATTCCGGAGAGAGAGTCTTCTGAGGGTTGAACTTAGCATGAGCCTATGTTTCTGTATTATGTATTTTCTTGACCTGTGGAAGGCACTGTGGTTTTAATAATCATTTCCACATTTAGCATCTTACAATATACACACATAAACACACACACATCTCTACAAAAGAGGATCATTTACAATCACAATGTGCAAGTCATGCTATCATTCATTTGATTTGATTATGAAGGATGCCAATCAATCAATCAAAAGGCCATGCTTCTAAAAGTATGACAGACCAATAATATGCACGATAAATCATAGTAAGAGAGGTATGATCATGTTTTGTTATTCAAAAATTTTAGATATGTTTGACTCTATGAATCTATTCGGGGTTTTCTTGGGAAAGATAGATACTAGAGATAGCAAAACATGACATCTTGATCAAATCATTTCCTTTCTCTGAATTTAATCAATCAGTCAATCAGTCAATCAAGATGCCTCATCTGTAAATTCCTTCCTAACTTGAAATTTCTACTATTTGTACTCTTTACCTTCTTTACTTGATTATAAATTAAGTAAAGGTAGGAAGTATACCTCATCCATTTTTGTATCTCCCCCAGGACTAATATTCTCTATAAACAGAGGGTACATAAAACTACTTATTAATTTCATTTAAGGATTTTGGGGAAGGCATAATTTTAAACTTTTCTTTCAAGTTCCTCTCTTGAGTCATTGGTACATTTCTTAAGATTTCCAACTTGGACAGCCTTGGTTCTCATGCATTGCTTTCTCTCACTCTCAATGTGCCCAGAATACACTGTGTATGTTCCTTCAGAAATGGAAACCAGAAATTAAGCCCAATGATGTCTGTGACTTGGATGAGGTTCTGTAAACTCTTGTTATTTAGTCATCTGACTCATGTCCACTCTTTGTGAACTCATGGGAGATTTTCTTAGCAGAGATACTAGAATGGTTTGCCATTTCATTCTCCAGCTCATTTTATAGATGAGAAAACTAAGGCAAACCAAGTTAAGTGACTTACCTAGGGACACACAGCTAGTAAATGTGAGCTGAGGGAGATGAGTCTTTCTGATCCCTGGCCTAGTACTCTACCCATTATAACACTTAGAAGTCTATCTGAGTATCAGACAGAATCTAGTCTTATGACTCTCCTTCTTGCTCACTCTGAATTGGTATCCACAGTTACCAATTCTTATGTTATGAGGAAATGCTAATACTGGACCTCCAGTCTCATATGCCCATAAATTTCCACATACCATAAAGGCAAAGGAAGACCATCTAGCTAAGGGAGAGGCTATTGTGCTCCAGGAGACATATTCACCCATCCTCTCTTGTTCTCAAGATGCATGTGCATCATAACCACAAAGCTCCCACATCCTGAAGATTGACTTCTAGTTCTCTGGGTCACATTCAACAGGCTCTTTTGGGATGCGCCTATATGATTGCTTTCTGAAGAGGAATCAGTTCTTCCCTTTTTCTTGCAACTTGTTAAAGGTAGTGTCAAATGGTAGCACCTATATCTTCCCCCCAAGCCCCTGTCAGACTGTCAGGGTCATAATCTTTTGATTTATACTTACTCTTCACTGAGACCACCCAAATGGCATAGTACTCCTTGAATAATACTTTCATGTTTCTCCAAAAAATGTTTTTGCATGATGGCAGACAAGGCATGTTCTTCAGTCCACAGCTAAACAAAGAAAACAAATTTAGCAAGTTTTCCTTAAGAGTCAGAAAGACAGTGTTGTATAGAAAGTAACAACAGCTTTGACCTTAAGAGGTATAATCTAGGTTTAAGCTTGCCTCCTTCACCTACTAGATCCAGTTTCCTCAACTATATGTAAAAAAGGATGAAAATATGTGAACTAGAGTTTTTATATTAGAGTAATATGGCAAAATAGGTAAGATACTGAATTTGGATCACAGAAGCACTAGGACTGTATATTAATTCTTAGCCAAGTGGCAAAAGACAAATTACTTAATGCCCATGAACCTCAGTTTCCTCATCTGTAAAAAGGCATTGTATTTATGCATTAGGAAAGTTGTATGACTCAAATGACATAATGCATATAAAGTATTCCAATTTTGTGAAGAAAGCACTTTGTAAATCTTTAAGTACTAAAGAAATATAGAATTATTATTATGAGCATTAACAAATCTACAAAAATTTATTAAATACCTACTATGTTAATGCTGATTATGATTATTATCTAAAATTATCTAAATTATCTTATAAATTATCATTAGAACAACACTTATCCATGAATCATATATGCAGCAAGTCTTTATCTGGAGTACATATAAAATATCTGTATCATGGAAATACATTCAAAAATAAAAAAATGTGAAAGATAGGCATGGTGGAATAATGGAAAGACCCCCCCCCACACACACACATACACCTTGATCTTAAGTAAGGAAAAATAGGGTAGGGGCAGCTAGGTGGTGCGGTGGATAGAGCACCCATCCTGGAGTCAGGAGTACCTGAGTTCAAATTTGACCTCAGACACCTAATAATTACCTAGTTGTGTGATCTTGGGCAAGTCACTTAACTTCATTGCCCTGCAAAAACCAAAACTAAAAAAATAAAAAAAAAGGAAAAATGGGGTATAAGTGCTGGCATTGCTCTTTTCTAGCTGTGTCATCATAGACAATCATTGAAAATATTTGAGACTCAATTTCCTCATAGATAAAAATGGGAATCTTAAGAGACATGTGTTATATTGCATAGGTTTTCTATGAAGAAAGTATTTTATAGACCATAAAATATAATATAAATGGGATTTATGGAACTTCATAGCTAAAGCTTCATTGACTGAGTAGTATGATGACAGGGTTTTTTCATTTGGATCATGATAATAAGTATGGTTTGGAGATAGATCGACAACAAAGCTTTTCTGAGTTTCAAAACAATACAATTGATGAGATACTATTTAGTTACTGTTATCATTTTTGTTAGGAGATGAGCTCCTTGAGAGTAAGGACTATTGAAATTCTTGCTCTTTGTATTTTCAATGTCTAGCACTGTATCTGTCAACTAGGAGGCACTTAATAAATGTTTGCTGATTGGATTCTTGATTATACCAAATTACTTGTGAAAATTTTTACTTAATATAGTCAGGCCATCAGATAAAGTATTCTCATTAAAGACTAAATCAAACATATTAGGAGTGTTTGGGTTGTGTGTGTGTGTGTGTGTGTGTGTGTGTGTGTGTGTGTGTGTGTGTTTGTGTGTATGTGTGTGTGTGTATGGGGGGGCAATGAGGTTAAGTGAGTTGTCTAAGGTCATACAATTAAGTAAGTATCAAGTATCTGAGGTCAAATTTAAACTCAGATCCTCCTGACTCTAGGGCCAGAGCTCTATCTGCTGCACTATCTAGCTTCCCCAGGGCTGTTTGTTTGAAAGGTGCCTGAATAAAATTGGAAGTGTAAAATACTAGAAGAGCAAGAAGGTGCCTAAGAACATAGGAGTCCAGAATTCTAGAGATGAAAGGGAACTCAGAAGATAGAGAGGTATAAAATATCTTGGAAAATAGAATATTAGAATGAGAGAATACTTAAGAGTTTAGCAATAGAAAAGGTCCAATATAAAAGGGACATTAGGACAGACATCTCATTTATGGAAGGGACTTTATGTGTGGGTTTTATAGATGATATAGCTAAGTCCAAGAGCATGTTAAGTAACTTGTTCAAGGTTTGTGCAATTGTCCATGACCAATTTTGGGGTTTTCTAGACAAAGATACTGGAGTGGTTTAACCATTTGCTTTTCCAGTTCATTTTACATATGAAGAAACTAAGGCATACAGAGCTAAGTGACTTGCCCAGGGTCGTACTAGCTAGTAAATATCTCAAGCTTTGAAATCATATTTTGAACTCCTGACTTCTGGAAGGCATTATATCCATTGAGTAATTATCTTAAGAGATAAATTAATCTTGGGCTTTTTGAATTTGAGTCTAGTGAACATTCAACAGGCTTCCAATCAGGACATTAAACACACATACTTACATATGTACACTCACATTCAGGCAAACATACCACCACTCTCATCACTACACACAAATATGATGAATTTGTGAATGAATCATCTCAGTGGGAGGTGTTTCATCCCCAGGTCATTACAGATGACAAGTTCAATTAAACTCCTTTCTCTTAGTTTCAATGTGACAAACAACTTGTAGGGGAATGGGTAAAACATTGAATACTACTAAAATAGGTCCCCTGAAAATAGTGATCAAAATATAGTATCAATAATATAAACTCTATTTTCCTTTAAGTCATGAGCTGTAATAATTTATTGGAAATTGCAAAGGTAGTTCATTAAAGATTTCTGACTCATCTTGCTTAACAATTTGAAACACCATGACCAAAGAAGTTAAGGTCAGAAGACTTAGATTCCTGACTTTGCTTCTTATTGCCTGTGCCATCTTTAGACCTCGGAATACTCTCTGTAAAATAAGAGGTTTAGACTGGATGATATCCATGATATCTCTTGGCTCTAAAACCAATGACCCCAGAGTTTGTGCTCTGTATGATCTGGTATTAAAGACCCTAGAATTTCCTCTATGGCAAAGAAAAATGAAGTTTAAGGAAAACTTGATGCATTCTAAACTGGCACTTCCTCCTTCTCATATTTATATGATGCTTAGTAGTTTTCAAATGTGTTTTATTCCCATATGATTGTGATGTAAGGAATGCAATTATTCTTCCCTGATGCTCAAAAAAAGGCAATAACTTGCGCATAACCTCATGACTACGTTTCAGAGGTTTGATTCCTAGAGCTTCTTGTACTACATTTCGCTGCTTTCTCTTCTCTTCATTCCTCTCCTTTTCCTTTATTTGACCACCTACTTATATATACTAACTTGTATTCACTTCCCTCAAAAGGTGTCAGATCAAGAAAAAAACTAGAAATAGTAAGACAAAAATAAACAGGAGGAAGGTTTGTGATAGCAATAGATTTCTTGTTGGCCAGGTAAAAATTCAGCTCCAGTTTCCATGATTTATTCAAGTTCCATGCTCCCAATCATATCTCCAAAGTAAGAAAAACAAAACTGCCTACAATTTTCACTTGGGAAAAATAGGAAAGGAACAGTATTGATTTAGAGTATTTCATATTTTCCTTAAATCTCATTTTTCTTGAGAATATTTTTGTTCTTTATTTATTCATTTAGCATTTATTATATGTCTATTATGTGTCAGACTCAGTACCATTTACTGAGGATAAAAGAACAAAAACAAAACAACTTTGCCCTCAAGATGCCACCTTTGCCCTCTTATGAAGGGGGAATTAATCTACATACCAAATTGAATACAAAATCATTTCTTTGGGGATGCCAATCATATCTGGAAGACTCAGGATAAGTCTCCATGAGTCTTCAAGCAGTAGGAGAAGCTAAGCTTTGAGGGGAGTTCTAGGAAGTCTAAGAATCAAAGGTCAGGAGGGAAGCATTTTAGAAAAAAGAAGGATAGCCTGTACAAAGGCAGGGAGATGATATATGGAATGTTTTGCATTAAGAATCTCAAGTTGATCATTTTTCCGGAACATTGAGTATATGAATAATAATAAGCCTGGAATGGTAGGCTGGAGACAGATTATTAAGGGTTTTAGAAGTCAGAGGAGTTCATACTTCATTATTCTAGATGCTAAAGATTTTTGAGCAAAGGAATGATATTGTCAGACCTGGCTAATTTTAAGGAATTTCAGTTTTTTGCCTATGTGGAGAATGGATAAGAGCGAGAGGAAAGATGCAGAAAGAAAGGCCAATCAGTAGGCAATCTCAAACAAGATATAATGAGGAGCTAAACTAGTGGGAGAAAAACTAGGATATAATGTGAAAAATATTGTGGGAGTAGAAAGAAGACTTGGCAACTGATTGGATTTTTGAAAGGCGTGAGTGAGGAAATAGTAGATGAAGCCTCTAGAGTTATAACTTAGGTGACTGGAAATATGGTGCCATGATAACAAATAGGGAATTTTGAGAGAGATTTTTTTGGCAGAAAAGTGAAAAATATATTTTAGATATGTTGAATTTGTGATACTTATATGACATGAACTATTTCCAATAAGCTGAATATTCTCAAGCAGACGTTTTTGGATGAGGCTTGGAATTCAGGAGTTATTTATATAAATTTGGGAGTCATCTTCAAATAGGTGAATCAGTGGGAACTTCTGAGATCAATGATAATAATTAATAAATGAAGAAGAGAAATCCTTTTCCTCAGAGAGTTAAGATAGATCCATACACAGGGAAAGGCACATGAATGTTGATCCAGGGGAAAAAAAAGAGTAAGAGGGAGTTAAACCAAGTCAGAGGAAAATCAGGCTACAAAAGGGATAGAAAACTCAAGGAGGAGAGAGTGTATAGGAGGTGGCGATAGTTAACATTATCAAATGCTGCAGAGAGGTAGAAAAGTCAAATGAATTTAGTAATCTTGGGGAGAGCAAATTCAGTTGACAGGTGAGAATGAAAGCCATATTGTAAGTAGTTGAGAAATGAATGGGAGGTGACAAAGTAGAGGCAAATGCATATAGACATCTGTTTTTTCCCTGGGAATTTGACTAAGAAAAGGAGCAGAGATACTCCTTGAGCTTGAGATACTGGTGGGATCAAGTGAAGGGCACAGAGATATTTAAGTATATTTACAAAAACACTAGGGAAGGAATCAATGCATAACAAAAAATTAAAGGGATTAATTGATGGGACAAGGTCCAAGAACAGAAAAGAGGGGTTGGCACTGGTAAGTAGAAAAGTCACTTATTCAGAGATTAAATCTAAGGAAGATGGAGTGGGGAAGTGAAGAGTAGAATTGAGGAGAAAGAAGAATATTTAATTTTTAGTATTTATTTTTTTCTCCAGTAAATGAGATCAGATCTTCTGGTAAGATCCAGATTGGGAGGGGTAGCAAAGGTCACCTAGCATAAAAAAGAAGATAACACAGATGCTGTGTTGCATAGAATAAAATGTGAATCAGGGAAGAGTAGAAGCATTGGCATATAACAGCAAAGGTCTGGTTAAGATTACATGGTGGACCCTCTCTTTATGGCTATATAATATGTGAAAGAATGGAAAAGATATGGAAGAAATAATCCAAGACTGGAGTTTGGAAAGGGAGTGGGACAACAGAGAAAATGAGCAAGGGATCGAAGGGTAGAGGGCAGTGGAAAGTTGATCTGGTCAACGACAGGAGTATAAAGCTTGATAAGATGAGAAAGTAGGGAAGGGTAAAGTTAAAGAGGCTATAGACAAGACAGAAGAGTTTTAGGAGAGATATGGCAGAGGGACCACAGGAATCTATGATCAGAGGAATTTCAGAGTTATGTATTATGTGGGTGGAACACTTGTGAGTTATATGATTTTCTTTTGTGAGATTAAAATGGAGTAATGATGTAGATCAATGGTCTCAAACCAAATAGGAACAGGAACCACAAAACCATATATAGGGATCTTTGTAGGCCACATTTTGACTCAGCAAAACACATATTAGCAAATTATGTTTTATTGGGTTTTTTATTTATTTCATTAAACATTTTCCAATAACATTTTAATCTGGTGCAGGCTGCACTTGGGAGCTGCACAGTTGTTTAACATCTATCATGTAGATCATGGACCTTAAGGAGGCTGATGAATTGGGACATCAACCCTCTGTTTACCTTCATGTAAAGTTTATTACTCATGTCTTCATTAATGAGGCAATGTGGAAAATGAGAGAGAATGACAGTCTCTAAATATCTTGAGGTAATTTAGAGCAATTAAAGAATCAATCAGTAAATTAGTTATGACTTATACAAGCTGAGGAAATGCTATCTTGATCATACTTATTTAATCAGTTGATGAGGTCCTTAAACTTGTCTGCACATGAAGTTATTCTTGAAAATCTTCTGCATGAGCCAAGAGAAAAATGCACAAATAAGGAAAGGAAAAGAAAGGAAAAGAAAACAAAAAAGGAGGGAAGAGAAAATAGAAAAGAAACTTGGGTCTGATTCTTCCCTAAAATAGCCAAGTTATTTCCATTATTGACTGGTTTCAGCTAGATTATAGGTTTATCTAAAGACACTGGCTCAACTTCGCTTTTATACCAATTTGAAAGTTCATGCTATCTATTCAAAACTAGTAGATACTAACTTTCTAATTAGGCACTTGCCACAACTCCAACAAACATTCTCATAAGTGTCATTTGAGCATTTCTTGTTTTCTCAAGCTCTCAGATTTTCTTTTTTGTTCCTTTTTATTTTTTTGGTGAGGCAGTGGGGTTAAGTGACTTGTCAGAGGTCACACAGCTAGTAAGCATCAGGTATCTGAGGCCAAATTTGAATCAGATCCTCCTGACTCCAGTGCCAGTGCTCTATCCACTATGCCCTCTGACTGACACAAGCTCTCAGATTTTCAAAGAAATGGCAGGTTTCCTCATCAGGATCCATTTTATGTTATTCAAAAACTTTCAGTGATTCCCTGTTTCCTCTTAAGATAAAACACAAACTGAGGGTGACTCCTTTCCTGTGTATCCCTAGGCTATCTCCCATTCCTAGAACACAATTCTTCAATATTTTCATTTCTAGTGCCCCATTCAAGTGCCACTGCTTCCAAGATTCCTGATTCCTGAACAAGAAAAATGTCTTATTCCTAAGTTTTTTCTCTTTTCTCCTGACTCAGTCCACATTTTATGCTTTCCTAATTATTCTTCTAATAGCATATATATATATATATATATATATATATACATATAGCATACATAAGCACACATATATGTATGCTATATATATATATATAAATATATATATATATATATATATATGTTTATCCCTAGCACCTAGAACAGAACCTAGAAAGAATTTAATTTTTGTTGAATTGGACCAAATTATCAAGTGTTTCTGCATTTAAAAAATTCAGAGTATATTCAAAGAAATTAGTCTATTTATGATTTTAAATAGAGCATGACTTCAAAATGCATCTGATTTTAAACAATAACAATATGATAAAAAAGACTATGAAGCTATTACTGGTAAGCAAGTGGAATTTCTGAAAAGCTCAAACTAGCATGTATCTGTCTATCTATCTATCTATATCTATCTATCTTTCTATCTATCTACCTATAGCTAGGTCCCAATTAGTATGAACAATGAATCCTGTGAAATGGTCTCATTTATCTAAAATGAAAACTTAATGGAAATATATAGTCAACTTCCAAATAATGTAGTCATTTCATGGGATTCATTATTAACCCTGAGACCTAGCACACACTCTCTCTCTCTAGTTATATAACACATATATGTAATATATATGACCTATACAGCCATACAATGAGAATGCATATATACTTATATGAGCATCCACAGTGTATACAGGCAGAGTCTAGATTTATTTAAATGTATACAAATACATGTACCTGCATTCATGTGAATGCATGTATATTATATGCATTGTTTAGTGTCATTTAAATATGTATACATAAATATAATATTAAATGCTATGTTTTTATATATTATATTGTACTATATGTAGCATTGATTATATATGAAGATATATGTTTAAATACTGTTTTCTATTTTTATACTCTTGAGATATTAAGTTTTCAGAGAGATATTGTTCTAGCTGTTATAATCAAGTATAATACCTGTTTTTCTTGGTCCAGTAGTTCTTGGAAAAGCGTCCATTGCTTTTCTCGGAATTGGTCTGACTTCTCCAAGTCAAGGGCTCCACTGTGTTGAACATCTTGCTTCAATTGCTCACATTCTTCCAACGAGAGGCCAGTCACTCCCAAGAGGGTATGAAGAAATGTTTTTTCTGAGAGTTTTTCAAAAGTTTGAATGCTATTCTTATAGAGTTCCTAAAAAATAAAAAAATCAAAATGAGCATAATTGGTCCCCCAGGATTACACTGACTTAGAATAGTAATTGGGGGCCATATGAGGTGGTGGAAAGGGGGTTTGTCTTGGAATTAGAATCAAGGTTCTGACATTCAGTACCTGTGTAATTGTGGGAATGTCATTTTCTCTCATTTCTTATTTTCTTATTTGTAAAATAACTCCCAAGTCCTTGACCCATCTCTTTAGGCATGGCAGTTGTCTATTTGGAGGTTGGATAGAGAGCTGGCCTCAGAATTAGGAAGCCTAGGGTTCAATTCCTATTTCTGACCTAAATGAGCTAGGTGACCCTGGGTAAGTCACTTAACTTTATAGGGTTCAAGGCCACTCAGGCTATAAGTTGTAGAGAAGGCAAAGACTTGCATAAGTAAAGGGTATTTCCTCATTAGAACTTCCTTAAATCAATTAAAATCACAGACTTGATCTCCTTTTTCTACTTCCCTCATAAACTGAGTGTATGTGTGTGTGTGTGTGTGTGTGTGTGTGTGTGTGTGTGTGTGTGTGTGTGTGTGTCGCATCCCTTTGGCAATCTGGTGAAGCCTTTGAACTCTTTCTCAAAATATTTTTAATAGCCTACATTATAATAGTTGACATTTAAATAATATTTAAGGTATGAAGAGCACCTTGCATATACTCTCATTTTCTCTCTGCCACAACCCTGAGAGATACATGCTATTATTATTTGACATTTTACAGATTAAGAAAATAAAGCAGATAGAGATTAAATGACTTGCCCAGGACCTTGCTGCTAATGTGTGTCTGGGGCTGGATTTAAATTAAATCAGTCTTCCTCATCCAAGCTCAGTGTTCCATCCACTATCCCATCTAAGGATCACACATGGGATTGCAAAGTAAACTAAAAGATGGAGAAGAAATATTCCTTTCCATACAAAATCACAGACCACCCTGATATAAAGTGTCTTTTTAAATATCTTTTTGTTTTTATATGGCAGCTAGGTAGTATAGTGTTGGAGTGGCAGGCCTGGAATCAAGAAGATCTGAGTTTGAATACGGCCTCATACTCTGGCTAGATATGACTCTGGTCACGTCACTTTACCCTCTTTATCTCAGTTTCCTCCATTTGTTAAATGAACTGGAGAAGGAAATGCAAGGCATTTCATTCTCTTTCCCGAGAAAATTCCAGATGGGGTCATGAAGAGTTGGACATGACTGAAAATGATTCAATTACATTTGCTTTATTTTTCCTTGTGCACATGTATTCCTCCCTCTTCTGTTCACCTGGTGGAATGTAAGCTCCTTCAGGGCTATCATTGTTTTGTTTTTGTCTTTGTAACTTCAATGAACTAGGCCTAAAGCCTAGTTTATAGTAGGCATAGTTGAATTGAAAGAGACTTGCTTTAATTCTTTCTATCTGATATATTCAGAGGATCTATCACCACTCTTTTTTTTTTTTTGAGACCAGCAAGTTGATGCTAAAATTATTTGATGTCTTATCCAGGTCACAATGCCTGGAATCAAGGAATTATTGAATTGGTGTAATTAGAAGGAAGACAAAGGAGACAATGATGAGTTCTGGTCTTGATGAGCTCTCCTCCAAAGCCTGCATCTCAAGTAAGAGTCCTTTTGATTGGTGAACAAAAGGAACTCCTCAATCACCAAAAGCTATCTGGGAAGGTAGCACATTAAATCATCACTAACTCCTTTATAACTGAGCTATTTGAACCCATTCACACTAAATGATCAAAAGCCATTTACATTTATACTACTCTCAATTATTCATACTAAGCTATTGGAATTCATTAATATTTCCTGGAAAATGAGTGCATTTTATACACACACACACACACACACACACACACACACACACACACACACACAAACACACACATCCTTATAAGGAGGGATCAGATAAGGGAATAACAACTACTTGAAATTTATGATGCACATCATATTCTCTAGCCTCAAATCATTCCCTTTCCACATTTTTTTTGGCTTCTATTTGTTTTTCTCTTTTGATCTGCTCTGATCTCAAAAATCAGAGTTTTTCTTTTTCCTTATCCAGAAAGAATTGAAAATCTATGATCCCCTGTTCTCTCCAAGGAGATAGAACTATTTCAAGATACTTTTGAAAGGTTTACAACTCCCTAGTTAACACTTCATATGTCTCTAATGAATTTATCTTGCAATATTGTGCATTAAAATTATTTATTTATGACATATCTTCCTGCTAGTTCAGGAATGCCATGAGGGTGGTTATCTTAGCTTATCCAAATTTTTTAAAAATTTTATTTATTTATGGCAATGGAGTTAAGTGACTTGTCCAAGGTCATACAACTAGGTAATTATTAAGTGTCTGAGGGCAAATTTGAACTCAAGTCCTCCTTACTCCAAGGCCAGTTCTCTATCCACTGCCACTTAGCTGCTCTGCTTATCCAAATTTTGTAAGCCTTCCAGTGACTAGCCCAGTGGTCTGTACCCAGAAGGTACTTAATAAATGTCTGGGAGATTTATATCTGTAATCCCCGCTCCTGAGGTTGAGGCTGGTGAATATCTTGAGATTGGAAGTTCTGGACTTCATTAGGAAAAGACAATCAGTGGCATGAACGGGCAGGAACAAAGCTTTTCAAACTGCATAAAAGAGCTTGTATTTTGGGATTTACCCACCCCTCTCCCCCACCATGAAAGAGGTGTGCTATTTTGTTAAGATATCTTAATAAAAACCATTTTAGTCACTCTGAAAAAAAAGAAAAGACAACCAGATATCTGCACACTCTAGTACCAATGTGATGAATCCCTGGGAGTAGTGCTTAGGAGAAGTAAACCAGCCTGGATTGAAAATGTAATGGATAAAAAAATCTCATGCTGACCAGTAGTGAGCTGACCCCATGAGTAGCTGCTATACTTCCAGCCTTGGTAAGATAGGGAGACCCATCTGCTCTGCTCCATTCCCCCCCCCCAAAAAAAAAGAATATGAATGAAGCAGAAAATGGAAAACAAGCAGGCAGACTGGAGGACAACCTCACAAAGCTGGGGACAGATTCTTTAAAGGGGGAATGCAATTACATATTTTTCTTATAAAAAAACAAAACTTCTATTCAGAGGTTTATTGTTCATTAAAATACAAAAGAACAAAGTGTTTCCAGAGATATTATCTTTTTTTAGTTTCTTTCAAAATTCCTTTTGTTAAAACAGAGTATATTCTCCATTTGATAAGTGTTCTTAAATTAGTCTATATGCAGGATGACAGATAATTGTAAAAGTTTTTCAAAACACCTTAGCAACAAACTATTTTTTAAAAATGAAGTCTGAGATAAAATTTAGACTTCATTTGTATGATGAGGATAATTAGACATGCATTACCTCTCATGGGACTTTTGGGAGGACTAAATGAGATAATGTATGTCTACCCCAATCATCATCATCTTTAATTATGCAAATGGACAATAGAAGAAAAAACACTGGATTTGGAGTCAGAAGACCTGGATTTGATCAAGGGGATAGATGGTCACCTTAGCTCTATCCCCTGCTCATCAATTCTTCACATATCTTCATCTATTGTCCCCTACAGGCTCATATGCCTTTTGCACAATTCATTATCTTGTGTCATATTGTGGAAGCCTCTGCCCTTTTCCATAGTCATAGCCTCAATCAAGGTTTTGCCTGGTGATTTCCCCACTAGACTTCTCCCCACTTATTACTA
The DNA here is from genome assembly GCF_037893015.1 of Macrotis lagotis. Lineage (NCBI taxonomy): Eukaryota > Metazoa > Chordata > Mammalia > Peramelemorphia > Peramelidae > Macrotis > Macrotis lagotis. The sequence continues at coordinate 213,258,538 of NC_133660.1, read as the reverse complement.
TGGCCAAGGGTTAACTGTGAGTCTTCAAAGGCCAGGTAAGCAAAGCAAAATGTCTGGCAAGTTCTATCAAGCTGGGAAAGTTTCAGATATAGTCCAAGGTCTTCTCTGCAGGACAAATTAGCTGAACATGAAGAATTCTCTGACCAGAAGGCTGGCCATCAGGTGATGATTTATTGATTGACTAACTGATTTTTGGCATAGCAGCCCAAGAATGCATATCCTAAGGTAGATGTCTTGAATATTAATAATAATAATGATAATAATAATCATAACTAATATTTTTATAGCCATTACTATATAACAAGCAGTAAGCCAAGTGCTTACAATTATCTCATTTGATCCTCACAGCAATCCTTGCAGGTAGGTGGTATTATCCCTATCTTACAAATGAGAAAACAGAGTCAAAAAGCAAGCAAACAAAAAAGGAAACCAAGCTGTGAGACTTGCCTAGGGTCACCTGCACTATGGATGAGAAGTAACTTGCCAATGAAATAATAATAATAATAATTATTATTATTATTATTTTATTTACATAAAATACAACAAAAGAAACCATTTATGTTAAAATAGTAATGTAATCTTTTCAATTTAAGTTCATACACCCCCTAAAATCAATAGATTAGAGCCCAGGGACACAAAGTCCTATAACTAGATGTGGTAATATGGTATCTTGTTTCTAATGAGGGTGGTCCTAAAATCACTAAATCACAGTTCTTGTAAATATTGTAGCATATTTCAAAGTCTAAGATAGCTTCCAGTTTCTCTGAACCTTGGGAGCTTTCCAATTGAACAGATTAAGAACCATATTCCTCAATATTTATCCATATTCACTTTTTAAAACTTCTTTTATATTTTTTCTTACTTTCTCATGGTTTATTTCCCATTTAATTCTAATTTCTCTTTCACAACATGACTAATATGGAAATATTTTAAACATGATTGTAAAAATACAACTTTAACCAGATTGTTCACTGCCCTGGGGAGGGGGAGGGAAGGGAGGGGGATAGAAAAATTTGGAATTCAACTTGCAAATGGATAATGCTGAAAATTATCTTTGCAGGTATCCCTCAAGTTTCCTCATATTTCTATGATAACTCCTGATTGTAATGGAGATTCTGTAGTCTGTAAAAGATTAGAGTGCATTTACTTTGGTGAGTTTTAAAAAAATTTGGAATGAAAATGAATTTCAAAAAATTGTTTTAAAAAAGAAGAGGAGAGGAACCATTAAAGTCCAGTCTACTTTGTTCTACCATTTGATCCTTCCATTAGGCATAATGCATAACTTATTGATACTATCAAGCTAATATATACTTAAATGGATTGTTGATCTCACTGATTTGGAATTCTCTCCAAAGATGAGGATTATGTGTCCTCCCTTAAGATGACCACAGGGATTCACCCCATGTGCCAGAGGCATTCTTTGATTCTTCTTAAGAGTGGAAAGTTACCAAAGAAGCACTCTGGACATCTGTCCTTGACACATGAGCAGTCCATTTTTATGACTATGATCATCTTCATCATCACCACCACCATCATCTGCACCATCATCATGATCATCATGATCATGATCTTCATCATTTTCCTATCAAATAGTTCCTTGATGATGTTTTTCACTGCTGTTCTTTAGAATTACTCATAATTTATTTGTTATAGTTCCTTCACACTTACCACGTACCTTTACATTTCCTTGTTTGATTCTTATTTGAATTTATTGAAGAGATTGTCCTATTTCATGTTTAATACCATACATAACATTATTAGAATGGTGATATTAGTATATGATCCTCTGCTTTCATGAGAAGTTTAAGATCATCAAAGGAGTTTCAAAATTTCCTGAAGACAATTCAATCCATTCTTTTCTTGTTCAGCTCTGGGTTTGGTTAATCACCTATCAGTATTTTACTATGTAGGAATTCATTGAATGAAAGGATTTTTTAAAAAAATGTTTGAATCCATATCAATATTATCTAGTGAGTCAACATTCTTCCTTTTCGACAATATCACTACCAGAGCAGAAGGTAAAGGAGACAACATAGGCACAAGGAGCAATTTTATGTTTTTCCTTGTTTCATAACTTGCCAAGACCAAGGAATCCATTACTTAGGACTCATCTACTGAAGGTAAACCTCAGGAGTTCTAGTAGTGATTCCTGGCAAGCTTTTTTATTCTTTTTGATCCAGGATGAGTTTCAGGGAAGAGGAATAACTGAGGAATGTGACTGATATAAAAATTTAAAAAATAATTTCAACAGCCAAGCATATAACTATATAAGTACATGATAAAGGAAAGGAGAAATTTAGTAAACTGTGTTAAAAAGAGATGGAGGTTTTTAGTGGGCTCCAAGCTGATACAATATAAGTTAACAATGCAAAAAAATAGCTTTGATAGCAAAAAAAGTTTATGAGATATTAGGTTGCCTTAAAAGAGTTGCAATGTTTGTGATTAGAGAAATAGGATAGTCTCATTACTCTGCCTAGATCAAATCACAAGAGGACTATTGGGTCATAGTGTAAGAATTGGTAATAAGCAGTATTACCAAAGATTCTAAATGCATCAAGATAATGTCATGTAAGGATCAGTTGAAGGGACTGGAGATGACTAGCTATAAAAATAGAGGACTTAGGATATGACAACTATGTTCCAGTATTTGAAGGTTTGGATTAGGCTTGCTCTCCTCAGCCCCTGGGTACAGGCCTAGAAGCAATGGGTAGAAATTAAAAAGAACCAAGATTAGATTTGATATGAGGGAATACTTCCCAAAGATTTGAACTCTCTTAAGTGGAATGAGAAGTCTTGGATGACAGTGAATTCCTCTTCACTTAAGGCCTTCAAGAAAGGGTTAAATTCTTATTCAAGTCTGGTTTGGACTTGATGGTCTCTTATGTGTTTATCAGTTGTGAGATTCATTGATTCTGGATCACCTTGGGCTGACATGTTCCTAAACTACAATGCTTTCCACATTTCTACTAATGGGGAATGAAGACTAAACAACAAAAGTGTTGAATGTCTGGTAGCCTGGGTCATTTATAACAGGTCCCTAAGCAAGGGAATTGTGGAATTTGGTTTAGCATGCATGACTCCCCCTGCTTGTCAAGTAAGCCCTGATAGTGAGACTGCTCATCTGGGGGCTAACATTTTGGCAATATTTCATCCACCCTCTAGAAATGCTGATTTTCTGTTGGGGAATCAGGTTGGTATTGATTCTTCTCTCCTTTGAGACTACTTTTGTGCATAGCTACTTTGGGATACTAGAACAAATGTAATTGAAGAGTTGCCTTCTCAGTCTTTTATAAAGCAACACAAATGAAAGCAGCAAATTAAGATGACAGTTAATTTTTAAGTCTATAAAATAGATTGGGTACTGTTATTTCTAATAAAAAATGGTGAAAGACTTTTGATTTCCAATGTGAAATTTTCCAGTGGTTCATTCTTTTTACTATCCTCTGCTAAGCAAGAAAATGCATTTCTTTCCCTTTTTAATTTTGACATTTTTTTCACTGGGTAAATATTGATTTTCTGCCTTGAATAGAGCTAAAATTAATTTGTTTTATTGCCTACTCAACTGCCTTAGCATCTTTGAAATGGCCAGGGTAGCTCTAGGGAGATGAAGACTGAGAATGGACTTTTGCCACAGGACTCAAAGCATCTATTAATAGAAGTACAGAGTCTGCAATGGAAAGAAGTACTAATCCTAGGGTCCTCTGCTTGGGCAGTTCTGGGTGCCACATGTCAGGAGGACATTGACAGCCTGGAGAGCATCCAGAGAGGAGTAACAGTAAATAGGGATGGTAAGGGACTGGAGACTAGATCCTCTGAGTATTTAGGAACTGGGGATGTTTAACCTGACAAGCCACTATTAGGAAGGACAGAGGGGAAAGGGCCTGATAGCATTTCCACAGAGAAGGGGAATAACTTGTCCAATGTCATACAGGTAGTAAGAGAGTTGAGCATTCAGACTGAAAATCAAAATCTAATACACTCTCCTCTAAACTGCACTGCCATTTCCCCAGAACTCTTCCCCAGGAGGTAATAAATATTAACTATTTCATTCCTCCAATGGTAAGAGCTCAGGATATGCCTAGAAAAATCTCTCAAACTGGTAGATAATCTCTGAGGTCATCTCCATCTCCCAGATTCTATGATTTTAAGTCCATTCATTATTCAGCAAATTCAACCAGCTACAGAACATTTCTAAACTTCCTCAAGAAGTGGTAAGAAAAATCTGACTCTCTAAGCAGAACTGACCTGTCAATTAGGTTGCTTGGATGGAATGACTTTGTAAAAGAATTTTGTCAGCAAATACTGGAGGTAGGGATATGTTGGTCAAAATTGGTCTGTGCCTATCTCAGTTTTCCATGGCAAGTGCTTAATATAATTGACCCATTCATTCCAATACCAGTGCCTTAGGACTGGACAGCAGGACAGTAATTTTTTAACCTCAATCATTATTCCTTTGCTATTCCAGAGGAAAAGTCTATGGACCCAGCTTAGACTGATGATAAATTTAAGTAGATAAGAGGCATGAAGGAGAAGCAAAATGATGTCATGTAAAGACTTCTTGACAGAGAGTTAGTGTTTGGTTTTAAATTCTGCCTCTGCTAATTATTAGCCATGTAGTCCTATATCCATTCTCTTGGTTTCATCTATAAAATGATAGAATTGAATTTAGTTAATAATAGTAATATAAGATAACGCATCAACTATTACATATTACATTCTATTCTATCATCTTTTCCTAGACTATTTTATCCTATAACACACTGCACTATACTATGTTAGGTTCTTATATTATACTAGATCACATTATATTATTTCATATATCACATTATGCCATATCATATCTATTATTTGTATTAGGTTACTTTTAGATTTCCAAAGAGCTTTACAAATATTTTATTCTCACAACAGTCCTGGGAAATAAAAGCTATTATTATCTTCATTTTACAGGTGAGAAAGCTGAGGCAGGAGCCCAAGAGACTTGCCCAACATTCCAGGGTTTATAAGTGTCTTAGTAGCATTTCAAACTCAGGTCTTCCAAAGTTCAGGTCTATCCCTCTCTCTATTGTGAGAACTCACTGGTGATTAAATTCTGCTACAACTCAAAATTTCTATGGCAACCAAAAAAAAAAAGTTTTCTTTAATCAATAAAAATTATCTACTGGGGTGGCTAGGTGGTGTAGTGGATAAAGCACTGGCCTTGGAGTCAGGAGTACCTGGGTTCAAATCTGGTCTCAGACACTTAATAATGACCTAGCTGTGTGGCCTTGAGCAAGCCACTTAACCCCATTTGCCTTGCAAAACTCTAAAAAAACCAAACAAATAAAAATTATCTACTGAGGAGTATATCTGCTGGGGCCTAAACTTGGGCCACTGGAGTATAAAAAATGAAGGAGATATGGTCCATGTACTAAAGGAGTTTTCATTCTTATAAAAACAGCATATACATATATTGTCCATTGTCATACAGGAAGTAAAAGAGTTGAGTATTCAGATGCACACACAAATATTTATATAGTCATAATATTCACAGTTGCAGAGTAGTTGATAGAGCTGGTCTTGAAGTCAGGATGCCTTAGGTTCAAACCTTGCCTCTGATAGATACTGACTGTATAAGCCCAGATGTTTTTTGTTTTATTTTTTGTTTGTTTTTTACCACTCAGTGCTCTAAGAAAACCTCTGAGATTATAGATCACCAAGAAGGTACCAGTCTGCATTGGTGGAAACAGTTTCTTCACCTGGGAGTTCTCTAGACTGAGGAAATAACAGGGTTTAGTTTCCATTTTATTTAATAATATTATCGGGGGAGCTAGGTGGCACAGTGTATAGAGCACCAGCCCTCGAGTCAGGAGGACCTGAGTTCAAATCTGTCCTCTGACACTTAATAATTACCTAGCTGTGTGACCTTGGGCAAGTCACTTAACCCCAATGTCTTGCCAAAAATAAAAACAAACTGGGTAATAATAATTATCACCTAATCAACTATGATGGGTTTAGGTCTTCTCCACAGTTTAGTGATCAAATCAAATCTAAAAAATAAGGTTATGAAAAATACTATCCACATTCAGAGAGGAAAAAACTATGGAAACTGCAGATCAAAGCATACTATTTCCACTTTTAAAACTTGTTTTCATGATTTTTTTTATTTCTGATTCTTCTTTCACAACATGACTAATATAGACATATATTAAAGATGATTGTACATGCATATAGTTTACTCACTGTCATGGGAAAGAGGGAGGGAAGGGAGGGAGGTAGAAAAATGTGGAACATAAAATCTTACAAATAGATGAAAGCTGAAAAACTATCTTTGCATGTAATTGAAAAAACAAAATAAAATAACATTAAAAATAATCATTACCATCATAGTTATTTTTTTAGAACCTTAAGGTTTAAGATAAGGTCTCCATACGGCATCTCATTTGATCCATAAGGTAGATACCCAAAATATTATACAGATGGGAAAACTCATTGAGAGTGTTTAAGTGATTTGCCAATATAAAGTACTTTGAATCTTCTAAGTATCCATGTGAGAAAACTGAGTATTAAGTAAGTCTGTGTCTGCAGTCTGGACAATATTCTATGTACTATTTCATATGGTCGTTATGCCACAGGAGAGATAAAGCAAACATAGAGGCATTCAAAGATAACCATACCAGGCAGGATGGTCTAAATACCAAATGAGTGGGTAAAACAGTAAGTTGTATAGAAATTTGGATAAGGGAAAAGAAAAGAAACCATGAAGGCCATTGATCTAGGAAGCTTTCATAGAGAAGGGTGCAATGGGGATGGGACTTGAGAAAGGTAAAGTTTGGCAGATAGAGAAAAGGAGAGAAGACACTCAAGGCAGGGAGAACAACATGAATACAAGAAAAGTAGACTTTTCAAGGGGGAGTGAGTTGGTAAACAAGGCTTCTCCAGGAACAGCAAGGTTGGACTTAGGAAAGAAGTGATGAATAAGGTTGGAAAGGTTACATAGGCCATGGAAGGAATTGGGAAAGGGGGTATTCTTTAAATAATTTTTTTCTTAATTACAAAGGTTACTCTAAGTTTCTTCTGTCTTTCATCAGAGGAAAAAGTAAATGTTTCTATGAATATCAGGTTCCTATTTCACTAGAGAGAAAGGGATCAATTGATCATTTTTACATCAAAGAATGCCAGTGTTAGTAACTTAGAGGTGAACTAATCTAACTCCTTGGTGAGGAAATTTGAGGATGATAAAGGGAAAGAATTTGCCATATTATTATTATTATTATAATTATTATTATTATTATCATTAATTGCTACTGATACTAAATGGTAGATAAGGAACATAAAACCTTAGACTTCTTACTTTAAGTCTTGTATTTCGGGAAAGACCATTAATTTCATGACATAAATTAATCTTTTGTTTATGAAATAGTGACAAAAAAAAAATCAAAGAATTACCTGACTGGTGGCTTCAAATCCATTAAATGAGGAAATGGCCATTAGAGTAGGGACAACCTAGGTTCTAGTACCAGTTCGAGGTGCAATGGATAGAAAAGTGTATTGGGAGTCAGGGAGACCTGAATTCAAATCCAGTCTGAGATATTTATTAGCTATGTGATCCCTGACAAGTCACTTAACCTCTGCCTGCCTCCATTTCCTCAAGTGTAAAATTGAGATAATAATAGCACCTACCTTGATGTGAGGTTGTATAAAATGAGGTATCATATGTATAATACTTGGCAAGGCATCTGACACATAGTAGGCATTTAATAAACACTTAATCCCTTCCCTTATGATAAAGTTAGTTCATTTTATGCCTCTATTCATTCATCCTTTCTATAGGGATGTTTGATTTGTTTACCTCAAAGGGATGTTGTGAATTTTGGTTGCTGTTAGTAACTTTTTTCAGTAGAGGAATCTATCTCTTCATGACCATTTTGGGGATTTTTACTAGAGTGGTTCACCATTTCCTTCTCCAGCTCATTTTACAGTTGAGGAAATGGAGGCAAACAGGGTTAAGTGATTTACCCAGGGTCACACAGCTAATGTCTGAAGTCAAATTTGAGCTCAGGTCTCCCAGACTCCAGACCTAATACTCTATCCTCTGTGCTTCCTAGCTGCCTCAAAATGATTTGGCAAATATTTGGCAAAAAAATGAAAAAAAAATGACAGACTTCAAGAAACTTCTAATTTATAAGGGAAGAGAAGGCAAAGGAAATGCACCAAAGGAAAAGTACAGAGGAGAGGTCCCTACCAAGAATGATAAGATGAATATCCAACTTAATGATATCAGGAAAGGTTTATATGGAGGTGGTGGCATCTGCTAATGGCAATGAGAGATAGAAGGAATTTCACTAGGTGAAAATAATGAATCTTCAAAATGTAAGTGGGGTGCAATGCAGTGAGCATGGGATTTAGATTGAAAAGATATCCTCGTTCTACTACTTGCAATGAGGTACTGTGTAAATTCTTGATAAACCTTGATTTCCTCATCAATAAAATGGGGACAATAAGGGCAAGCAAGGTGCTTTTTAAAGCTTAAAATTCTAGAAAAATAGGATTTTTTTTGCCCTACCATTAGTCCTTGAAGGTCAAGAGGGTATAAAGGAAGATACAAAGCAATCTTTAACATGGAATAAAATCAAGACGTCATTTTTCCTCCTCCATTGGAAGTCAACTAAAAAAGTGAAAAGGAAAGAGATTTTTTTCCCTCTCTGAAGAAGGTGATAATGGAGAGTAAAACATTAAAAATTACTATTTTTAATAAATCACAAAAAGTCATTTCTTTAGCTGAGCAAAATAACCTGTCATTTGATGTTTTTAGCTGGATAACATAAATACAAAATTTAAAGATCTGATTAAATACTCCCTCATTTCCTCATTGTCCAGGAATATTTAGTGACTCAGGACCACTAAAAGATATGTAAAAATTTACTCTTGACCATTTCTAAAGTGATTTTAAGGGAAATTCCTTTTAAGGGAAATTCATGAACATTATCCATATCCCTCAGGCTCTTCATTGTGATATGAAAGTGACCCCACTGAAAGTTTTATCAGGGAGGAAGAGGCTCTAGAAAAGGGTATGTTCAATATAAGTCCATTTATGTGACAATATTAAATTTTATTATTATATTCATTGTTAATAATGGGTTACATTGTAGTCATAAATACACATTAAATTCTATATGTAGCGTTTGACAATGTTGTCCTGAAGAATTAAAAGATTGAAAACCCATGCTCTAGAAGGGCCTTGCTCAAACTGAAAAGGCCATAAGCGTATGGATGCGCTATTGGAACTGTGAGTTGGTCTAGTTACTCTGGATAATAATTTGGAACTATGCTCCCTTTGACCCAGTGATATCAATACTAGGTCTCTATCACAAAGAGATCAAAGAAAGAGGAAGAAGACACATCTGTACAAAATTATTAAGTGGTGGCAAAGACATGGAAACTGATGTGATGCCCATCAATTACGAATAGCTGAACAAATTACAGTATATGAATGTGATGGAATATAACTTTGATGTAAAAGATGATGGAGATGGCTTCAGTGAAATGTCAGGAAACTAGTGCAGTGAAGTGAGCAAAAAAAAAATAAGAACAATGTATACAATAACTTCAATATTGTAAAGACAAACAACTTTGAAATACTTAATTCCTCTAATCAAAACAATGACCAACCATGATTCCAAGAAATTCAAGATGAAAAATGCTACTTTTCTCTTGACAAAGAGGGGAAAAGACAGATACGTGGTTTTTTTTTTTTTGTTTTTGTTTTATTTTGCTGTGGCCAATGTGGAAATTTATTTTGCTTGAGCATGAATATTTCTTAAATGTATTTTGTTTTTCTTTTTACTTTTTTTTTTTCAAATGGGCCAAGTGAGTAAGAGGGGGAGAAATTGGGCCTTCATTGATTAAAAAAATTCTAAAAAATAAATAAATTTCATGTTAAAAATGTAAGGTTTGAAACCTAAACAAGTTGAATAGAGGTTTGAATTGACCAGCTAAAGGGGAAAGAGATCTAATTTAATCTTGGAATAAAAAGTTACTTTGAACATATTAGAAATGTAGCATCAACAGAACTCAGTGACTGACAAAATGCTGGGGACAAGGTGAAGTAGGAATCAATCATGACTGAAGTTTTAAATCTTCCTCAGCAACAATAGAAACTGGACAATATATTTTGAGGCTGATGACTTAGGGAATAGTTAATAGTGTTGTTAAAGGAATACTTGATTTGAAGTCAGAAGAATAGAGCTTGATTCCTGACTTTTCTACTTATTATTTGCCTGCCCCTAGGCAAATGACTTTCATTCTTTGGGACTTAGTTTTCTGTACTACGCAATGGATTAGATAATTTACAAAACCTCCAACTTTAAATTCTATTACGCAATTTGATTTAATGGTCTGAAATATTTCAAAGGTAAAACAAACAGGGTTTGGTGACTCATTTAATATAAGAGGTTAAAGGAGGACAACAAATATGATTTAGAGGTTTTGGAGCAACTGAGACTATTGGGAGGATGGTGGCTCCATTAATAGAACTATGGGAATAGATTTGGGCAAGGAAAGCTTGGGTTTCTGGATTACTTGGAAAATGTCTATAATGATTTCTATCTGGAGGATTGACTGCTTGCAATCTCACTGTGCCAAATATACTTTTCCAGTTGTAAAGCATATCAAAGCAGTCCCTGGTGCTATCAATGACCTACTTTGAAATGCCCAAGTCAAATATTCCTGAAATTTGACATAAGAACTCCCTATCCGAACGGTAGGTGAGTACAGATCAACTCTGGCATCTTGGGCCCTGGAATTGCACAACAAATTTCTTTGAGTTCTGGGTAGCTTCTGCTGACCTTTAAGGAGATCTCAACATTTCCCTTGTAGAACAAGCTATTTAAGCTTGGGATGACCTTTTCAATATCCATGATGCTTCTCTGCTCCATTTTCATTTTGCTAAACTTTTATGGAAAACTAGCTGAGTATTTTTAGGATTTCTCAGTACTGACCTGTAAATTCAGGCCCATGTGCTTACTGCATTTGGAAACAAATCTTAGAAAATGTCACAGGACTGCCCTCTTGATTAAATCCCTGTGATCTTTCTTGATTGATATAATGGAATAAGCACTGACCTAAGATTCTGGAAATCTTAGAAATGAATAATACCTCCCTGCCTTTGACTTGTTTAGCTGGGTTTTTTGATCTCTCCCATCTTTATCACCCTCTACTGCATATGAACTAGTTATTCATGTATATGTTCTATCACCCTCTACTAAAGTGAAAAGTCCCCCTGAGAAGGAATCTGTTCATCAATAAGTATCTACTAAGCAGGATACTGTGCTAAGGTCTGGATAAATAAGTATGAAAGTTTGTTTACCTGAAGGAATCTTGCCATTCTGATTTATACCTTCCCCACATTGCCTCACACTGAGCATGGAACATATGGGGTGTTGGATGTTTTGAATTAAATTGACAGCTAATGCCCTCACAAGTTTAGAACATATAAACTTAACATACTTCAAGACAATCTGCATAATTGGAATAATGCCTTGGTTCTGACCATATTATGTTCAGTTAGTTTTTAGGGAGATGTCATTGAGAAAATATCTTTTGTTAGAAGCACTGAGTTTTTCCTGAGTAATTTGGCCCATATGCTTTGTTTCAGTCCTAAATGCCATCTTATCTTCCATTGGTAAACATTACTGCCATATTTTCTTCACATGCTGGATAGAATCATATTGAGGGGCTGTGATGATGGCAATGGTCCTAAAAGAAGTATGATCACTTGTCACTTGCAGTATGGTGACCAGGGAGACAATTCAGAAGTCTGTGTTCATGGTGACTCTCCAAGTATAGTCAGTAAACAAGTACTGAATTTCAAAGAAAATCTAAGTGACTCAGTCTGGTCTAGGGTAAAACTAATGTTTAAACTGTACAGGAGAATGTATATTTTCCTCAGGATGCCCACTCCTCTATCAGTCCACAGTGCAAACCTTTCTTACCTTAGTCTCTAAGGAATCACGTCAGAACTTTAAAAAAAAATCAAGATGTTATTTGGTCTAACCCCATCATTTTCAAATGAAACTACTAAGATCCAGAAAGATGAAGAGATTTATCTATAGCCTATATGTGATTAGGGCCAGAACCAGCACTGGAAATGAGATCCTCTTACTAAAATCCCAATGAACTCTTCAGGACATTGTATGACCTCAATTGCAACTCTTGCCTACATGTTGTAATCATGCCTTCATGAAGGATTTAGTTGTCCTGCTAGAAACTTTCCCTTGGTTCTTCTGGATATTGAAGTAATCCATGAATGTTTTATATTTTGGTTCTCCAAAGATTTTATGATTCAATCAACTTGGATGATTCTTCCACTGAGGCAGATAAAAGCTTCTTTACAAGCCTTAGGAAATGGCCATCATGAACCATCCATGAAATAATTCTCTGGCAGTCATGCCTCTGATGATGAAGGATGCTTATTCTATCACATTTACACTACTCTACTGAGAGCTTGGTTAAGGCTTAATGTGATATGAATCTATGGTCACTAAATTGTTGTCATCACAGAGATTAGTCATCTTATGGTTATGTTATCTTATTTTCTTGCACTAATTTTTATCCAAGTTTCCAAATGCAAGCCAGGTAGTCTCCTTCTTCCTATTTGACTTCAATTTTAGCTCAATGTTCCTTTTCAATGTCTGTCTAAGATTGAATATTAAATAGATTTGAGCTCAAGAGGTAACCTAGAACATGTGGAACTGAGATTCTTTTGAGAATTTATACCAGGACATTGACAAGAATGGCACAGGATGAGTAAATTTGGGTTTGTTCACCAAAGGCTATGACTCCAAATGATATCCCAAGCATACTTTCTATTTTAAAAATAGCCATCAAAAACCTTAACTGAATTATAGACAAAATGATCCTTTGTGTAAGAAATATATAGTTCACGAATAACCATATTAGTTTTCTAAGTCAAAATAACCACTATAAAATGATGAAGGTACCATTTAGCAAATTTTCCTTTTCATAACAGTAGATATAATTTATATAGAACTTTAAGGTTTATGAACTGCTTACCAAATATTATCTCATTATATCTTCACTATAGTGAAGATAGTTAACTTTGGGAGGCATATACTATTATTAATTCTGTTTTAACAGATGAGAAATTTCAGGCAGTTAGGTGGTGCAGTGAATAGAGCACTGGCCTTGTAGTCAGGAGGACCTGAGTTCAAATTTGGCCTCAGACATTTAATAATTACCTAACTGTGTGACCTTGAGCAAATCACCTAACCCATTGCCTTGCCCCCCCCCCAAATCAAATGAGGAATCTGAGGCAGATGGAGGTTGGTGATTTGCTCAGAACTACACAGCTAGTAAGTTTCTGACACAAGATTTGAAATCAGGTATTCAGATTCAATACTTTATCCAATGTACCACCTTGGAGGCTTCTGTTGTAGGCTGAAGAATTTTGAGAGGAAGCATGATAAGTAGAAAGAATATATTATTTATAGTCAGGAGACCTGGATTTATGTCCTCATCCTAATGCTTTCTAGTTGTATGGCCTTGGGTAGGTCATTTCATTTCTTTATTCCATTTCTTCATCTATAAAATAAAGATTATAATAGTAATGCTCCCTGACTTGCAGAGTTACATTCCATAAAGTGGCACACTATTCTAGCTACATGGGAGCTGCCATTATCCTATGATGCAGCTTTATTTTTTTAAAAGCCTGCTTCTTGTCAATTTACAGATGAGGAGATCAAAGCAATCCATAGTCATGTGAAAAATTGCTCTAAATCATAACTTATTAGAGAAATGCAATTTAAAGCTTCTCTGAGGTATCACCTCACACCTCCTCAGACTGGTCAATATGACCAGATAGGACAATGATCATTGTTGGAAGTGTTGGTGGGAAATCTGGGACACTATTACACTGTTAGTGGAGCTGTGAACTCATCCAATCTTTCTGGAGAGAAATTTGGACCTATGGCCAAAGGGCAACAAAAATGTGCATACCCTTTGATCCAGCAATACCACTACTGGGTCTATACCCTGAAGAGATGATGAAAAAGAGTAAAAACATCACATACAAAAATATTCATTCAGCCCTGTTTGGGGTGACAAAGAATTGGAAATCAAGTAAATGTTCTTCAATTGGGGAATGGCTAAGCAAACTGTGGTATAAGTATGTCATGGAACACTATTGGTCTATTAGAAACCAGGAGGGACAGGAATTCAGGGAAGCCTGGAGGGATTTGCATGAACTGATGCTGAGAAAGATGAGCAAAACCATAAAATCCCTGTACACCCCAACAGCAACATGGGGGTGATGATCAACCTTGATGAACTTGCTTATTCCATCAGTGCAACAATCAGGGACAATTTTGGGCTGTCTGCAATGGAGAATGCCATCTGTATCCAGATAAAGGACCATGGATTTGAACAAAGTTCAAGGACTACTCCCTTTAATTTGAAAAAAAACCCTGATATCTTATTGTCTTATCTTGTTATCTCTTTTACTTTATGTATCTTCTTTAAGGATATGATTTCTCTCTCACCACACTCAATTTGGATCAATGTACAACACTGAAACAATGTAAAGACTGACAAATTGCTTTCTGTGGGGGGGGTGGGGAGAGATAAGTAAGATTGGGGGAAACATTGTAAAACTCAAAATAAATAAAATCTTTAATTAGAATACCCAAAAAAGCCTGCTTCTTGAAAATACTTATAAACTGATGCTGAGTGAAGTGAGCAGAACCAGAACATTGTACATATGAACAGCAACACTGGCTGATGGACAACTATGATGGTCTCAGTGCCTTGTTATAAAAAAATTTTTGATGGAAAATGCCATCCACTTCTGGAGGGAAAAAAACCTGTGGATTCTGAATGCAGTCCCAAGCATAGTATTGCAACTTTTTAAAACTTGATTTGTTTTTTTTTTCATTCTCATATTTTCCCTTTACTCCTGATTCTTCTTTCACAAATGACTAATATGGAAATATGTTTAACATAGTGGTATATTTATAGGTATATTTACCTATATCAGATTACTCACTGCCATAGGTTGGGAAAGGGAAGGGTGGGAAGGAGAAAAATGTGGAACTCAAAAGTTAACAAAAGATGAAAGTTGAAGACTATCTTTTCATGTAATTGGGAAAAATGAAATAAAATAACTTTTTAAGAAATGCCAGTTTGGGGGCAGCTAGGTGGTACAGTGGATAGAGTACCAGCCCTGGAGTCAGGAGGACCTGAATTCAAATTTGACCTCGGATACTTAATAATTATCTAGCTATGTGACCTTCAGCAAGTCACTTAACACCATTGCCTTGAAATACTAAAAAAATGCCAGTTTCAGTTATTAGCAGAATATAGAAAGGATCATCTTTGTACAAGATGGATTTTTGAAGTGCAACTCCCACTTTTCCTATTGTCTGTACTATTGATGAGGCAGCTTGGTAGCAAAGAAAGAGCTCTGAACCAGGGATTAAAAGAATCCATGCCTGTGTCCTAACTCTTGCTAACTTGAGTATGAAGTTCAAATGAAATACTTTACTCATAGTGTTTCAATTGATCTTTATACTTACATTATTCAAATATTAATATTTTAATAGGAAATGTGACTTAGGCACCTGCCAAAAGTCAAACAAGTTATCCACTTAATTATTCTTATCAATGGAGATAACTTTAAAAAAGTTGCATTACCAACTTTGCTGTTGCACCAATGGGCCTTTTAAACTGCCCTGCAGCAGGACCGTCCTACATTTTCCCTTTTGGAATGAGGTTACCTTGAGCCCAAAGACTGATTCCTTTCTAGTTGTATCCTTAGACCTTAGATCAGAGTTTGCATATAGCAAGTGCTTCATACATGATTTTTATTTATTCCCTTCAGCTCTATTTTCTTATCTTTTATGACTCAATATAGATGAAAATGGGTAGTCAGCATGCCTTTACAAAAGATATAAGTAAAGCAAGAGATTTCCACAGGCGCAGCATGCAGAAGAAACCATTTTAAGGTCCCTAAGGGCTTCCAAAGAAATGAGAAAGTGGGTCCAAGCAAACATGTCTATTCTAATTTGAATAGACAAGTTGACACATGTTTTTATATGCCCTTCCCACAAGACACCTACACAGATATATAAACTTGCAAGTATACCTTGGTTTTCTTTTCAAATCAGCACCTTGCTCTTATAAAGTGTATTTCCAAATACACTTTATCTATATATATCTATATATATTATCTATATATAGATGCACATAAACCATCACTCACTCATATGTTCTACTTTCTGTATTCCTCTTTTTATATGAAAGTACACATTTTATTTTAAAACAAAGTTTCAGAGAGGCAGTATGGTGCATTGGAAAGAAGAAAGGACTTAGAATAAAAAGTCTAAGAATAGCATCCTGAATATCTCAGGCCCTAGGTGAACGACCTTATCCTTTTCCCTGAATGATACTCAGTTTCCTCCTTTGTAAAATGAATATAAAAATCATTGCCCTGTTTACCCCTGATGATTTCCAGTTTTATAAACATGAATGTTGGTCACTTTTATTAAAGTCCTTCTTTCATTTCTCATGGTGCCATGGAAGGGGCTCAATTCTTGATGGCTATGTGCATGAATTGCAAGCTATGAAAGGTCCTACCATTCTGGCAGAGCTGGAAAGATTTCAAATAAATACCTGGCTAAGGACTCAATGCCTATTCCTAAGGGATTATCTTCACTTGCTTTGTGAAAATTCATTGCCAGAGAGTTGGTCAGTGGGTAATGATTTCTTTTTTTTTATATTCATAAAGATAATGTAGAGAAAAAAATGTTAAAAAAAAACAGTTGAGGAAGGAGTTCTTACCCTGTGATGAATCATAGATCTTGGGAAGTAACAAAGGGAAGTTGGATGGTGCAGTGGATAGAGCACTAATCCTGAAATAAGGAGGATATGCATTCAAATCTAGCCTTGTACACTTACTGTGTGACCATGAGCAAGTCACTAAAGCCTGTTTGCCTCAGTTTCCTCATTTATTAAATGAGATGGAGAAGAAAATGACAAATTGCTTCAGTATCTTTGCTAAGAAAACCCTAAATGAGGTCACAGAGAGTTGGACATGACTGAAATGACTCAGCAACACCAATAAAAAGACTTGAGCAGATATGCGCATTGTGTTGTAATGTTGGCTCTAGAAGGAACTTTGAGATCATCTAGGTCAACTCTCTCAATTTTTATAGATAAGGAAACAAAGGCTTTGTGAAGAACATAGACCTACTCATAGTTATGCAGTTCATAAGTAGCAGGTCTTCTGGTTTTAAATCTAGTGATTCCACTAATGTGATACTACTCTCTCTTACTACTATTACTACTACTACTACTACTACTACTACTACTACTACTAGTAATCCTTTGGTATGGAAGAGGACCATGCCAACTAATCAAATGAATGGAAGTGTGAGTTGCATGCTTATGTTTATTATAGTGAGGATATGTTGTGTAAGGTAGCCTTCTCACTTGCCTTTACTGAATCATTTCATCCTATGTCTGATTTATAGGAAATAGGATTATTGGAGATGATCTGGTTGCTACAGGAGTTTCTTGGCCTTAAACTGGTTGGGGGGGTGGGGGCTGGAGTCAAGATGATGGTGTGATGACAGGATTTCCCAGAAGTTCTCTTTCAAAATATCCCCAAAACTTTAAAATTATGACTCTAACTAAAATTTTGAGAGACAGAACCCCCAAAAAGACCAATGAGGCAATTCTCCAGCCCAAGGCAACCTGGAAAATCATGAGAAAGTTCTGTTCCACAGGGTTGGAGGTGGTGACAGTGCAGCTAGGATCACGTGGCACCATAGAGAATGAGCTCCAGGCTGCTAAACAGCCCATGGGGCACCTAGTCCCTGAGGGCCCTGAATGTTGTCAACAGAAGCAGTTTTTAGACCTCCCAACCTAGGGAATACCATTTACTACTTGGAAGATCAGTGGAGAAATTTATGGCCGCGTGATCACAGAGCCCAGGCCAGCATGGCCCTCAGCATAGCCAGCACAGCCAGCATTGCCCCTGTCCAGAGAACTGAAGTAGGTCTGCAAAGCCACCCAGCAGGGAGCCACCTGGAAGCTGCTCCCAGAGCTCTCAGGTCATGGAAGGTAAGGGGGTGCAGGGAGACTGTCAAGGTCTCTCCTCTGTCTCTGGGACAGGGCTCTTGTGCTTTGTCCATATCAGACCCTGGTCACAGCCTGGGGATTACCCATTGCCATTAAGCGGGGACTCTCCTCAGAATTTCTGGGCAGAAGGCAGTGCTTATGGTCATCCACAGACCAGAGCACAGACCAGGAGAGTGGTCAGAGTCTCTTATAAGATCATAGAGGAACTAAGGTCCTAGTGGGGGTATCCCAATAACACTCCAAAGCTTCAGAATCACCTCACAACCAGGGCACAGGCTGGGGAAATGAATAAACAGAAAAAAAAAAATATTACCTGACCATAGAAAATTACTTTGGTCCCATGGAGGATCAAAATGTACACTCAGAAGATGACAAAGTGAAGCTTCTGTATCCAAATCCTCCAAGAAAAATAAGAATTGGCAGCTATGGCAGAACTCAAAAAAAGATTTTGAAAACCAAGAGGTAGAGGGGAATATTGGGAAGAGAAATGAGAGTGATGCAGGAAAAATCATTATCCAAGTCAGCAGTTGGATCAAGAAGATACAAAAAAATGCCTAAGAAACAAAATGCTAAAAAAAACAAATTTAGGTCAAATGGAAAAAGCAATCCATAAAGTTAATGAGGAGAAGAATACCTTAAAAAACAGAATTGACCAGATGGAAAAGGAAATGAGAAAGCTCTCTGAAGAAAATAGCTTCTTCAAATGTACAGTGGAGTTAAGGTAAGCTGATGACTTTGTCAGGAATCAAGAAACAAAAAAAAAACAAAACTAAAAGAATGAAAAACCAGAAGAAAACATGAAACATCTCATTGGAAAAAAAAAAACAACTGACCTGGAAAACAGATCCAGAAAAGACGTTTTAAAAATTATTGGGCTACCTGAAAGTCATGATCAGGAAAAGAGCCTTGACTTCATTTTTATAGAATTTCTACAGGAAAATTGCCCTGATATCCTAGAAGCAAAGGATAAAATAGAAATTGAGAGAATCCACCAATCTCCTCCTGAAAGAGATCCACAAATAACAACCTCCAGGAATATTATAGCCAATTTCCATAAAGCCCAAGTCAAAGAGGAAATATTACAAGCAGACAGAAAGAAACAATTCAAATTCATGAAGTTACAATCAGTATCACACAGGACTTAGCAGCATACACAGTAAAGACTCATAGGGCTTGGGATATAATATTCCAGAAAGCAAAAGAGACTGGAATGCAATTGAGAATCAACTACCCAGAAAAACTGAACATCCTCTTCCTGGGGAAAAGATGGACATTTAGTGAAATAGGGGAATTTCATACTTTCCTGTTGAAATAACCACAGCTGAACAGAAAGTTTGATCTCTGAGTACAGGACTCAGGTGAACCATAGAGGGGGTGGACAGGAAGGCAAATCATGCGTGATTTTATGATATTGAGCCACATATACTCCTGCATGGGGAAGATGATACTAATAACTCATACAAACCTTTTTGTTTATTATGGAAGTTAAAAGGAGCATTTATAGACAATGCACAGGAGAGAGTTGAATATGGAGGTATAATATATTGTAAAGATGGAGTCAATTGGCAAAAAGGGAATGTATTGGGAGAAAGGGAAAGGAGAATTAGACTGACTAAGGTATTTCATGTAAAAAAGTCAAGGAAAAAAACTTTTGCAATAGTGGAAGGGGAGAAGGTAAGTGGGGAATGAAGGAACCTTTATTCTCATTGGAAATGACTCAAAGAGGAAACAACAAACACACTTAACAGGGTATAGAAATGTTTTAACCTAGAGAAAGAAGGAGGGGAAGGGGATGGGAGAAATGAGATGGGGGAGGGGAGGGGGTTATAGGTGATAGAGAAGAGGGAAGATAGAGGAAGAGAGTAGTCAGATTCAACAAAAAAACTTTTTATTTGCAAGATGGTGGAATTGGGTGACCTTCCCAGGACCATGGGCCTGGGTCTTTGGGGTAGGATGTGGACTTGGGGCCTCTTGGCCCCAGGGCCACTGCTTTGTCTGCTGTGTCACTTGGCTGCCCGATAGCACACTTTTAAAGAGGGACAAATGAAAGAAAAGAGAAAAATAGAATAATTGGGAGTAGGGAGGAATGGGTGGAGAGAATTAAAATCAGCAATAGTAACTGTGTGAAAAAATATGAAAGTAACTTCTCTGATGCACTTCAGATAAAGAATGCGATCCATCCCAGAGACAGAGCTGATGGTATCTGAACACACAAGCACACTTTTTTCTCTTTCTTTCACTTTATTTCTTATGAGGTTTTTATTTTTGTGAGAGGAGGGGGATTATGTTTACACTTACTACAAGACTATTTTAGTAAAGTGTAAGTAAATAAAATGTAAGTTAAAAAATAAATAAATTGGTTTTTATTCCTCCTATATCAGGGGTACACCCTGGTATCAATTTCTCTCTTAAACATATAGATACTACATATTGGTTCTTGAGAGCTTCCAATGAAACAATAAAATGATTTGAGCATATAATTTATTAAAACAAAGACTAGTTTCTAGCCTCAGTATCAAATTAGCATTGATGAAACCCACTGAGATTGACCTAGCTCTAATATTTGTTCAGGGAAAAGGACCATGGATTGTTAGCATCTATTATTTCACCTCATTTTCTCAATTTACTTCTCTCTCAGAGAAATTCTTGTTCTAGTATTGGCAATTATATCTATTATGCTCATGCTTTCCTGGGTAGTGAACTTCCAGCATCTCAGAACCTCCTCAGTTGTGATCCTGTCCTGCCAGAGTTGAATCTGAACAGAGTCTTGATAGGAGCTAAGTATTTCAAGTTAATTTATTTAAGGGAAAAAATATTGTAGGCATGGCAATAACCTATGTAAAGACCAATTATACATAACAATAAATAGGCCAGTCTGACTAGAACTTAGCAGGAAAAGCTAAGGAGAGTCAATAATTAAATTTTCAGTGGGAGGATTTATGCCTGGGAAATCAGCAAATGCTACAAATCAGTGTTTGAATTATTGCTTTTTTGCTTTCCATGTTTTTTAAAATGATAGAGAATATGTGAATAATTCAGATTAAATTTAATTAAATATGTATCACATGTATAATTTTTTCCTGGAGTATTATTAGTTGTTGAAAATTTAACAGAACACCTCAGGAACAAAGACTATGTAAGGAAAATTAATGTGAAATCAATTTGGGAAGGTGTGTTTTAATGAGACTAGG
Source organism: Macrotis lagotis (assembly GCF_037893015.1). Classification (NCBI taxonomy): domain Eukaryota; kingdom Metazoa; phylum Chordata; class Mammalia; order Peramelemorphia; family Peramelidae; genus Macrotis; species Macrotis lagotis. The sequence goes on along the minus strand of NC_133660.1, from coordinate 213,237,215 downwards.
TGGAGCCATATATAGAGTATCAGATAGTCAAGAGATCTTCAGTTCGGCCTGGAGTCATGGAAACCTGCATGATTCATTACTGACCTCAGTGTGCAGTCCAAGGAAAAGAGTTTCTTGCTTTTTATGAGTGAAGTAGAGACTTAGAGACTGACAAGAAGGAAGTATAGTAAACACTGCGACATTTTTACATCTCTAGATGCCCTCAATGTAATCAACATTATCATCATCAGCCTGTCTCATTTCTATTACATGATACGCATCCACATCCATTCACTTTTTCTATTATATGCCTGTAGTTACTGCTTATTCTTTTCTTTTGGTATTCCTTTTTTGAAAATAAATGTTACGTTAAAAAATTCTCCTCATTGCAACCCTAGGAGATATGGAACTGATGCATTATCTGTCTATGAGTATGAGGATGCTGTGGTTCAGCATTCAGAGAGATTAAGAGATTGGCTCATGGTCATATAGTTAAAATATATCAGAATTGAGACTTGAATCTAGGTCTTCCTGAATCCAAATCCTAGGCACTTCTCACTTTATCATGCTGCTTTTTAAAAGAAGAATTGGGGGGAGGAGAAAAATAGGGAATATGAATATGAATTCAAGTAATTTTCTCAAAAGTTTATAGAAATTTGGTTACCTGGCACAGGTCGCTGACTGCTTCAGTAGTTTTAAAATCCTCCTCTTCTTCAATGTCATAACGAATTAATCTCTGCTTTTCCAGGACTTCATGATAAGCCTGAAATTAATATGGAAATAGATTCCTGGTTGAAGACATTTGAAACTGTTTCAATTTCAGAAATATGGCACTGTTTATTTTTTTATAGGTTTTTCTTTCCAAGACTGCAAAACATTTATACTGTACTGCTTTAAATTGTTCATGTTCATCTTTGGCTCTTAGAATCCATTTGGGTAGCAGAGATCAACTGAAAGGACCTTTTTTTTCAGAACCACACGGAGAAGGAAGTAATAAGTCATTAAAAGTCCATTCAAAGGCATTTACACTTGCAAGGTCTGGTTAGAAAAGAATATGCTTTTGATTGCTATGTCTATGTCTGGTTGTTCTGGAATAGAAAACTTTTGAGCATCATGGTACAATGAAGTTAAAAGATAGTGGTTTAGAATCTAGTTTTAATGTTGACTAACCATGTATGAGTATGGTCAAGTCATTTGATTCAGTTTTCTTAATTGTAAAATTTAAGAATTCTACTTGAGCTATCTTCTGCACAAGTACATCAAGACAACAGTGGTTTTGTAAGTTTAAAATGTTACAGAACATGAGAATGATAATTATTATTTCCTGCCTCCAAATTTCACTTCTGATTCCCTTAAAAAATAAAATTTATCTCTACTCATGATGGCTTACCTGAAAATATTCACAGAATACAAAATTAGAATGAAATTCAAAGGTCATTTTGTTCCATCAATATTTGAATAAAAATTCTTTTTTTTTTGCAAGGCAAGGGGTTAAGTGACTTGCTCAAGGTCCACCCAGCTAGCAGCTAGGTAATTATCTAGGTTTTTTTAGTTTTTGCAAGGCAATGGGGTTAAGTGACTTGCCAAAGTTCACACAGCTAGGTGTCTGAAGTCAGATTTGAACTGAGTGATTCCAGGGCTGGTGCTCTATCCTTTGAGAAACCTAAAAAAATCCTTGTTGCAACATAAAAAAACAAGTAACTACTCAGTCTTTTGCCTGAAGATCTTTTGTAAAAGGAAATACACTTATCTCTTGAAGTAGCCCATTGCACTTTGGAGAACTCTAATAAAAAAAAGATTCCTTATATAAAGCCAAAATTTGTTTTTCTGAGGTTCCAAGAATTTCTCCAAATCTAGTCATTACTTTATAAGGATACTTGTATTGCTTTTGGGAGAATGGATAACATGATACATTAGATAGAGCTTTGAATGTAAATCCTGGGCCCCTGGGTTTAAGCTCTAGGTAAGCTGCTTACTACTTGTGCGACCTTTGGTACGTCCTTCATCTGTAAAATAAAACCATTGAACCAGATTATCTCAAAGGTTTCTTCCAGCTCTGATATTCCAGGGGCTATTCTTTAAGATCTAATATTCTGGGTTGTATATTAGAAGATTCTTTTTAATTTTATGTTTCTATAATGTATGTTAAGAGGTTCCTGGTGCTTTAATAGTCTATATTGTATATTAGAAAGTCTCTTGCAGGTTAACACCAATAATTTCTGTTCTTTGTTAGCCCTTTCAAATGGCATTCTCTTTATGAAGGTGCTTTCCAGGTCAATTTTCTGCTTTGAAGACCACCAAACCATCCCCCCAGATAAATAAAACATGATGATATAGTGCACTTGCCTTTTTATGGGGTCAATAAACACTTGCTATTCTGAATTCTTGCCCTTCAAAGGCCAGGTTTGCTTAAGACTGTGATAGTCAAAGGGAGTTTTACAGCTGAGGTAGTTAATTGCATTAGCTAAGCCCCCCAAATGAAATTACGAACATGCCACTGTAACGCTAGCAGGAAAATTGCAAAAGGAGGCGGGCAACTGAAAGTCAATCTGCAGTGAATAGATTGCACACAGTTTACTTGTTTTAACTACAGTCAAGTCATGTTTTAAATCTTAAGTTGTTAGAGTGTTTGGGGTGTATGTGTAGAGGGAGGTAAGGGACCAAACAAATACTTTGAATGAGTGTTCTTGGGGCTAGTCAGGATTCTCTTGCATTATTTCTGTTCTTGAAAGTGAAGGATGGATTTAAAAATAACTCAGGAGGTCGGTGGCACACTAGCAATTATCCAAGAAGTGGCGCTCTCAGCAAGCCCCGTTCTGTTTTGTTATAAGCAGTACCTGGTTATTAGGAGAGAGAGAGAGAGAGAGAGAGAGAGAGGCTGAAATCCATGCTCAGATATTGATACAATATTAAGGAAGACACACTGGATTTCAAAGAGAAATAACATCTTTTTGCAGTAGGGAATGGAGAAGTCAGTGAGAGGAATGGTAGTCTGTGTCATGGAATCATAGCATTTTAGTAGATTTCTGGTCTAAGTTACACCCCTAGGAAAATAAAATCTTTTTTTTATAATATGCCTAACAGAAGATCAGATCATTTCTGCTCTAAAGTCTTATGAGGGAAGCTCACCACCTTGAGAAACAGTCAGTTCTACTTTGGATATCTCTAATTGTAAGGAGATTTTCCCTAAATTTATCCCATCTCTTTACCTTCTACCCATTGTTACTGCTTTGGACTTTTGAAGTTAGAACAATTCTTTTTTTTTACATTTCATTTAAGGCAATGGGGTTAAGCGACTTGCCCCAGGTCACAAAGCAAGGCAATTATTAAGTGTCTGAGGCTGGATTTGAACTTTGGTCCACCTGACTCAAAGATCAGTGTTTTATCAACCTAGCTGCCCCAACACAAAACAATTCTAATAAATCCTTCACATATTTGAAGAAAGCTCTGAAGTAAAATCCCTAAGGGTAACTAAGGCACAATGGATAGAGAACTAGAGTCAGGAGGACTAGAGTTTGAATCCAGTCTTAGACACTTGACACTTATTGCTGTGTGATCTTTGACAAGTCACTTAATCCTGATTGCCTCATATCCAGGACCACCTCCAGTCATCCTGACTCATATCTGGTCCCTGGACCCAGATGGCTCTGGAAGAGAAAGTGAGGCTGGTGACTTGGCACAGCATCCCTTCACACTCAAATCCAGTCCAGTATTCTTGAGCATTCTGACCTTCCTGATGTCATGGCCTTCTTTGAAAATGAAGAACAAAAACATTACTATTATTAAACATCCCTATTTCCTTCAATCAGTCCACAAGGATCTTTTTCATTCTGGTTGACTGCCCTCATGTGAGCAGAGGAGCCTGAGAGAAGACATAGTACTGGAAGACAATGAAAGGTGAAATAACTAATTTAATTTCACAGAATCATAGGATTAGACGATTTTGGACTAGAAAAGCTCTCAGAGATCCTCTGATCCAGTCATGTCAAACTAAAATAGAAATTGGGCTATCAAATCATATATAACAATCCCTGCGAGTTGCATATTGAGTTAATCATACACTTCATATTCCTTTTTTATGAATTTATTTTGTTAAATAGTTCTCAACTATAATTCATTTTCATTCAGGCTACATTTGGGAGTATGGTGGTCCATGAATTTGGTACCTATGATCTAACCCATAGAGTCTTTTTCCCCCCTTTAGTAGACAAGGAAACTGGGGCCCAACTAGGGAAAGTAACAGATGATAAAGAGTAGATCTGGGGGGGGGGGTGGCTAGGTGGTGTAGTGGATAAAGCACCAGCCCTGGAGTCAGGAGTACCTGGGTTCAAATCTGGTCTCAGACACTTAATAATTACCTAGCTGTGTGGCCTTGTGGAAGCCACTTAACCCGGTTTGCCTTGCAAAAACCTAAAAAAAAAAAAAAAAGAGTACATCTGGAGTATTCAGTCAGATCTCTTGTTCTAAATACAGTGTACTTTATAGTAATTTGTCATCTTACCAAGATGACTGGAATCATTTTGATTACTTACCAAAAGTCTAGATTTTAACTATCTTCTAACCACACATAAGGAGGCATGAAGAATACTGTTGAACAAAGTTACAGATCACTTGAGCCAATCTCTAAGTCTAGAAGTTGAAATGTAGTTGTCAGTCTTCATTGGTAGATGAAATTTCTTTACCTCAAGTTTCTATATCAATGACATAGTAGGACCAATTTCCTTCCCTGTGCCTTCAATGTGATTAAGTTATATCTCAACTCCAGGTGTAACTATATTGCATAGTTTATTGGAAGAAGCTTATATTTGTGTGATCTTGGAAGTCCCAGAGATCCGTGACTCTAGCATTGATTAAAGTAGAATTGTCTATTTTTAAGTTCCTCTTTTGGCTGAGTTCCTCTAGGTCACTGACTGTCCTCCATGCCTTTAATGCCCTTCTTCCTCATCCTTGCCTCTTGGCTTCACTAGCTTCTTTCAAGTTTCAACTAAAATCTTAACTTTCCTGATTCCTCTTAATGTTAGTTCCTTCCCTCTGTTAGTTATTTCCAATATGTCTTTTTAAGAGCTTGTTGGTACAAAGTTGTTTGCATGTTATCTACCCAATTTGGCTAGGATGATATCTATGAGAGCAGAGGGGTTTCTTTTGCCTCCCTTTGTTTTCCCAACAGTTAATACAAGGCCTAACATATAGCACGTGCCTAACATATAGCACATGCCTAATAAATATTTATTTACTGACTAGAACATTTGGACACAAGGATGACTGTAGAAGGATAGTAAGTCAGAGTTTAAAGGCATCTTAGAAAAAAAAATTTGTATTAGAAGAGACTGTAAGGCATAGAACGTTATATAGAACAGACTTCAAAATATAGAATGTTAAGGATGGAAGGAACCTTGTAGATTTTCTCGTTCAAATCCCTCATTTTACTGATAAAAAAGTTCAACTAAGGATCCAAAAATAGTAAGTGGCTCTTAGATATCATTTGAGTTCCAATGAAGTCAATTAAAGAATTAAAATTCTTTAATATGAATCTCTATTAACATCTTTTTATATCATTATCTATATAATGCATATATATATATATATATTTAAAATTTTTATAGAAAAAAAGCAAAAGTGGCTTGATTCTATTCTAAATGCTTTGCAACTGATTTTATGCAATTGAGACTCCAGGGAAATTTATTTTGTTGGGGGGCATATTCTCCATTCCATGAAAACTATAAAGTACAGCATACCCATTATTCTTTTGAGTATTCAACTGTCACTAAATAATGAACAGAGGTCCAGAGATATCTTGGTGGCCCTGTCAGGGGGTTGTCATTCTTGATTGCCCAAGGTTCCAACTGATCCAGGTCTGTGAAGCTATATTGTATTACTTGATTGACAAAGAATACAACATTTCAAGAAGTCTCTAGGAGGACATTACCTTAAGTGCCTCATTAGGGTCAGTCATCTTTTGTGCTTTTCCAAGGAGGCATACTCTCTCTTCTTTATGAGACAATGTCATCTTTTCTATCATCTCTTCGCGGTGAGCCAGAGAAGTCTTGATTAGGTCCTTACCTCGCTGAATAAATTCTGAAACATAATTGACCTATGTTACTGATTTGGAAAGAGATTCCACACCTCATAAAGGGAAAGGAAACAATAATACAGATAATAATAAAAATGATCTTTCTATGGCTAATTCTGTTAAAGTCAGAAGCACTAAGGAATTATAACTTACCGATTTTTTTTTTTTTTAGTTTTGGTTTCTAAATGTTTAGAAATCACAGGTTTTTGGAGGTGCAAGGTATTCTTTTCTAAATGAGGTGATAGGTCCAGAAAAGTATAATCACTTGTTCAAGGTTATATAGTCTTATTGAAGGTTCAAGAACCTGAATCATATTTTCTGCCCAATGTACTTTTTAAAATGCCATACTGTTTATTCCACCTCATATTCTATTTCCAAAACTATTTTTTTTCATATCTATGTTATAACAAATTGATTTTCAGTGGGGAGAATGTGACAACTTTTCCAGGATAATTTTGTTTTTCCCTTAATGGATTCTTTAGTAAGATTATAATTATTTTTGATATAATCAGTGAATTATTTATTTTCATTGCCTGTTTTTGCTCCACTGTCACTCTGGTAACCCTGAGTGAGACATAATATCTCTCAACTGGGGTGTCAGATTATTTCATAGGATACAAGTTTCAATCACAATGATTTGGAGGAGAAGAAGGAAAAAAGGGAAGAATCACAGAATCTCAAAGTTGGGAGGAATGCGAGTCAGAAGTCATCTGGTTCAGGGGAGTTAGGCCCATGGACCACAGGCCACATATGGCCAGAAGCTTACCCAACCCATATTAAAACTAATTGGGAGATATTTAGTCATAAATAAACCACAACAGATAAAATTACATTTTAAAATTAAGTCAATATCTGGCCCACAGGGAATGTCATGTATAGATTGGAAGCCCTATTTCTATTTGAGTTCAAAAACCACTTATCTAGTGTAACCTGCACCTAAATGGGAATCCCTTCAATAACATCCAAGTGGACATCCAGTGTCTTCTTAAAAGGATCTTCAATGATGTGGAATTTGCCACCTATAAGGCATCATCCCAGGATAGCTCTAGTCAGGGAGTGCTATCTTACATTGTTTAATCTACCTCCACACAATTCCTATCCATTGTTTTCTTGGGCAAGTAGAATGAGCCTAATCTTTCTTCTAAAAATAGGTGGTTTTATATAATGATTTCTGATAGCAATTATTTCATATTCTGATTTAGATTTCAGTTTAGATCTTCTATTCTCTAGGTAAACCATTTTGAGTTCCTTCAGTCTATATTCCTACCATGTGATTTCCACATTTCAAGATATCCTGAATGTGCACATGGGCACAACCTCATTTATCAATGTTCTCAAAATGTGTTGCCCAGAATTAAGCCTGGTAACACAAATGTGGTTTGCCCAGGTCAGAAAATAATGAGATCAACAATTCTTTTTTTTTAAATTACTGAGTTCTGCCCTTCTCTTCTTTCATTGGTTATTCATTTAGTATTTTCTAAATACATTCTATTTTCTCAACTTGATTCTAAAGGCAAAACTTATGATGTATATACAACATCTTCTTGAATGCTCTTTACTTGGCCTAGTGTCTTAGCCCAACTTGGTGTTCAATAACTGATAGTTATTGTTATTGGTAGGGAAGCATCTGTCAATCAATATTTATCAATCCTATAATCAATAAATGTTCTATCTTATTTAAATATTTTTAAAAACATTTAAATATTTAATCTATATAATCTATGTGTATGATATATGCATATATGTATATATGTATTAGGTATAACCAATGCTGTGTCCTTAAGTCAAAATCTCTTTTCATAATAAATGTGAACTTAATTTTTTTTACTAATTGTGTTTCACTACTACTGGTTTCCTTTGTCATTTTATGCATTTATTTAACATAAAAGCATTTTGCCAAGAATGGGTCCCTAGGTTTCACCAGGTTGACAAAGGAATCCAGGGCACCTCCAACAACGTTAAGAGTTCCTGCTTTAGATACTGTGAGGAATGTGAGTGAGTAATAAGAACCCACATTTTTGGATCAGCTTCAGATTCATAAAGTGCTTTCTTGAAAACAATACAGTGAAGTAGATCATCCAACTTTTGCTTCCTCCATTTTACAAATGAGAAAAAAATAGATCTCATCATGGTAAGCTGATTCACTCATGGCCACATGGGCAGTGTAAGAACTGGGATCGGAAATCAAGGTCTCCTGATTCCACCTTACTATGCCAAGTTTCTTCTAAAGACAAGGCAATAGCATAGTTTTCTATAGTCAAAGATTTAAACAAATAACTTAATATATAGGAAATAATGAAAGAATAGCCTACAATATTCCTGGTATGCATTAATTCAATAATTGTTTGTTAAAAACCATGTAAAATAAATATAGATAAGCAAATGATTGCATGGATGAACAGAAGATTGAATAAGTAAATGAGTGAATGAATATATGAATAAACAAATAAATGACATATATATATATATAAAGAGAGAGAGATATACAAATTAACTTACAAAAAGTATTCAGGAAACATACAAATAAAATATTCTCAGAGTTCTGATGAGGGGAAGAAACAGTGAGAAGGGGGGTGGGAAGTCCTGGATTAGGGAGTTAGGAGACATATATCAAAATTCAAGAATGCTACCACTTGTGTGATAGTGAACATTATTTTATATTTCTGGGCTTTAAGTACTTCATTAAAGGCAACTAAGTGATTCTGTGAGTAGAGTGTTGGATCTGGAGTCAGGAAGATCTGAATTCAAATTTGGTCTCAGACACTTATTTGCTTTGTGACCCTGGAAAAGTCACTTCACCTTTGCCTCAGTTTCTTTATCTGTAAAGGAAGGAAAGAGGGAAACAAGAATTTATTAAGCACCTACACTTTGCCAAGTGCTTTACAAATATCTCATTTAAACTACATAATAACCCTGGGAGGTAGGAACTATTATTACCCTCACTTTACAGTTCAGGAAACAAAGGCAGGGAGAGGAGAAGGGAATAATAATACCTACTTCCCAGCGTTGTTTGGATTTGAACTCAGTTACTCCTGACTCCAGGGCTGGTGCTCTATCTACTGCGCCACCTGGCCGCCCTCTTCCCAGGGTTGTTATGAAGATTAAATCACTTTTCAAACTTTAAAGTCCTATATAAATGCTAATAGTATTATTATTGATAAAAGGGTTGGACTAGGTAATTTTTAGAGGCTCCTTTCAGCTGTCATCATTGATTATGTGGTGATGATACTTTTAGCTGGGAAGTGTGAGAAGATCGGAAGGCACAGAAGAAGCTAATAGAAGAAGGAGGAGAGAGATCCTGGACTGGTTCTTGAAAAAGACAAAAAAAGATTTCAAGAAGTGGAAATGAGGTAAATAAGGGAGGAAGACAGAAGAGGAGAGAGTTCATAGGGCTTAAGAGTATAGTATCCAGATGCAGTATAGACTGCAAGTAAAAGTCTGAACAATGGTGAGTCAGAGTAGTCAGGAAAGAGTTCCCTGAGATAGAAACAAAGTGAATTGGGGAGCCAGGAAAAGGGGAAGCATCACTTTCCTAGTTCTCCTTCATGCCCATATGAACAGGGTTTTGTACTATAGAAAATTCGGTATATTCTTCTGTTCTAACTTCAGAGGTTAGATGTAGGAACCAGAGGTGAAAGAGGGAGCTGCAAAGAAGCATATTTTGGCTAGATATAAGAAGAAATTCCTAACAATTAGAGCTATCCAATGATAGAATGGAAGAAGATGGCTCTCCCTGACTGAGACCCTATAAGTAGAGGCTTTATTCTTGAGGATATTATTATTATACATGAGCTTCTTTCTCAGGTAGAGACTGAACAGGTAACAACTGAACCCTGAGATAGCTTCTACCTCTCACCTTCTGTGATTCTGAAAATGGATACAGATCCTAGAACAGGAAGCAAGGAGCAGTGATTCTTAATTAAAAGGAATGAATCAAATCAGATGCATAAATTGCCAGCTTCCATTAAAGTTCATTCGTATGAATAACTGTGCTCTTTTGGCATTCTTGATAAATAGCTAGTTAAAGATTTGCCATATGATTTATGGGGCAATTAAGACTTATTTACTTAGGCAGTTACCAAGCTAAGGTCACATCATACTTGATAGCAACAATACCCTGCTCTAATAGAATTCCTAACCATAAGCAATAAATGTTGCTTGCCTAGAAATAGTTTGTGAAAATATACTACACATAAGAACAAAGAAATGTATTACACACACAGTTTGATATAAAAGAAGGGGTATTAGGAGGTAGAAACCCCAAATCTGAGCCCCAAATCTGATGCTTCTTAACCATGAAGATTTAGGATAGTCATTACTGCTTTCTGAATCTTTTCTTTCCTCATCTGTAAAATGGACAAAATAATACTCTACTATTCATCTATTAGTGTCATGGGTGTTTGTATTATTATAACTTTGAGATAATCTAGTTTAGTTTATGCATTACACAGAGAATGAACCTGAGATTCAAGGGAAGTAAAGTAACTGGCTGGTCATGGCACAAACAGAAGAGTTGGAATGCAAATGTAGACCTTTTAGCTATATATCTTTCCAGTATATCATGCCATACCAGGTAAATGTGAACAAAATATTTTGTAAGCCATAAAGTGCTAGAGAGAGAGAAATCATTCCTAGAGGCTGTGGTATGATGATAAGAGAAGGAGAATTTGATGTCAAAGAATTCAATCTTGGTTCTGCTACTTACTGTCTAAATGGCTTTGGGAAATGATGGGCCTTTTTTGCTTCATCTAGGAAATGAAGAGGTCAGACAGGATGATCTAAATCCATCTCTAACTCCTTTGATTTGTTATTATTATTTTTTATTTTATTTATTAAGGCAATGGGGTTAAGTGACTTGTCCAAGGTCACACAGCTAAGTAATTATTAAGTGTCTGAGGCAGGATTTGAACTTAGGTTCCTGTCTCTAGGGCCAGTGCTCTATCCTGCACCACCTAGATGCTCCTTATCTGTTATAATTAACAATAACAGCAATCACTGTTTATATTCAATAAGTTCAATTTTAATTTTTATATTCAGACAATACATATATATATATATATATGTATGTATGATCTTGCTTGAACTTCACCACATGAATCCTTGCAGTTAGTACAAATATTATTATCATTCCCTTGTTACACATGGCATGACATATGATAGAACAGCTAGTCGGGAAGAGGTTGGTTTTTCACTGAGATTCTCCACTTCTAAGACCAGTGCTCTTTCTGACCAAAGATGACAACATGATATTTTAATCCATTAAAGACAGGGTGGATTTTTGTGTGCATTTAGAGGGAGCAAGAGAGAGGAGAAAGAACAAGAGAAGAGGAAGAGAGAAAAGTAGAAAGAATTAAAAAGAAAGAGTAGGAAAGAAAGAGGGAATAAAAAAAAGAGAGAGGATGACGATACCTCTGCCTCACAGCTGCTCCTCTTGTCACACAATATTTCAGCTACAGCAGGATTCATTAAAGTGACAAACAATTTGTTTCTTGCTGAGAATAAACAAGATTAAATACCCAACAATTCGCAGACAGTCAGGACTGCACAAAGGCAACAGTGGCAAACTGACATATTCTTTTTTTATCAGTTTAATTTGCTTGTGCAAACTTACCGTACAGTCTGTGCTTTTAACCCACATCAGCCTCATGTAAAACCTAAGAGTGGTCTGTAATCAAGATTTCAGTAAGAGAACAAAAAAAGGGACAATCATGAAGAGATACCTAGGAACAAAAAGTAGCTTCGTTTGAATTGAAAGCCAGGTTTAAAAAGACCTGACTTTCCAATTTGGAACAATGTCCAAACAGCAATTAAACTGTACATATCCTTTGACACAGCAATGCTACCAGTAGATCTGTATCCAAAAGAGATTTTAAAAGGCTGGGGAGTGGGAGGAAAACGTATATGGTCAAAAATATATATATTTATAGCAGCTCTTTTTGTGGTGGCAAATAATTGGAAAATGAAGAGATGTCCATCATTTGGGGAATGGCTGAACAAGTTGTGATATATGAACGTATCATCATACATCATTAAAGAAATGAGGAGCAGGTGGATTTTGGAAAAACCTGGAAAGACTTAAATGAACTGATGCTGAGTGAAATGAGCAGAACCAGGAAAATACAAACAGCAACAGTAACATTGTATGATGATCAACTATGATTGATTTAGTTCTTGCCAGCAATACATTAATCCAAGATAATTCAGAAGGAGTCATGATGGAAAATGTTTTTCCACATTCAGAGAAAGAATAGATAAAGTTGGAATGCAGATTGAATCATATTGTGTTCACTTTATTTTTTTCTTTTTTTTCCACATTTTTCCTTCTTTTTTCCTTTTTATACAACATGACTCAAAATAGAAATATATTTTACATGATTGCACATATATCACCTATATCAAGTTTCTTACCATCTCAGGGAAGACAGAAAGAAGGAAGGGAGAAAATTTGGAAATCAAAATTTTATTTAAAAAATGAATGTTAAAAGTTGCCTTTACATTTAATTGGAAAAAATAAAATACTATTTTAAGAAAAAAGACCCATCTTTCACAGCAAATATATGTACTTACAAATGTATTTATCTAAATATATTTCTATATATATAATTTATATATACATGCCACATGTGATAAATGTACATAACTTATGTATGTAGGTATATATATATGCACACTCATATATTACGGTAATTTTGTACACAATTTTCCAATATTCTTGGATTAATGGAGAGAGAGACCTGGCAAGTTAGAGAAATTGAAGTTCAAGCTTTGGTCTGAACTGTTTCTATGATATTGGGGAGTTCACTTAACTTCCCAGTGTTCTAGGCAACTCTCTAAGATTACAAATTAAATAGTAAGTATAGACTTGCATTGGTAGATTAACTTGACTCAGTGGGAGTTTTCCTATATCAGTGAAATCCCAGGTCATGTCCCATTCCATCCCACAATTATATTTTCTCCCCCTTCCTCCCTAACCAAAATAAGAAATGCCTAAAATCATCCCAGTTCTTACTTATTTAAGGCAATAGAGTTAAGTGACTTGCCCAAGGTCAAACAGCTAGGTAATTATTAGATGTCTGAGGCCAGATTTGAGCTCAGGTCCTCCTGACTCCAGGGCTGGTGCTCTATCCACTGCACCACCTAGCTGACCCAATCCTAGTTCTTTACTTATAATTTGAGAATGTGAATAACTAGCTTTCCTGCTTCATAAGATATTGCTAAGAAAGATCTACAGAAACCTTAAAGACTTTTATAAATGTGACCTGCTGTAATATATAAGAATAGGCTATTTGGATTAATATTTGAAAAGTTGAAGGGAACTGATATTTTTTGATGTGGGTCAATCTTCCATTGACTCAACTTAATAATCTTTGATGACTGCTGTCTTGCCCCCATTAGTAATTTCTTTCTCTCTCTCTCTCTCTCTCTCTCTCTCTCTCTCTCTCTCTCTCTCTCTCTCTCTCTCTCTCTCTCTCTCTCTCCCCTTTCTCCCCACCTCCTTGACCCCACTATTTGATTCATCCTCTCTTTACTACTTGGTAGAACCTGTTACAGACTATGTTCCAAAATCTTAAGAGAATGATGAAGGGTCAACCTCACACTACAAGGGGGACCTAAAAAGAAGAATGCTATCACCTTACAAAGGAAAATGAAAAACAGAGCTACATATTTCCCTGTGACCCACCTAAGTGAAGATTTTTGTTTGAACACATAAGTATATTATGATTTCAGTATCTAGTCAAGGACATGGTAGTAATAATGGCTCAGAGAAAAAGATTGGGACCAATCTAGAGACAATAATAAAAAGGAGTGGGGTTGCATGAAGAGATACCTGGGTTAGGAGAGTTGTTTCCTGCTGAAAACATGAATACATATTTAGAAATTCTAACTGAATGGCAAAAAAAATCATTTATTAAAAAGAAAACTTTTTTATGAGATGTTGGTATTTTTAAATTGAAATGAATTAAAATTAATTTTATTGTGACACCTCTGCCCAGATGTAATGAGCTGTCATTTGAAGGAGTACAAATCCAAGCTTAGAAATCACTGGATTGGGACCAGAGCATATGGTTTCAGCAAAATGATCTGCATTATAATATGATATATTCTAGGCTCTACACTCTAAATAAAATGTTGATTTTTTTTAAAGAAAGTTAAAGTTGCATGGAATTCTAAACAACTGGTCAAATTCTCATGTGAACAAATTTCTCTATTATTTAGTTTGGAAATTAGTTCATCAAAATTATGTCTGAAATATAGTTATTTGGGGATATGTAAATTTAACAATAAAATTGGTTGTAAAAGCCCCAGAAGCTGAAGAACATAGGAAGAAAGCTTAACTATTTATAAATTTTGTTCTTCATTAGTTTATTTATTAGGCCTTCATTGAACATGCATTGTAGAGTGCTGATTTCCCTTCAATGAAGATCCTCAGGTGATGCTTGGACGGCCACATTATAATAATGGTAAGTAACTCAGATTTGACTGGCCTCCGAAATGATGTTTTGGTGATAAAGTTCAAATACAACTTGAATATTGGTAACATTTTTAAACTGAGAGGGAAAAGTACTTTTGCATTCTCACACCAGTTAGTGTATTTATCACTCCAACACAGAAATAAACTACTTTTCCCTCTCAGTTTAAAAATGTTACCAATATTTGAACTTTATCACCAAGACATCATTTCAGAGACCAGTCAAATCTGAGTTACTTACCATTATTATAATGTGGCCGTCCAAGCATCACCTGAGGATCTTCATGTATGTTATAAAGAAGATTCTGATTAGTTGGACAAATGACCTCTGGGGTCCAATCAAACTTTATAACTCTGTGATCCTTGACAAAGTGGTCAACAGTGAATCTCTGTCTGAACAACTTAAATGACAGACATAATTATTATATTTTAAAAAGGGACTTAGAATGACAAGAGACAAAATTTTGGAATCCACATGTCAGATAGCCATTGAACCTAGGAAAATGATATCAGGAAATTGGTTTTTTAAGAAGAAGCATTGCTTTAACCCTATTGAGATTACTATTTTTGCTTTTGCACTCTGACACCGATTAGTGTATTTATCACTCCAACATAGAAATAAACTACTTTTCCCCTCTTAGTTTAAAAAATTTACCAGTTTTCAAGTTGTATTTGAACTTTATCACCAAAACATCATTTCGGAGGCCAGTCAAATCTGAGTTACTTACCATTATTATAATGTTCCACTTCTTCCCAAAAAGCTTTGTGCAATTGTGTTAGCAGTTCTTCCTTTTGTCTTACTGAGAGTTTCCCTGCAATAGTTAACGAATCTAATGCTTGGGAAATTACAGTCAACCGACACTTGGTCTCATCCTGAATTTGTAATTTTAAGGAGTTGATCATTTTGGCCATATATTCCCAACCCACTGTTCTCTCTTGAATGTCCTAGAAATAAAAAAAAAATGCATACCATGAAATTGAACAAAAAATTTTATTAGACAACTTTGAGAGGTAACTTGTAACTTGGCAAAATAGTGGCTAGAATTGCAAATTGAAAAGATCTGAGTTCAAATCCCAACTCAAAATTTTACTATGTCACCCTAGGCAAGTGACTTAACTTTTCTCAATCTCAATTTCTTTATCATTAAAATAGAGATTAAAGCATCTATAGTAACAGAGTTATTATGAGGATGAAATGACATGATATATTAAAGTATTTTCCAAAATTTAAAGCACTGGTAACATGTAAGCTATAATTATGATTATTTTAAACTTTATCAGCATCTAGTCTGTATATATCTGAAATACTTCAAGAAACTACCACAGTAAATATTTATTAAATGTCATCTGTATGCTGAGCACAATGAAATATATACTGGGTAGGATGCAAAGTTTAGCTAATTTAGCAGCAAAAAAAATTAACAAATCAAGGGTATTCAAGATTTAAGGTGATAGAATATACCAAGGCACAAGACTAGGAGAAAACAGAGGACATTCAGGTAACAAAATGTGGACTTCATTGGCTATCATTCATTGTGAGGGAAGGGAAATAAGCCTAGGAAGGTGATATAAAGTCCATATGTACAAAGTACTTATAATAGTCTTTTTGGAAATAGCAAAAAAGTAGAAAGTAGGAGCCCAAAGTAAGTAGAGGAATAGTTGAATGAATAGGAATATATGAATGTAATTTAATATTATTGAATTTTATTAAATGATAAATATGAAAAATTCAGAGAAACTTAGGAAAACTTCAATGAAATGATGCAAAGTAAGGAGTATCAGAAGGAAAAAACTGATGCAAGAATTTCAATATTATTTTTAAATTTGAAAATTTTCAGAATTCTGATTAAGGGAGTAACAGCATGGTAACTACTTACGTGACCTTGAATAAATCATATTTCCTCAATTTCCCAATTTTAAAAATGAGAAAATTGGATCAGTTTACCTCTAAGAATCAGCTCTAAATCTATGAGGACTGGTGATGAAAGATGGCTCCCACCTCTTGGCAGAGAGTGAACACAGACATGCATTGCCAGGCATTGATTTTGTTTGCTATCTTGTTCTTATTTGTTAGGGTAGGAGATTCTTTTTTGAAGTCATTTTGAGATGAATATAAAATAAAGGTAATTAAAAAATAAAGCTAAGATAGATAAAATTTGGAGAACTTTAATATTTCATATTTAATTTAATATTTCATAAGTAAATATATAGTTCCTTTAAACACAAGAATTTTAAGAGCAAGTTGTTCAAATGATAAATTCATTGTCTTCACTCATTAGAAGTATCAGACTGATGAAATACATTCTATTTTCCTGAGTCACTCAGTCTTCCCTTTTTTTAGAAAAATCACTTTTTAAAAAAATTTATTCTGAATTTAAGAAATAAAACAGACATTTATATAATATAGTAGAAATGAAAAAAGATGATTGCATATGAAACTACATAACTATTATGTACAACTTGCTATTCCTTTTAAATGTAAAATAAAATTATCATATAATTTTCTTTTATTTTTCTTCCCTCCCTCAACTTCTATGCATAGTAGCATACTCTCACTAACATAAAGACTATTTCCATTCAAGGGTATCTTTTTTAGTCTAATAGACAATAGAAAAATATCCCATTACACAGAGCAAAAGGATATAATCTAAAAATTTATTTTTAGAAATTCAGCATCTGGGTATACTTTTATAATGAACTAATAATTTGTTCAAAGAAATGTAGGGAAATGTCTATGGGATACACCACATTATATAAAAAATTTACTTAGCCCTATAAGAATATTTTTCAACTCAACTAGGTACAGATGGTTTGAATGTTATACTTTTTCCCTCTATAATGTCACATTTGAAGACTTAAAAACCAATATTTGAGATCAGTTGCTCTGATCAGGGGTGCTTACTTAGATTGTAGATACGAATAAAGAGAAAACAGTTCCTGTTTGACGATTTCTACTCTTGGATACAATGAACTGCTTTTTGACCATTCTTTAATCTTACCCTCTTATAATTTATGTTTGGATGAAATGAATGATTTTCTGCCTCCTCTGCAAATATAATGGAACTTATTTGCCATGTGATTTTGGAGAAATCATTTCATCCTTCTTGGTCTCAGTGTCCTCAACTGTAAAATGAAAAAAATTGTCTGTCCCTTTTCTGTTGTGACATAATGGAAAGAACATTTAGAACAGAAATAAATTTAGAATAAAAAGAACTGATTAAAGTGACAGTTCTTCCATCAGTACTACTATATTTAGAGGTAAAAGGGACATTAAAGGTCATCAAATACAATCCTCTCACTTTACAGATGAAGAAACTGAGGGCCAGAGAGATTACTTAACTTATTCAAGGTCATATGAGAAATAAATAGCAGAATCATAAATGGAACCCATGTCTTCTGACCCAAAATTCATCACTCTTTACAATATGCCATACTATCATACTAAATGTTGAATAGAATCTATGATCACACTGTCAAGAGATTCCTCCAATAATGCAGACTGCATTATCTGCCCATCTTGTATGATTCATACCAATTTTTACTCAATCATTTCAGTCATACCCAACTCTTCATTATCTCATTTGGGGTTTTCTTGACAAAAATACTGGAGTGATTTGCTATTTCCTTCTCCTTCTCATTTTACAGATGAGGAAACTGAGGCAAACAAGGTTAAATGACTTGCTCAGGATCACACAGCCAGTAAGTATCTGAGGCCATATTTAAACTCATGAAAATGAATCTTCCTGACTTCAGGGCTGTCACTCACTCTCCTATCTAATTTGTCACCTAACTGTTCTTAACTTACATCCACATCTTCTCATAAACTCTCCCAAGAGATCCAACAAGGGGGGTGGGCAGCTAGGTGGCATAGTGGATAGAGCACTGGCCCTGGAGTCAGGAGTACCTGAGTTCAAATCCAGCCTCAGACACTTAATAATTACCTAGCTGTGTGGCCTTGGGCAAGCCACTTAACCTCATTTGCCTTGCAAAAAATTAAAAAGAAAAAAGAAAAAAAAGAGATCCACCTAGTATCTTCCTCACCTCTTTCTGGTATCTCTTAGATATCACTGATACAGTCAAATCCTCCATCATCCCTTAATATAATCATATAACCAGCTCATTTTTTTCTTCCTATCATTACAGTTCTCTGATGCTATTTTTTTTCCTCCTCATTTTTGTTATTCTTCATTGATGATATTCCATATTCCATTGCCATACAGAAACATCAGTAGGATTTTGTTATCAAAAATATGAGCCTTTGTTTCTAGGAAAAAAAGCTGGGATGACAAAGGATCTTTTCAATTTCCCAAGGATAATCCATCCATCCCTACAAATCTCTGTGGATACATTAGCACAGGGAGCAATGCCATCATTAGCATCTCTCATTGTGAATGGTACCTGCACATGTCTCTCCCTCCCAAGGCCATGGAGGCCCACTTCAAGGAAATATTCTGTGTGTGAGAGATCCATTTTAAAATCTCTCACAGCTAAGCAAAAAAAAAAGATCAAAAAGAGAGACCTTATTTAGCAATTTTATGTAATATTCTGTGTGATTTGGCCTCTGCCTCTCTGCTTACATATTTCTTATACAATGGGGCTAATAGTCATTTCTTGCAAACATTAAGAGTTACCTTTCTTTTTGGTGTCCTTTTCATTCATTTTATTACAGTATAAAGCACCACTGGCTTTGCCAATTTCTTTCATCAGTTCGTACAAATCTCCTCATTTTTCCTGAACTATTCCTATTTGTCATTTCTTACAAACTGTGGGAAAGAATGAAGTGTTTTGTTTCCACAAGATTGAGAGGATATTACAAGAATCTCACAGATGTCTGTGAGGGTAATACATTACAAAATCCAGGATGTCTAATCTTTGTAGAAACCCAAAAAGATGCCAACCTGTTTACAAGAAGGAGAGAGAAGGAAACAAAAGGAAAGACAAAAGATTAAAGAAATAACACTAGGCCTGCCTAGGTGGAATGAGTGTCTGTATTATTGTCTTTTGCACCTACTCAAGAAGGTCATTGTTTCTCCCCTGTGCTCATTAGAATAATGAGCAGAGTGAGGAGAAAGTATGGTGGAGGGTTGTATTAATTAGATTGTGACCCTAGCCAATGATTGGCATGAAAGGAGAGGAACAAGCTTTTCAAACTGCATCCTTCTTCCCTTGAGAGAGGTGGTCCTTTTGTTAAGCTATTTTAGTAAAAGTCATTTTAATCACTCTGGATTAAGTAATTACAAGCCATTGATAACACTACACTAACAATATGCAATTACATTCACCCCCCCCACAGGTCACTCAGTCATTCTGGTACTCTTTCGAGGCATCCTCCTTATTGAACATGAGATAGTCAGATGGACGAGAGGTTTCTGGGACTTGAATTCCCCTCTTCCTCCTCCCACTCTCTTCATACTTACCAGGGTCTGTAAGTCCTGAGAGGCACTTAATAATTCTTCTGCTACAATCATTCTTTCAGTTAGATTCTGCATGATCTGTCCTACTTTGGTACTTAAACATTTCAATTGATCTAGGAGAAAGTGCTGGGTTTTTTCCATCTGTTTCCAGAAGGCTTCCATCTGTGAAATGAAAGTGACAAACCAAAGAGAAGAGTGATGACTTGTGTACATGCTGTCTTCGAATATTTATAAAAAAATTATATATTCTACAATACAAATCTTAAAATATGTGCATATTAGTATACAATTCTATGTTGATTAAGTTGTAGTATTTTATTCAGCAGTCCACACCACCCTTTGGATTTTTATTATTTTGTCATTCAGTTTTAAGGCTTTTTGTTTCAGAAAATGAGACCCTTTATGATAAGGATAGAAAGTATCATGATGGATACAGCTGAAATATTCAAATTAATTCAGACCTTAAGGAAAGGGGACATTGTTATTAAAAGCTCTGATCTGAAAGGAATAAGTATAGACATCAGCAAATGGATCAAAGTTCACAGAAACTATTTCAGAAAATTCTGCATTATTTTAAAGTGAACAAAGTTTTTTGTTATATTTATAGTTTCCAGCTTATACCTGTGACTTTGAATCTGAGAACTTCTCTCATTTTGTTGAAATTCCACCCCTATCTCTTGTGACCTGTGTGACATTAGGTAAGGTACATAACCTGTATGAGTTTCAGTTTTTACATCTGTGAAATGAGACTTGGCAATATGACTCCTAATTTACTAATCAGTCTTGCACTATAATTTAGGGCTTCCTTCACCTTCCAATTATTTTATTTATTTATTTATTTGTTTGTTTGTTTGTTTATTCATTTATTTACTTATTCATTCATTCATTCATTTATTTGTCTATTTATTTATTTATTTATTTATTTATTTATCTGTATAGATGTTCTATTTCTTCATTATGTGGCAGGTTAAAGATGAAATGACTGAAGAACCAAAGGCTTGATTTTCTGAGCATATTGATTTATTAAACAAAGTATGGCAAATGCCCAACAAACCAGGGCCAGACCTCCTCAGCTTAGGTCTGGGCCCTGAATACAGGGTGGAGAGATTTTATACATTAAAAACAATTAATAAAATAAGGCCAATTAATTAAAAGAAAACAATATAAATTAGGCAATATGATTTCTAATTAGAGGAATGATTTGGGAATTTCCAAGTTGAGAGAGGGAGAGTGGACAGGTGCCATTCTTTGAATTAAGAAATAGAGGTGTACCACTCATCCCCAAGTGTTTGTAATCAATCAAAGGAACATGAAAGTAATAACAGATTGATCAGTACAGGGTCAGTTTTCAGATAAGATATATGGGTTGCTTAAGATGTTATATTGAGAGAAAATTCCTTGCATCAATCTTTGAATCTGACTGATTTTCTGGTCAGCATAATCTAGATACTTAGTTAAGGGTAAGGAGATGCATATCCCACACAGTTATTAGGTTAGGTTCAAACAATGCAATAAGCAATTGGACTAGACCCATAATTGAATAGATACTAAGCTAGGTCCAGAATTGAATCATAAGATGGAGTCAATGTCCCCACAATCAAACACTTATCCTAATTTCCTCAGTTTCCTCAATTAAAATGTAAACTCCTAGAGGGAGAGGATTTTCATTTTATCTAATCTCTAGGTCCTGGCACAGTACCCTCAAACAATCAACCATTTAGCATTTATTAATTTCACATTATCCTAATAGAATAGGCAACATGCAGATAGATTGGTAAATAGATATAGACAGTATAGGGAGAAGGTCTGAGTAGTCAATGGATGGAAGAAATGATTCAACATAAAAGGTATTGCTTGAATTGAGTCTTGAAAAATATCAAGGACTTTAAGAGATGGAGGGGAAGGGAAAGAGTATTCCAGGAACAGCTGATGAAAAGGGAGATGCACTAAGCAGATGATGGGTTGTTTGAAGATGAGAAAGTATAGCAATATAAACCAGAAGACTCTTCCTCAAAAGATTGGGTATAGGTGCTTGAATATTTTTTAAATATTTTATTTATTTTGAATTTTATAATTTTTCCCCTAATCTTGCTTCCCTCCCCAGGTGTTAGAATTTTAATAGATGGATCTATCATCTGCACTGGTGGAGACCAACAAAGGCATATATATTTGGAACACTGAATTATCCCTAGGACAAGAGGTTATAATCATTTTTGTGTCATGAACTCCTTTGGAAGTCTGGTCAGTCCTAGGAATCCCTTTTCAAGATAGCATTTTAATTGCATAAAATACATCAGAATACAGGAAGAGTAAGTACAAAGAATCAAGGAATCACTGAATAAAGAGAACATGGAGTGGAACAAAATGTGTGTGGAAACTGGAAAGATATGTCTCGCTTGAAGATTTTGGGGACAATAAATGCTCTTGTATTGAATTAAGCATACTAACTTGTCACTTCTATGACCATTGAATTGAATTAAACATTCTAACTTGTCACTTCTGTGCTTTTATTTATATTCTTCCCTCCACCTAGCATGCCTTACTCCTACTCTATTAGTTTCTCGGTAAAAATAACATCATAACCTTGTAGGTGAGAAGATTCTTAGAGATTTTCAAATGAGAAAACTCAGACTTAGAGGAGGAAGTGACTAGTCTAAATTAATGGTGAGTTATGAGATTTGACCCAAAGGCTCTAGCTAGATTCACACCCCTATGTTTTTCCCTCAATAGCACATTTCACTTTTTCCTAAATACTCTCTATTTTTCATAGCTCAGTTCAAATGCCTTCTCTTCCTGGAAGCCATTCCTTATTCCTAACTCCTTCCCAAATGCAGCCAAAAACAACCCTGCCCTGTTAGGAACTGACATGACTCTTTGTACCTCCCTCAATATCATATAGAATTTGTTCACATAGCTCCCGTATAACAAAATCAAGATATTAGGAGTATTTAAAATCTTCATCTCTACAATACTAGTACTCCCACCAGAAGACACCTCCTCAAAACAACAATGTGCTAGAATTTTAAGAGATGGGTCTATCAGCTGTACTGGTGGAGCGTAGTAAAGTCACATATTTTTGGAACATTGGAATATCCGTAGGACAGGGGTTTATAATGATTTTTGTGCCATGGATTCCTTTGGAATTCTGATCATTCTAGGGATTCCTTCTCAGAATAATACTAGGGAGAACAATTACATACAATAAAGGAATCAGTGAATAAATACTTTTAAAGTGCTTAAAATGGGCAAGTCACTGTATTAATGCTATGAAATTAATACTGACAGTCCATGTTCCCAAGGAGCTTATGTTTTGATGAGGATGACAACATATATGAAAAGATCAGATGGAAAGGTCAGATGGTCCTTGAGAGCAGCTTCTTCTTAAAGTCACTTCCACTGATAAAAACATTTGATAGAGATAAGAACTATATGGTGGCAGGTAATTTCTTTTCTGATTTTTCAAAAGTTGAGGTTGTAGCACCAACAGAGGCAATTTCTAGACTGAAGCTCCACAGATACTGCTTCCCAGGATGATGGACTCCGGTGCTCTGCTAGAAGCATTGCTCTTCCAAAGTCTCTTGCACTCAGGTTCCTGGGTTTTCTCTGTTAAGATCTGAAGGGAAATGGTGGTGAAGGTGCTGGTGGTTTGACTTTTTTTGGTGCATACCACTTCCCATTTCCTCCTTGGGGTTCCCTAATGCTTTGGGGTGGCTGGCATGTCTGTCCTGTAAATCATAGTTGATTGAGATTTGGTGGAGATTCAAGAATTCCCTTCTCCACACGAGTTGTTTACCTTAGAAATTGAAATTAGCTATTAAAATATTTTTAAAAAAATAATCTCACAGACAACAAGTTAAGAACTCCCTGCTTTAGAATATAATGGGTTCATGATAAATATATTTTAGTTAAGATCAACCAAAATTCACCAGAAAATATCCTGAAATAAAACATGAATTAATTTACTTTTCCTTTTTGAGAACCTATCTGGGAATCAGGGTGACTAAAATTAGTGTATGCTTCACTGGATTGGGTTGATATTATTAAATGACTGAGAAGTTAATGAGACTGCTGAGGAGATACCAAAAAAAAATCCTAAGATGCTGGTCAAATACAGGTTTATTTGGTAGCAACAGTAGTAGTGTAATGAGAAGTATCAAAGGAAGTCTTTCAATCTGGTCTCTACAAGGTAAATATAGTATGATGATAATGATGATACTTGTCCTTCATTCTCAAAGAGGACCAAGGGAAATGCAGTCTAATGGAAAAGAAGAACAGATTTGGAGTCTTGAGATTTTGGTCTGTATCCCAGCTTCCCATGTAATCCTAGGCAGTCTCTTACCTCTCTCAGTCTCAGCTCCTTTTCCTATAAAATTGTGGTAAGAATCCTTGTACTTTCTACCTCACAAGGCTACTTTCAAAACTGAATTTTGGAAACTTCAAAGGACCACAGAAATGTGTTCTATTATTTATTACAGGTAAATTTCACATCATTTAATAAAATATTTTAATTGACATATTGTAAGTAAATCATGAAGGAAAAATGTCAAAGGGGATTAGAAATTAAATTATGAGTACAACTCTGTGTCATACCTTGGTAAAATTAGAGGTATCATGACAGATAAGAAAAGATCCCTTGTGCTTTCTTTCTTATTTCTGTTTTTAGGAACAGAGTAGAGGGATTCAGCTATAAAATACTCTTCCTGGCAAGTGTTCCTTTGAATTGGCAATAAGTTTACTCATTATCTGTAAAAATATTGAAGCATGGGGCTTTTTAAATGTCCCAGGAAATCACAACAGCTAGGTAGCAAATTGGATAGAGAACTTGGCCTGAAGTCAGGATATTCAACTATTTGACTTCAAATCTGGCTTTAGAAACTTACTAGTTGTGTCACTCTGGGCAAGATACTTAATCCTGTTTGCCTCAGTTTCCTTATCTCTAAAATGAGAGAAGGAAGTGGCAAATTGCTCTAGTATCTTTGCCAAGAAAACCCCAAATGGGGTATTAGGATTGGATACAACTGAACAACAAGTCAAATAAGAGGGGGAAAATATAGGCATATCAGAAAACTAGAAGTTATGTTATCAACATAAGCTAAATTCAGTTTCAGTAAATTCTGAAGAATAGGCCAATTCTCTGATTCCTCTAGAGTTTATTACATTGAGTATAGCTTGTTTTCAATGACCCAGTGGTTCAAATTCTGATAGAGAAGTAGCAATTACACTGTTGATTCACTCTTATTGATGTTCAGTTCTTCCATTGAATCAACATTTTCCTTTTCTATCTTACTATTATTAGTTCTGGATCTTAGCAGATCTAAATTCTCTTTTACCCAATATCCATTTAACTATTTGAAGTCAGTGCCATGTCTTCTTTTCCCAAAACTTCTGGCTGTCCATTTTCAGTTCCTTTAATCAACGTTTGATTGCCATGGTGGCAATCTCCTTGCCCTTCCATATATCTTGGAGGCTTATCCCAGGCTATAAATGTACTTACTAAGTGTCATATCCAAAACTGAGTTCAATACTTCAACTGTGGGTCTTGTGGGACAGAGAACAGCATATTTGTCCCATGTCTTTTGCCCTTGGTAGTAGACTTCTATTGATCTCAGTACCATTTTTATTTGCCATTTCACACTACTGATTCATTCAAAATCAAATGGATTTTATCTCATTCTAATATACATAAGTTCTAAGTTCTAAGAACAAAGAAAAGATGAGTAGCATGTTTCCTCTTACTATTCAATCAAACCAAGTATCCTCAACTTTTCAAATCACAAAAGTCCTAATAGCCTTCACTGAACCAAAAACTAATCACAGATACCAAACTCCATGTTCTATTTTAAATCTATTTTATGACATAAGTGGAATAACTCAATATTGTAATGCTTAAAGTTACAAGGTTGCATATGTTAAGAAAACTGCAATTATATCTTCATTGTTTGAACTGCTGCATTTACATTGTGGTTATCACTATTTACAATCCCTAGAGGTGAGCCACTAAAGGGAGTGAAAGAGTATATTTAAGTGAAACTGAACCCTCAATACCAATTATTAATTCTATCAATAGATGGCATACTGTGTCAGGGCTGAGGTCAGTTTTTTTAGCTTTGTAAAGATTTTTACAGAACAAAGAGCCCAATTATATCCATTATACCAGTCATGGACTGGTAATTGCTAACTTTGCTTTAAATCATGCATACAAAGTAGTAATCTGAAAGCCCCACATGGTCAATTTTGCAATTGTGAATTTTCAAGTTGGAATAGACCTTGGAAATATTATGGGCATATCTTTGAATATTATCAATGAGGAAACTGAGGTAAAGAGTGATGAACCAGCTTGCCCAGAGTCAAATGGGATCCACATCTGGGTCAATGTCTGTCTTCTCTTCCAATTTGAAGGTAGTGATCATACTCTAAACTGAACTTCCGAAATTCTTTCTCCTGTTTCTCCTTGTCTGTTTCTCTCTCTGTCACAACTAAGTAGGACTGTGAATAGAATGCTGAGACTGGAGTGAGAAAAATGTGAGTTCAGATCTGGACTCAGATACTACTAGTTGTCCTTCTGGTTCAGAGAAGACCATGTCATTATATATATGAGGACATGACAAACCATGTTTATTATACTGAAGGGAGTATTGTGCAAAGACATCCTTCTCACTGCCTTTTCCAGAACCATTTCACCTTTTGGCCTAATGAATGGGAAGCAGGACTTCTGGGGATGGCTGGATGCTGTGGGAATCCTGAGTGATCAGGAGTAGATCATTTAACCTGTTTGCCTCAGTTTCTTCAACTGTACAATCGTGGTAATAATGACACGTACCTCACCTCACAGAGTTGTAGTAAAAATCAAATGAGATAATAACTATTAAACAACACTTGGCAAAGTATCTGAATTGTAGTAAGCATTCTGTAAATCTTTATTCCTTTCCCTTCTCACCATGTAGTGGTAGTCTTTCTCTGGGAGCTACCCATTTCAGGGGAGTCTGGAGTGAAGCCAGCCCAGAAAGAGTGAGTGGCCCTTCCTCATTATGAAAAGCTACAAGATTAAATAGATAAGAAACGAAGCTTCAATTTGAACCCAGGCCTCTTATTCTTAATCTAAATCCTCTTTCCACTATACAGCATATCTCAGAGCACTGTACCTCTTCTGCTCACTCCCCCATCCCACTTCAAATCCAGTTTTTCAAGAAGAGTCTACAGTCATAAAGTACCCAGAAGGAATTTTCTCTATCCCAAGAAGGAGTTGGCATTATCAGAGAAAGCTCCAACAATTTCCAGTTTGAATTACAAAAGAGTAATTTGAGATTCTCACAAAGGACAGGACACTTAAACAAATTTTTTTCTGTGAATCTTTGAACCTTAATTATACCCTCTCTAGCACTTACCTTTGGAAATCAGATAAATAAATCCCTAAAGGGAAGGAAAGTGTCTAACAAGCTTTCAAGCTTAGTCCTTTTTATTTAACCAGTTTAATTGTCCAGTGGGGGAAAAGTTTTTTTTTTTTTTAAATATTGTAATCATTGCAAAGGAGATAAAATTCTTTACGTACATTATCTATTATATGTTCTGAGTATTCTCTTTCTTTCCTTTCAATATCCTCCAGTGTGGAATATTCAGAACTACCAGCACCCACCATTTCTGTGTTTGATAATTTGGACTGAATTTGTTTTTCTAATTCTTCCAAATCCTGAAAATAAAAATAAAGCATGAAAAATTAAGAACCTCAACAAACATGTTGAATATCAGAAGACAAATATTTTCCCCATAATCTTATCTGTAACACAAAAAGCTATTTATCCATCCCATTGGTTTTAATATTTTTAATCAAACTCATTATCCTATGGCATTTTAAGGTTTACAAAATATTTACTTCATAAAAATTTTCTGAAATAGATACATTTTCACCCTCATGTTACATATAAGAAGGCATCTGTGATTCAAAGTTATTTATTCAAGGCCACACATTTAGTAAAAGTCAGGAGATAATGTACTTTAAAGAGACAAGACATTATTTAGCCTAAACATTCTTTGTTTACAGAGAAGGAAACTGAGAGTAAGAGACAATCACTAGCTTGTTCATAGTCAGATAGCTAGTCATAAACAATATTCATAATAAGGTACAAATATTTCTTAAATGTCTGCTGCATTAAGTACTGAGGATGCCAGATGAAACAAAAGATAGTCCCTGATTTCAAGAAACTTCCAATCTAATAGAGATGAACTTTGAACCTAGACTCTTTTGAACTCAAGACTCTGAGTTGTAGGTTCTTTTCATTTTAGCAATTGTGACTAAGACCAAGCTTTCTAACTCCCAAATTTGCTATGTACCCTCTGTAAATATATTTTTACATCATTTCTGTCATCTAGTATGTCAGATGTCAGTTATTTTCCAGTCATGTTTAAATCTGCTCCATACTACTGGAGGTTTTCTTGGCAGAGACACCTCTCCAACTCATTTAACAGATGAGGAAACTGAGGCAAACAGGGCTAAGTGTTTCACCAGGTTCACACACTAAGTGTCTAAGGCCAGTTTTGAACTTGGGAAGATGAGTCTTCCTGACCTCAGGCCTAGCACTTGATGTGCCACCAAGTTGAATTGATATAGGATTTCTAAAAACAACTGGATACCATCCCTTAGTACTAAGGGTATATTTTTCATTATACTTTAATACTATAAAGTATCTTAACATCATGGAAAGAACACTAGATCAAAATTCATATGACTTATGAAATATTTACTAAATCTTGATAAGTCTCAGTTTCTTTATCTGGAAAAGAGATAAAAATACCTACAATTCCTACTTTCTAGAGTTGTGAGAATCCTGTGAAATATAGAATATTAAAATAATTTTCACTGATGTTATTAGAGATCAAAGTCAATGTATATGTTCATTGGAAATGTATACATAACTAGGCTTAAATCAGAAGGATGCTCTTCCTTTCTTAACCTTCGTATAGCACTCTTTTCTATTCTTACTAGCATATTTCTTTTTGCATTATGCTCATCTATGTGATGCTACATTCAACTATTATACTGGAAGTCCCAGGGGGGCAGGAATCATGTCTTATAATTCTTTGCAACTCTGAAATATCTAGTATATATAACTAACATTTAATACATTAAGTTTATATGAGAAGCAAGCTTTATTTATAACAGAGTAAAATAATGGGACTTGGGGGGACACCCATTTTATTTTATAACTCTTTTCCTATTCCTCTGAATTTTTATTATTTCATGGAAACCAGGAGCACACAAATTGTCCATCTATTATTACTTGCACTCATAATATGACTTGCCCACTTGCTTTCCAAGTCATACACATAATTGGTGATTCATTTTATGCCATTTCTTCCATAAGAATCAGTGATGTTAATATGTTCTGGATTATTTCCAACTTACCAAAAACCTTTCTATTTATGGAGCACCCACTGAATATATCCCTAAGTTAGATTTTGGGGAAGAAAGAAAAAAAGGGAGGTGGGGGGGGAGAAAGGCACCATTTCTAATAAGTACTTGTTTTCGTATTGTTTTAATTTCATGCTTCTAAATATTATTAAAAAATGATGACTGTCTTTTTGTGGTTAATTTAATTTTTTTTGGAAAAAAAATCTATATCTATACATACCACACACATGAACATGCCTACACACACACACATATTTATATGTAGTGCAACTTTCCCCCAGAGTTTTAATTAAAAAAATCATGGGTAAAGGAAAAAATGAGCACAAACACAAAGTTTGGTATTTATCAAAAAATGAGTAAGAAATGAAAGAAGAGGTCATTATAAGAATCAATACACCATGTTTTCCTCATATTTATGTCTCCTTTTGCTGGATCAGTGTTTTCATTAGTATTGGTACTCTCTCTATGGAGTATCATAGGAGGGGGTACAACCCCTCCACACCTTGTCATCTTGTGAGATTTTTGTATTGCTTCCCATAAATCCCCCATATATTAATAGCAGCCCACATTGATACAATTTATGAATTTTTTAACCACAGTATTGAGCATATTATGTATACATTAAGAGTGAAGAATGTCTTAGAAAGATAAAATGTACTTTCCAAGATCAATAAGCTAATGAATGTCAGAGGGAGAACTTGAGCCTAGACCTTTTGTCTTCTGTCTTTAAAGGAGCACCATTCCTTCTGCTACTCTCTGATATCTCTTCTGATCTTTTTTCATTGGCTCAAGAGTGCCACTTAGTAGCTAGCTCATCATCAGTAAAAATGGGAAATGCGCAAAATTTCTAAAATTATTGTTTGTCTTATGTTTATTAAATGTTTATGCTTGAAAAAATGGCTTATTTTAAAGTTTCACAAAGAAAATGATATACTTATAAAAAGTTTTATTTTTTTTAGTTTGTTGGGCATGATGGTAGAATGGAAAGAAGACTTACATAGGAATAAGTGAGACTAAGGCTGAAGTGATGAATTTGATAGATACTGGGTTAAGGTCCATGAACAAGTTACTTAACCACTAATTTAAGAATCTAAGTTACAGAAGAACTGCTAATATATGTGACTGAAGAGAGCTCCTTGCACCAAGAAATAATAATTAGATGCTAATAATAGCAATATTTACACAGAACTTCAAGGTTTATCCAGTTCTTGATAGTTCTTTTGACTGTCACAATAACCTTATGAGGTAGATTCCTGAATCATTAGCTACTAAATGTCTACGTCCTTATTTGAATTCAAGTCTTCATAAATCCAAACCCAGTGCTCTATCATATCAATCAGCAACTTGGATTCATTACAACTTTGGACATAAAATTTAAAAAGAAAAATGTCATATAAAACTATAACAAACAATGAATAGGATTATAAAGATCATAGATTGGGAACTGGAAGGAATTGAAAAGTCATGTAGTCTAATCCCTCCCTGTTGAAAATGAGTAAATTTAATCCCAAAGAATTTAAAGGACTTGTAAAAGTCAGAGGTAGGATTTGAACCATTTCCTTGTATTCTAGAACTATTGTTATTACCTATTATAGATGATCTTTTTAGCAGTCATTGATATTTTACAGAATATATTATCAAGCAGTTTCTTATATGTAAAGGATATAAATACATATCTATAAAAAATATGTTGTCTCCATTCATATTCAGAATTCCAGATATAATAGAGCTCATTTAGCTTTCACTAGTCATATGTTAGTTGCTGAAAATAAGAGCAATGGGAGCTGTAATTTTTTTTTTTGTATGTTAAGTTGTAACTCTTACCATTTCTTGTTTTGAAATGATCTTTTGATACAAATCATCACCAGTTTTCTTCTTCAGAAGAATATCATTTAGGGACATTTTTAGGATCTGGATAAATATCTATCAAAAGAGAAAAATAAATAATTCAAGACAAATTTTTACTTATCTTTGTAGAAAAGTTATTGGATTTTTAAAAGGAAAACATTATAGTTATGATCCTGAAAGCTATGACATAGAAAGTGAAAGTTTAAAAAGTCTATCAAAAATTATTTTATAGAGCTAAAAAATATTAACAAAATTCATTTTGAAGAACAAAATTTGGTCAAATGCATCAAATGAATCATTGAAAAAAATAAAGGAAGGCAGACAAGATCTCAAACTGTACTATGAATCAGCTGTCATTAACACAATCTGTTACTGGCTAAGAAATGGAGTAGGAGACCAGTAAAATAGATTAGGTACACTATAGATTGTAGTAAATGACCATGATAATCTAGTGTTGGTCAAATACTAAGATCCAAGATTTGGGGACCAAAAAAATTATTTTTTGACAAAAATTGTTGGACAAACTAGAAAACATTATGACAGAAACTAGATATAAACATATCACATGGTCTAACTAAGGTCAAAATGGGAACTAGATTTAAACATTAAGGGCAATATCATAAGCAAATTAGGGGAATATGGAAAATTTTATCTGTCAGATTTAAGATTAAGTGAAGAATTTTTGACCAGAGATAGAAAGCATTATGAGATGGAAAATGGATAATTTTGATTATATCAAATCAAAAATATTTACCAAACAAAATCAATGCAGCCAAGATTAGAAGGAAAGCAGGAAAGTGGGAAAACATTTTTACAGCAAGTTTCTCTGATAAAGGACTCATTTCTCAAATCTATCGAGAGCTGAGTCAAATTTTTAAGAATATAAATCATTATCAAATGATAAATGGTCAAAAAAACAGGTAGTTTCCAAAAAAAAGGAATCAAAGCTCTCAAAAGTCACTTGGTAAAGTGCTCTAAATCATTATTGATTAGAAAAAGGCAAATTTAAAATGCCTATGAATTACCACCTCATATCTTAAAAAAACCCCGAAATGAAATGAAAATATGTGCAGAGAGGTGGTGGACCTCATTCATATGGAATTAGACATATATCTCATGGATGTGGAATTAGACATATAGTTAGTGATTTTGTTTATTTTCTTTTGTCTTTTTTTAAGGGATTAAAAATGATTTAAAAGGTGTTCTTCCTGTGGGGACAGGAAGAACACCTTTTAAATATTTTTTTAACCAATAAAACATTTATTTAGAAAAATTTGATTTACATACTTGCTTTCCTCCAGATTTTTATATCTTATAATATTATTTTAGACCTTTCAAAGGGTATCATATTGCTTTCTTCATAATACTCTATTTTTATTCTTTTTACTTCCCAATCAGGAATCAGTTAAGTTTTGCTGAGCTATAAATAAACCAAAAGAGTATCTTGCATTTAAATGATATTAGAATAAGGGATATGTGTAAGCAAAAGAAAATAAATTAATTTCCATTAGTTAAAATATTTAAAGATTTTTGAGGAAAAAAAGCTTTCTTATCTAAACAGAGGGTTTAACAATAAATCACACAATTCGATATTCTAAGATGCCATGGTTCCTTCACTTTGGCCCACCCTCCATCTAGGCAGAATCTAATCAATCCCAGCACACTTTTATATTCAGCATTCTAATGTATTTCAAGGTCAGAATAAATGAATTTCTCAATAAATAATCTTCTTGTAGCAAAATTCCCTATTTTGCTTGGTACTCCATATACAGCACCTAGATCTCACATTAAAAGTCTTTCCCAATTGGTAGCACCCACTAGAGGACATTCTCTGCTGTCTGTCTCAACCTTGGAAAATCCAGAGTCATGTGAGGAATTGGCAAGGGAGATTGTTAATCTTTCCCTTAAACGTGTTAGTTATGTTATGTGGACAAAGTGCTATGTTTATAAATTCACAAAGGTGAAAACCAACTTAGGGAGTCATCTAGACCATCCCATACCTGAGCAACATATAATATGTATAATCTATGCAAAATAAATGAAAAGTGGTCATCTGACCTTCTGGTAAAGATAACTCTTAACTGTGCAAAGCATTTACATTTTCTATAAAACCACATTCATTTCTCAGATAAAAAAATTCATAAAAACAACAATTTCTACCTACCATATGTTTTTCCTGCCTCAGTTCCTTATCTAAGAGTAGCAGGCTTTTCAGATGAAGGCTATGCAGACATAAGCTAATATCAAAACTGGAATAAAAAACAGAAAACTTAATTATAGTGACTAAAATAAATGACTATAGTGAAACTTAATACAATGCTCACCAATTTTTGTTGTAAACCTTAGTGCTAGATCATTTATATAAATCAGACCCAATGTCTTTTCATGTTCCTATTGTCTTTACAAGATATTAGTATACATACAAACTCAACTTTAAAAACTTAAAACCCAACTTTGATCAAGGATAAATGATAGAAAAATATCCTACATTTCCATAATGAATCAAGGCAGACAGAATACTTTACTTTCCATAATCCTATGAAGTAGGTATGGACAATACTATCATCACTACTGTAGAGATCATATATCATAAACCCTGGAACTGAAAGAGAACTGAAATGTTATCCAGTCAAGGGATTCTTAATCTGCTAGTTTGTTAATTTTTTCAAAAATAAGATATATATATATATATATATATGTGTAGTCATGTATGCATATGAATGTACATATATGTGTATAAAAGTATTTAATATAAATTATTTCCTTTATAATTATAAATATTTCATTCATTTGTATAAGAAAGAAATTCTAAGAGGTTCATAGGTTTCAACATATAGACAAAGGGTCCATGAAACAAAAATGATTAAGAAGCCCATCTGAATTAACCCCTCATTTTATAAAACCCCTCAGTTTTTTCAACTGAGACTTAGAGTAATGAATGTCTTGCCCAGTGCCACATAATAAGTGTCAGAGACAGAATTTGAACCTAGGCCTCATGATTCAAAGGAATAGCACTCTGATTCTTATGTAGTGCATCTTCTTGCTCAAAGAAGCTGCTCTTCCAGTGACATCAATTGTGGTACATCTCCATCCAGTAAAAAAAATAATAATGATGAAGTACTTTATAACCTCAAAGTTCTTTCACATACAATATCTCATTGAAGACATAGCACTACTCTCTACACTGGAGAGGTGTCATTAGTATTATTATGCCCATTTTACAGAAAAATCCTTATATGCCCAAGGACATACAACTAGCCAGAAGGAACAGGAACATTCAAATGTAGAATCTCTAACTTCAAGTTCGGCATGTTTCACACATTGTATTCCTTTTCCTTAATCAATCATTTATTCATTTATTTTTGAATTTCATTTTTCCCCTAATCTCACTTCCCTGACCCCCCCCAACAGAAGGCAGTCTGTTAGTCTTTACAGTATTTCCATACTATACATTGATCTGAGTTGAATGTGTTGAGAGAGATATAGTATCCTTAAGGAAAAAAATAAAATATAAGAGGTAGCAAAATTACTTAATAAGATAATGGCTTTTTTAAAAATTAAAGGTAATAAATAGTCTTTGTACAAACTCCACAATTCTTTTTCTGGACTGCAGAATTGTCCCTAATTGTTGCACTGATGGAATGAGAATTTCCATTCAGATTGATTGATCATCAACTCCATGTTGCTGTTATGGTGTACAATGTTCTGGTTCTGCTCATCTTGCTCAGCATCAGTTCATGAAAATCCTTCCAGGCTTCTCTAAATTCCCATCCCTCCTAGTTTCTAATAGAACAATAATGTTCCATAACGTACATATACCACAATGTGCCAGCCATTCCCCAATTGATGGAGATTCACTCAATTTCCATTACTTTTGCCACCACAAACAGAGCTGCTGTGAATATTTTTGTACAAGTGATGTTTTAACCCTTTTTTAATGATCTCTTCAGAATATAAGACCCAGTAGTGGTATTGCTGAATCAAAGGGTATGCACATTTTTATTGCCCTTTGGGTGTAATTCCAAATTGCTCTCCAGAAAGGTTGAATGAGTTAACAGCTCCACCAACAATGTATTGGTGTCCCAGATATCCCACATCCCTTCCAACATTGATCATTGTCCTTTCTGGTCATATTGGCCAGTCTAAGAAGTGTGAGGTGGTACCTCAGAGATACTTCAATTTGCATTTCTCTAATAAGTAATGATTTAGAGCAACTTTTCATATGACTATGAATCACTTTGATTTCCTCATCTGTAAAGCCTCCACATATCCTTTGACCATTTGTCAATTTGGGGAATGGCTTGGTTTTTTTTTTTTATAAAAAAGATATAAAGATCTCTATATATTTTAGAAATGAGTCCTTTGTCAGAAATACTAGTTGTACAAATTGTTTCCCAATTTACTACATTTCTTTTGACCTTGGTTACAGTGGTTTTGTCTGTACAAAAGCTTTTTAATTTAATAATCAAAATTATCTAGTTTGTTTTTAAGGATGTTCTCTATCTCTTCACATTATATGTCACCCATTAACCTCTCAATTTATCTTTCTGATCAATTTGTTTTTCTATTGTAATCTTTTAAGATAATGGCTAAATCCTGGAAGGATTTGCATGAACTGATACTGAGCTAGATGAGCAGAACCAGAAGAACATTTTACACCCTAATAGCAATGATGATCAACCTTAATGGCCTTGCTCATTCCATCAGTGCAACTATCAGGCACAATTTGGGTGTATCAGCAATGGAGAATACCATCTGTATCCAGAGAAAGAATTGTGGAGTTTGAACAAAGACCAAAGACTATTACCTTTAATTAAAAAAAAAACCCAAAAGTTGAGCATAATATAAATAAATATAAAAAATAATATATACGATAATTACAACAATATAAATAGACAGAATAATAAAACAAATGAAACAATGCTATGCTATTATGCTATTATAATGTGCTATTATAATGACTGAATTTAGGTCCAGGAAAAAAGCTGATAAAATAACCGTCTCTGTAACTCATTGCAATGTTCTTCTGGTAAAGGCCTCTCAACCAATATATATATATATATATATATATATATATATATATATATATATATATATATATATACATATATATATATATACATATATATATGTATGTATATATATACATATATATGTATATATGATTATAATAAGATCCACTTCTCAATAAAATTATCAGTTATAAATAGATTCTTTTCAAAGAAAGAAATTCAATGTATTAACATCCTTATGAAAAGCATGATCTAAATTATTAACAGAGAAGTGTAAATTAAGGAAATCTTATTAACAGAGAAGTGTAAATTAAGGAAATCTGAGGTTCCACATTCATCAGATTGGAAAAGATGACCAAAAAAATAGGGGGAGAGGGTGATGAAAATTGGAGTGGAGAAACAGGTATGTTACTACACTCGTGTTGGACATGTGAATTGATCAGGATATTGTAGAAAGCAATTTGATGCTATGCCCTAAAAGTCAGAAATTGTGCATATACCCTTTGAACCAGAGATTCCTCTAAAAGAGAATATATTATCTGAAAGAGAAAAAGGACACATATGTAAAAAGCATTTTTTTCTTTAAGGGTATTCATGAAACTGGGAAATGGCTGAATAAATTATGAATATAATTGAATACTGTTGCATTACAAGAAATTGTGAAATAGGTGATTTCAGACAAATCTGGGAAGTTGTGTGTAAACTGACACAAAATGAAAGTGAGCAGAATCAGGATAAGAACATATATAAAAGCAATTGTATAAACAATTTTAAAACATCCTGCTTAACACAAACATCGATTACAATTCCTGAAGAAAGATGCTTAAGAATGTTACCCAAATCTTGAAGTAAAAGATTCAAAAATAAATTATATAGTTTTAGGCATGGCCAATGTGGAAATTTTGTTTGACTATGTATATTTATTATAAGACTTTTGTTTTTAAATTAGGAGATAAGTGGGATAGGAGAGGACACCCCCCCCAAAAAAAATAAAGAAAGAGAAAAGAAAAAAAGAAAAAGATATCAGACACGCTGACTCAACTGTATTGTACTTGAACACTGTCAGTGAAAAGATGCTGCAATTAATTACTTGCCTAACCATTGATTTTATTAGGTTTATCACTTTACTTAGTCTTAGAATGAGAAGCAAAATTAGCTTCTGTTTGAAGCAGAAATCTCATCCAACATCCCAAACAAGATGTTCTGGTATCTTTCTGAAGAACTACAATAATAAAGAAATAATTGACTCAAGAGGTAGCATTTTCCATTTTTAAATAGATCTAATTTTTATAAAGTTCTTCATAACTTTAAGCTAAAATTTACTATCCCATACTGATTGCCTTTTTTTGTTCTTTTTAGATAAGAACCAGAGCACCTGGTCTGAAATTCAGGACATTTGAATTCTGATTTTGGCTCTGCTTTTTCCTAGCACTGTGATCCAAAGCAGGCTGTTTCCTTGTTTCCTATGTCCTGGTTTTGATATTTGCAAAATAGGGGTAATATTTCTTGCATCACCTGCCTCAAACTGCTGTTGGAAGGCAGGGATCGGGCAGTAGTTACAATCCTAAATCTCTGTACATATGTAAGAAAACATTATTATCATTATTATCAATATTATTATTACTATTGTTATCACCATCAAAAATGTATTTCTCACAATTAACACTGAATGAAGAGACATTCATAAATTTGAGGAAGTTAAAGTGATAGGAAGATCTGAATTCAAATACAGCCTCACATGCATCACACTTCCTAGCTGTATAACCCTGGGCAAGTCACCTAATTTCTGCTTGCTTCAGTTTCCTTATTCTTAAAATAGGGATGATAATAATATGAGATGAGATGAGATGAGGTCTATAAAATACTCTGTAAAATTAAAGTGCCAAATGAAAGCTATTTATAAAAATATGTACATGAAGCATCATATATTAATAATTGTATTAATATCTTGACTACATGGATTTTTGTTGTTCAGTTGTTTCAGTTATTTCCCACTCTTCATAACCTCATTTGAAGAGTTCTTGGCAGAGATATTGAAGTGGTTTGCCATTTTTTTCCTCCAGATAATTTTGCAGAGGAGGAAACTAAAGAAAACAGCATTAGTGACTTGCATAGGATCACATAGCTAGTAAGTGTATGATAACAAATTTAAACTCAAGAAGATGAGGTTTTCTCACTCCAGGCTCAGCACTCTATACACTTTGGCACTACCCAGTTGCTGGACTTCACTGATAAAGCCAGAATATTCTTATGTGACCCTATCAGGTAGGGCAGAAGACCTATATTCTCAAGCATCACTTTTTCTAGAATTTTATTACTTGGTCCATACCTTTCACAGGTCAGCACCTCTGGGAAAGAATTCACTTTAAGAAAGGTTCTATCATGGAATCGGTCATCACTCATAGCAGAATGCATGCTGGAAGATGAACTGCAGTCTTCTTTGTCTCCCTGGCTGAGGGATCCGAGACTACTTGAAGGAGAAACTTCCATCATTTGATTAGGCAAAATTGCCTGTTTCGAATTTTCATGCAAAGATGGATTGGATGATCCATCTGCAAGAGGCTGGGATAAATGAAAAGGTTAAAAAAACCAAACATCTTCCATTAATCAATACAGTAGAAGAAAGGAAGTAATTAGTTTGTTTTTAATTGCATTCTCAATTCTCGACATTCAAGCTGCCTTTATGGAGTACAACTGATAGAACTGAAGCAACTAGCAAATATGATTACATAATTAGACTAATATTTTCTCTTAAGTTGAACAAATTGCTTAGTTATTCTTACATAATGAAGAAAAAGTTCCAATATTTTTAAAATTACCTATTGGGCAATATAAGAGAAACTTCAAAATATAGACATTTTTGTTTGGCATTTAAACATTTTGTTGCCTCTTATTTCTACCCTACCTTCTAAATTTATCTTATCCTATTCTGTTGCACACATTGTGTTTCAGCCAGACTGAAAAACAAATGACTCTTGAATAGATTTTGTACTTTCTATGTCTTTCCTCAGGTAATTTTAGATGTCTCCATGTCTTCGGTGATTTCCTACTTGTTCTGCATCTAATGAATTTGTATGCATCTTTTAAAGTCCAAAAGAAATATCCATTCCCCTGGAATCACCCTCTGATCCCTCCTCTTACTATTGGTCATCTTCCTCTACCTCAAAGAGCAATTTATTTTTTGTACCTTGCTACTGAATTTGTCCTCTGATGTTGCCAACTATAGATATTAATATTTGGTATCTTAACTCCCTTCCAGCTCCTGGATGGGTATGTAGTCTTCCCTAAACTGCATGTCTACTTGGGGACCCCAGCATCCTGAAGATGTGAGGAGAATATAAAAACTAAAGCTTACTGAAATCAAGAGAAATAAATTGGAATTTCTATTTTTTTCTTTCTATGTATTTATTAGCAAAAATAATAAAACCCTGTTAAAATCTGAATTGGGATATTATAGGAGCTGTCATGGTGTGAACTATCTATTTCAGATAGGATCAAAAAAAGTCAGCATTTGAGGAGCTCTGTCTGTCTCTGCTAGTCCTTGCCCACTCAGAAAGGAGCAAAAAACCAGAGGAAAAATTTAATAGCAGTTTTGTCCTAGTAGGAGTTATTGACATAAGCTAGACTACTATGAAGATGACGTCTTTTTCTGCTTCTCCTCTCCTATCTGTATTTAATTTATGGATCTCAGTTATCTAGTGCGTCATTTCCCAGTTCTTAACTGATGTCTGTAGTTGTTGCCTAGATACATTTTGTCCATCATATTTCTCCTCTCTGAACAAAGTCCTGAAACCAGCCTCTCTCAGACTGATCTTTCTGTCCAAGGTCTGGTATGATAATATGTCCCTTTATATACTTTGCTTATGTAGTCATGGTCATTTACCTTTTATTAAAATTGTTTGTGTTATTATGTTACTATTCCTCTTAGGCCATAGTTGGGCAGTGAGATCACCATAGTTTGTTGAGTACTGATTATCTGAACTTTGCCATTTTATCTCAAATGCCTTCTCTCCCTGGAACCTCCTCAGAATATCCATATCTTCCTCTCTATGACCTTTTTCTCCCATTGGTGAATTTTTCCATTTTGGGGGAATGGCTAAGACTGACTATCCTTTCCCAGCTCTGTTTCTAATGTCATCCTTGTCACTATGTCCCACCTCCCCATCTCAAATTTTCACAAGATTTTTTAATATATTATCTTCTTCCAATAGAGTAAAAAGTCCTTGAGGTCAAAGATTGTCTTTCTATTTATCTGGTATTTGAATTCTTAGCACTCACCACAATGCCTAGAAAGCACTTAATAAATACCTGTTAACTGATTGATTAACATAGCATCTTCAGCAACTATCTATTCATTCATCCATCACTCTAGTTTGAGTCCTTATTACCTCTTGCCTGGACCATTACAATAATTTCCTTATTGGTCTCCTTGTCACAAGTCTCTCCCTACTTCATCTGTTCAACACAATTTCCAAAGTGATTTTCCTGAGCACAGATCAGACCATGTCACTCTCCTGCTTCCAGTGATCCATAATCATTTGTAACAACAAGCATAAACTAGACATTTAAAGCTCTTTACAACCTAAATCTCATTGACCTTTCTAATCTAGTTATATAATACTGCCACTTATGCACATTATGGTCCAGACAATCTATCTGTCATACTGTTCCTCCTATATAGCACACCATGGCTTTTTTGTGTCTTTGTGCTGACTGGGCAATATTCCTAGAATATAATTCTCCTTCATTTCCAGTTCTAAGAATCCATATTTATCTGTTTGGAAGACTTAGCTCAAGCACCCAAAGCCTTTTCTTAAAGCTGTCTCCCAACTTCTAATGTCTTTCCTATAAAATCACCTTCTTTCTAATTTTTGCTTTTTTGCATATACCTATAGTCTCACTCTAATACATGGACATTTTTGTCAATAGCAATATCAATACATTTCTATCTTTATATCTATCTTCAAGGTTAAGTATTGTCTCACTTTAAGCATTGCATAGCACAGTGCCTAACAAATGATAAACATTTAATCAATGCTTATTTACTAAGGTGTTTAATAGAATTATGTCCTGAATACTTACCCTAAATTTTTGATTGATGGGATAGACCACTTTTGCCTTCAATGCAAATGCTGTGATGTTACTGTTGAGTGGTGATTCATATTCCTGAACCACAAAAAAGGGAACAAATAGTATTTGAAGCTTCCAGTGAGAGAATGGACATGCTGACATGTATTTACAAAATGCCTGACTTTATTCTGACCTACATATTTGAGGAATTGAACAGATTAAGGGGTTATCTAAACAAACATTTATAACAGGTCTGGGAGGTGTTTTTTAAATAATTTATCAAAAATGGGGACATGTCCTTTGTCTCATTTTTAGAATTATGTTATGACAGAGAAAGCTTCAGTAAAAAGACATGCTGCTACTATTCTAATCACATACTCTTATGGAAAGGAGAAGAATGTGTAGAGAATGCCAAATAAATGATAATGGAAGGAAGGAAGGAAGGAAGGAAGGAAGGAAGGAAGGAAGGAAGGAAGGAAGGAAGGAAGGGAGGGAGGGAGGGAAAGGAGGGAGCATGGAAAGGAAAGGTAAGGAATAAAGAAAGGAAGAAAGAAAGAAAGAAAGAAAGAAAGAAAGAAAGAAAGAAAGAAAGAAAGAAAGAAGAAAGAAAGACAGTCACAATATTTATTGATGGGATCTCAAGAGTATTAGTGCAGTTTTAAGCTAGGAAGGAAGGAAGAAAAGATGGAGGGATGTAAGGGAAGGAGAAAGAGAGGAAAATGGGAAGAAACAGGAAAGGTAAACCTTTATAATCTAAACTGTACAGAAACTTGCATAGAACACACTTTCATTTTATGATTTCTCAGTCTGAAGTTTTAAATGTTCTATGAGGATTGCACCAATGAATCATTGATGATAACATATAACAGACCTTGAATAGAACACAGAAAATTTTGTAAGAGATGAAAAAGATCTGAGAGTATAGGAAATAGAATGTTAGAGCTAAAAGAGATCTTAAACCTCAGTAAATATTAGTACTGATAAAAAAATCCCTTTACATTTTTATCTTAAAAAATTGCTTTCCTTCCCACAATTCCATGGATGTATGCAATGCAAACATTATTATCCTTATTTTGTAGATGATGAAAGTTAGGAATGGAAAAGATCCTAGAGAACATTAGCCTAACCTTCTATTTTTACTGACAAGGAAACCGAGGCCCAGAGAAGTCAATTGAAGTATCCAAGATGTCACAGTTCAGAGTTATTTTTGTCAACACCATAAAATGCTGCCTTCTTCAATCAAGGGTTATACAGAGACACTGTTGAAGACAGACAACCTAGAGTCAGACATCTCAAAATCTGACTTTGTCCCTACATTGTCTGACTCAATGTGAGAACTTTTCTTAAAAACCAGTGGTGAATAATGGACAATGTGAGCAAAGAAAATAAAGTGGGATTTATAAAGAGAGGGGAAAAAAAGATCCTCTCTGTCACTTAACCATAAACAATTCTGGGTCTTAATGTCCTCAACTGCAAAATGGGTGAGGAGAGGGGAGATGAGTTTTGGGGGAACCTTCACATTCTAATTGGAAATTCTGAAATTTTTAACTATGCAGGTAACAATATTAAAATAGTTTTAAACTCCCAAGTAAGGTTCTAATGTTAGTTTAAAATGTTAAATTTTGGAGAATTTCCCTGAATTATTCCCATTGTTTTTCAAATAAATTTGAGTGAAAGATAAAGATAACAGAATGTTGGTCTCCAATTGTAGTAATTACTGAACCTCACTGGACTACAGATTCCTCTTCTATAAAGTGATTGTTGAGGTCCAGACTATGGATAATAAAATGAGATTTGCTGTCATTACAGGGTTTGAAGATTTTAAATAGCACCTGTGTTATCATCACCTAATGGAAGTCAATTATATCAGGGTCTTTTACCAAGACAGTGGAACATATAGATAGAGACAGCAAGATTGTACACACAGGCACTGAATGCAAAGAAATTCTAACAACCCCTGTGCTTATCCGAATTAATTACAACTGATTTATTAAAGAACCTGAAGTCAACTCATTCTATATTAGAGCATTCAACTCCCTTTGCTTGTTTTTTATAAATCAACACACACCTCCTAGGATTGGTGGGTTATCCAGAGCCAATATGCTGCCTGGGGTACCTATTAGCACTTCTTCAAGTGGAGTCTAGATATTGAGGAAATTCTAAAGGGAGTTTCTGTTCATACTGGGGTTTGGACTATGTAGACTATGGAGAATCTCATCTCTGATTGAGATCTCAAAGGCCACCAGAGGAATTGTAAGAGAAAGGAATGTTGAGGAAAAGATTGAATTAGATTTCCTCTGTCTTCCTTGCTAGCTCTGAGATCCTGCCTTCCTTCATTCTCTGACTGACTGTTGTAGTACTGAAGTGGATGTAATGTTCGGTCTGCTAATGAGTTGCAGCTCACCTCCCTTTAGACCATCAGTAGAGTCAATAATAACATCACCATCTGTGTTTGTTGGCTACCATTGGCTCATTTCTAAAGCATTTAAAAATACTGAGACAATATTATATTAAAAATAGACAATATGCATTCAAGGGAGCATTGGCTGGGGTTATCAATGCCAGTGATATTTTCCATGCTTGCCTTGTTTTGAGTGTTTCAAAGAAATCAGAATCCAGCCTAAACAACACCTTCTTCCAATCCAGGCCACCTGGACATTCAAAATTAAAATCACTACAGCTCTAGTCATCAAATATCATCAGAAGGAGACGTCAACTATCCAAAACATCCTTACAAATATTACTAAAGATTATCACTAAAGACATATTCAGATTGGCCTGGAATCTTATCTGAACATAATTTTCTTTTGGCTATTCTTTCATTTAAAATATTATTATTATAATGATAATTATTAGTCATTATTATTAACATAGGACCCAAACCCAAGGGGTCTTACTGGTTCTTTTACTTACCTGGAAGGAAAATTTAAAAAAATACAAAGGAAACTTGCTATAAAATGGTTTTAGAGAGCTATTCCAACCAAAAAATAGGAATATAATTATTTTGTAGCCAATATAAAAGTTGAAGAATATAAACACATCAGTGACAAAGCAATAAAAGCTGATGGATCAGTCTCTTCAGATACAGAAGGACAGGGGATACGCAGATGGTGACAAAGAATTTCTCCCATACCATGCTGAATCTCATTTGTCCTATTTAAGGTGAATACATTTCCAAGTGAATCCAGTTCTCTTTTGTCCATCTCAGTGTAAAATTCTATGACCTTTTAAGATGTGGGAGTGAGCTGATGGTTTTAGCTATATTTGGATGGTCCATCTTCAGGGAATAGACCTATGTATGTGTGTGAGGCTTTGTTTCAAAGATGAGAACCCAGAAGTTGGCAGTGAATCAGGAACAGATGTCGGTCTTGGATTAGGTGGCCATTGAAATCCCTATAGACTCTCAGATTATGTGATTGTATGATTCTGGGAGATGTTCACATCATCTTGTATGAGGGAATATGTTCACCTGGTCTTTCTATATCAGGACGTTTTAGCTTGGGGTCTGTGAATTTGCTTTTAGAAAAAATATTTTAATAGTGATTTCAATAGAACTGATTTTTATG
Source organism: Macrotis lagotis (assembly GCF_037893015.1). NCBI lineage: Eukaryota > Metazoa > Chordata > Mammalia > Peramelemorphia > Peramelidae > Macrotis > Macrotis lagotis. Next base: position 213,192,380 of record NC_133660.1, on the reverse strand, counting down.
TAATCCTAAGTATGTTATCTTATGCATTTAATTTTTTTCTGGATGAGATTCATAGGTTTCATCCAATACATGGAGGGATTTGTGGAATAACAACAAACAAAAAGTTCAGAGCCTCTAGTATAGATAAATTTGGCTTAAGATAATTTTGTCTTTACCTTTTGTCCTTGAAATTTATAAACTTAGCAACACAGAGAAAGTCACTTTTGTTTTTATATAACTAGTATCTAGAAGAGTATTTCAGTATAGGAATTTAATGTATATTTTCTGAATCAAAATAAACATGTTTGTAATTATAATTATTGTGATCACTTGATGTACATTCATATTATGATTCATGGCAATATTATATCACATCATTTGATCATCAGTCAGTGAGTTAGGTAGAATAAGAATTAATTTTAGAAATTAGGTGTTATTTTATTCTAGTATTTGTATTCTCTGTCCTTATTTTGCTCCCAACACACATACACACACACACACACACACACACACACACATACACCCCTGCACATACATTGAGAAAGTAAAAAACATGTATAGTCAAGCAAAATAAATTCTTTCATTGGCTATGTTCAAAAAAATTCTGATAGACATATATCAATACAAGTCTATATATAATATATATTTATGTATGTATATATTTGTTGCTCAGTCATTACAGTTGTATCTGACTCTTCATGATCCCGTTTGAGGTTTTCTTGGTAGAGATACTGGAGTGATTTTCCATTTTCTTCTTCAGTTCAATTTACAGATGAGGAAACTAAGGCAAACATAATTAAATGACTTGTCCAGAGTCACATAGCTAGTAAGCGTCTGAGGTCAGATCTGAACTCAAAAACAAGAGACTTCATGATTCTAGGCCCAGCATTCTATGTGCTATGGTGAAACCTAGCTGCTCATATACATATTTGTATATGTGTAGAACAGAGATTACTAAACACATTTTACAGATGAAAAATGTGGCCTCGAAAGACTGAGAGTCTCACAGTAGTTCAAATTGGACTAGGTCTTCTGTCTCTCTAAGTCCAGGGTTCTTTCCAATAAAGCATGCTACTTCAGACAACATTTCAATGTTCATCAGCTCCTAAAAGCCTTTGTAGCATAAGCAACATACTTACTAAGAAAACTGGGTAGCATGTAAAAAGCAATTTTGCAGATCAGATAATTAAGTCTGTGTGGGTGCAAGAATGTGGTATTTCAACTAAAGGATATGCCCTCCCCCTCCAGAATAGAGATATAAATAAATAGATAGATGAACAAATGAAAGAATAAACAGATAAATAAATAAATAAATAATTGAATAGATAGATGGAAAGAAGAATGAATGAATGAATGAATTAATGAACAAATAAATAAGGATCCAATTAAAGAAAACTGAGATTATATCACAACATTCCTCTAAATTTTTTTTTGTTGTTGAGGAAGCAAAGAGGCATCAGAGGTTCATGGATTTAGTAGTAAGGTCATCTGGTTCAACCTCCTCACTTTACAATTGAGGAAACTGAGGGCAGAAGCTTTAAGTGAATTGTTCAGGGTTATACAACTAGTGATTATCTGGGCTGCAATTCAAACAAAGGTGTCCCTGACTCCATAGCCCTATATATTACTTTTCAGGGCCTGTACACTGTACCAGTGAAAGTCACCAATGACTTCAGGATCTACTGAAGTTTCCAAGTGAATCATAAAAACAGACTTAGATCAAAGGAACAGCAGGATATGAAGATAGATTGATTGATGCATTCTAGAGGGTACTAATAGAATTCCAGTGAATTTCATACTACCTACAAGTTTTAGGAATATATTTTAGTTATCAATTCAGAAAGGGGAAATCACTGGCATTTCTGTAAATCAGCCCCTGGGAACCTGCAGAGACCTTTCATTTTATGTCCTTCAGTGATTAGCTCAATACTGAGAAGCTGTTCTTAGGACAAAATAAATAGTTTACAGATTAGAAATCCCTTCTAACGAAGGAGGGAGGGAGCCTGCTCAACCTTACAGTGGTTCAGGTTGAGGTCAGTAATTCATTTATGAACATACTAGGAATTAGGAAGTACCTTGGTTTTGGAAAATGCATTATAAATTTTTCAGGTTCATGCTTACCTGATAGTGCTTAAAGGTTTATATGTATTAGTTTATTAAAGACCTGTGAAGCAGGTATGATATTGATTTTGTTACCCTAATTCTTAAATGGGGAAACAGATTCAGAATGGTTAAATGATTTCCTGAAGGCCATAAAGTTAATAGGTGACATTGGAAGAATTTGAACAGAGGTACTAAAATGTGTGATGATCAACTATGATGGACTTCCTCATCTCAATAGTACAAAATCAGAAAATTCTAAATGAATTATGATGGAAAATACTATCTCCATATTCAGAGAAGGAACTGTGTAGTCTGAACACAGATCAAAACATACGATTTTTCAATTTTTAAAATGTGTCATATGGTTTTTCCCCTCTCATTTTTTCTCTTTTTTTCTGATTCTTCTTTCACAAGTGGCCACATATGAATCAGGACAACTGGAGGGGGCCTTGGATGGGAGGCAATCAGGGTCAAGTGACCTATTCAAAATCATAGTTAGTATGTGTTAATTCATTAATATGAACATATGTTTAACATAGTTATATATGTATAACATATTAGATTGCTCTCTGTCAGGGGGAAGAGGGAGGGAAGGGAGGGAAGAAGAAAAATGTGAAACTGAAGACCTTAAAAATTGTTGAAAACTATCTTTGCATGTAGTTAGAAAAATAAATTTTTAAAGAAAGAATTATAGGTTTAGCACTGGCAAGAATCTAATAGGGCCACTGAGTACAAAATTCTCATTTTATGTGAGAAAACTAAGGAAGAAAACATTTTTAAGAGTCTACTATGTGGCATACAATGTGTTATTTTTATTATAAATATTATCTCATTTGGATCCTCACAACAATCCTGGAAGTTAGGTGCAGTTATTATCCTCCATTTATAACAGAGGAAATTGAGGTAGATAGCACTTGCCCAGAGTCTTATAGCTACTAAGTATTAAAGGTTGAATTTAAACTCAAGTCTTGCTGATTCCAGGTCCAGTGACAAATTCACCTGGCTCCCTCTGAGGACCAGAGTGACTTGCCCACAATCACATATCTAGTAAGTATCTGGAACTCAGGTCTTTTTGAATGAAATACTAATTCCTCATGAAATCTTGAGCCTCTATCTGAATACTATTGATTCATACAATACATATTACTAAAATACCTAAGCCAGTTTTTATATGAGCTGCTTTAAAGTCATATCTTTCCCATTTGCCACTCATTCAATTATTTTATTTTTTTTACCTAAATGAACTTCAAAGTATATATATATACACATATATGAATAGATGCATGAATTATGTGGATATGTGTGCAATATAGATGTAAAATATACTCACATATGTGAATGTGTATATATTTATCTAATTATTTATTTATATATTTACCTATCTATCTATCTGTCTGTCTGTCTGTTTGTTTATTTATTTAAGTTCAATGCCATCCATTGGATCTGAAACTTAGCTCTTGGAGAATTTCCTAAGACATTTTAGGGTTAAGTCAGCTAAGAAGCATTTATAAGTACCTATCACCCAAGATCATACAATGAGAATGCATCATAGGTAGCACTAAAATCTGACTCTTTGCTCCCCCCATGCCTTGCTCCCCCTGTCAGGTTGACTTTACTTTGTATTTAACAATAATTATTTTTTGAACCTAAGTAAAGGATTTTACATTTTTCCCTACTGAATTTCATCATATTAAATTTGCCCCAGTAATAAAGACACTACGTGTCAGACACTATGATAGCTATCTTATTTGATCCTAAAAAATAACTCTTGAAGATAGATACTTGTATTTTCCTTGTCTTACATATGAATATTGCTATTATCTCTGCCTTACATATAAGGAAACTGAGACAGACAGAGATTTAGTCATTTATCCAGCTAGTAAGAGTCTGAGGTTGGATCTGAACTCAGATCTTCCTGACTCTAGGCCCAGTATTCTATCCATTGCGACACTTAGCTTCCTCTGAGTCCCAGAAGTTAAGTGATTTTCCAATACCCTCATAATACAAATTTACCCAAGGACAATCTCTGTATCATTCTATTGGAGACCTTCTAGATTTATATCAAATTAATAGTCACTATTCTCTAAGTCAGAGGTGGGGAACACCTGACCCTTGGGTTGTGCTCTGGCACTGCCATGACAACCATAGTCAGGACTCAAAATTCAATACTTCTAGGGGTTAATTGATTAAATATTTGAACAAATACAGCAGGTTAATTTTTAAGTTGATAATTTTATATGGCCCTCAAATGTTGTTATAAATAATCCAAATAGCCCATGACAGAAAAAAAGGTTTCCCATCCCTGTTCTAAATGCAGTCATATACTATGAGGAGAAAAAGTAATTTTCCCTGAAATCTAGGCATGTTCTGCTTAAGGCATTCTGTTGATTTGATGAAGAAGGATATGAATTTAATAAGGCATAACTTGTTCTTGCACCCACTATAGCTCCTTATGCTCACCACTTAACTTTATGATTATTTTTGGACCATCCATTTCATAATATCTCTAGTATTTTGCTGGAGAATAATTAGATTTGAGGGGAAAAGTCTCAGATCTCAGCCTAATTTATATAATGTATAGCATTTGACTCTGCAAATTCAGTGTGGGTGCTAAAAATGCTATTTTTTGGCAATCATCATGTAAAAGTCAGAACTTGTATCATTTTGAATAATCAAGGTTTAAATAGCTAATGATTTTCTCTAATCTTTTCCCCCTCCTACTAGGCTAGGGTGTTAGTATAAAAAGCAATTCTATGAGAAAATAGATACATTTAAGAAAATATTAGCTTAGGACTACTCTAGTCACTTGAGAGAATAAATATTGTTGTTTTTGTCCTTTGTTCTCAAAAAAGACCCTGACATCAGGGAGATGATGCATGATAGGCACATGAATTGGATTTGAGTGAGGGGTTGCTGTGCTAAGTCACCAGCCTCACTTTCTCCCTCAAGAGCCATCTGGGTCCAGTGGCCACATATGAATCAGGACAACTGGAGGGGGCCCTGGATGGGAGGCAATCAGGGTCAAGTGACTTGTTCAAAATCACAGTTAGTATGTGTTAACTGCCTGAGGTTAGATTTGAATTCAGTTCCTCAACTCTAGGGTCAGTACTCTATCTGCTGCCCCATCTAGCTGCCCCTAAGAGAGGTAATATACCTTCTAGAAATACCCTATTGGGGGAAAAAGTCTAATTCATTTCCTTTTAAATTTTCTGCAACACAATTTTTTTATAATCTATTAGATTATAAACTGGAGATATATTATATACTTCTATAAATGAAAAAGACTTACACCAAGAATTCCTTCTTCCAAGGGTGTTTGGGCTTCCTTTCTCTTCTCTCTTGGTGGAGAATCAGTTTCATAAAGATGTATATCAGTATCCAAGTTTTTGAGGAGACTTTGGGAATCATCTTTCTAAAAACCCAAGAAGAAAAATACAATTTATTGAAAGTAAAAAAAGAATCTTTCTGGTGATTTATAACTGCTGAATTCTGAAATTTACACCAAATTTATTAGTTTATGCTACTTACAACAAGCATTTATTTTCTGTTGTGGGTAGGAAGTTAAAAAATGATAAATTATTTTTCACAATACATTGTTCTCTTTAAATCTGTGATAGAAATATGAGTTGAAAATTTTATAATTAAAATGAGGCAGTTTGACCCTGAAGAAGAGCTGAGAAAAATATTTCCTCTCCTTTCTTTGCCCAGTGGGGGGTATGGGTGTGAAGCATTATATATATTGTCACACTAAGGAATGGTTTGTTATGTAAAATAGTTGCTATTCACTTCTGTTTCTCTTCAATTCTTTTCTGCAAAGGATTTTTTTTTCTGAAAGGAAATGAACAGAAAACTATTGAGGCATAAAAATGATGTAAAAAAGCAAATGATATTAAAAAGAAAGGTCAGGAAGAGACATAGAGTTACTCCTAAGGAAATAGCCAAGATGGCAAAGGAGGGGAAGCACTAAGATAAGATCTTCCAACAATCCCTTCCCAACAATCTTAAAAAAAATGCCTCAAATTGAATTTTGGGGTGGCAGAACCAACAAAAGATAAAAGTAATACATTTTCCACCTTAGTAGATTGTAAAGAGAGATCTATGTCTTGGGGGGAGGAACCCCCAGGGAGGAAACACTAGGGATGGGATGATATGGTAGTGTCAGAAGCTGTAGCAGTTTCAGGGCTATTCACAGTGGATATAAGTGTAGATGTGATTTGGAAACTTCTTTGCCAACTTCGGGGTCATAGTTCTACCCAAGGGCAGAGAAGAACATTTTTAGTCAAGGGGGAACAGGGGCCCTAAGGAACAGTATCTAGTGCAATCCAAAACATCAAGGACCCTTCCTAGATACAAACCACAGTGCAAAGAATACCTTTCCTCAGATCACATAACCTTGGAAGCACCAAAAATTTCCAAATATCCAAAACTAGTTTTGAAAACAGAATTGTGAAAATGCCTAAAGCTTGGGATAGTAACTATTGCCCCAGGCTTCTTCAACCCACTAGGAACAGAGCTCAACTTACCATGAATTATAGTATAGAAAGAGGTTGGAAAAATGAGCAAACAATAATACCAAAAAAGAACCTGGCTATAAAGCTACTGTGGTGACAGAGAAGATCAAGACAGATACTCTGAAGAAGACAATAAAATCAAAATAGCCTTAAACATATAAGCAACACCATGAAGAAAAAAAGAATTGGACAAGAACCCAACAAGAAATCCTCTAAGTGCTAAAAATTGATTTTTTAAAAAATTAAATAAGAATGAAAAAGGGAAAAATAGGTAAAGAAATGATAGTTGGAAAAGAAAACTATAGAAAGACAATTGGCAACTTGATAAAAGAGGTACAAAATGTAGAAGATTATAACATCTTAGAAAACGGAATTGACTAAATGGAAAAATCAAGTATAAAACTTCACTGATGAGAATCATCCCTTAAAATATAGAATTGACCAAATAGAAAAAGAGGTACAAAGATTCATTAAGAAAATGATTCCTTAAAAATTAGAACTGGGCAAGTGAAAGCAAATGCATTCTCAAGATATAAATACAATAAAACAAAGCCAAAAGGAAGGAAAAAATAGAGGAATGTGAAATATCTCACTGAAAAAAACAATTGACCTAGAAAATTAGATCAAAAGAGATTATTTAAGAAATATTGCACAACTGAAAGTCATGATCAAAGAATGAACCAAGAGATCATATTTCAAAAAATTATAAGGGAAAACAATATCCTAGAACAGAGGGTAAAACAAAAGTGAGAATCTAACACCTCCTAAAAGCTCCCTAAATAAAAGCTCCCAAGAATATTATGACCAAATTCCAGAGCTCTCTAGTCAAAGAGAAAAGACTTTAAGCAGCCATATTTACCAAACTTTAAGAAATAATCCAAATATTACAAAAATTATTTGAAAATTTGGTAAAGGAGTACAACCAAATTTTTTGTGAAATAAATATGTTTTTGATACCTGCCTTAAAAAGAATTTAGTCTCATAGAGGCTGGGGAGAATAAAACCTACAAGAAGTATTAATGTCTAGAAAAGTAACAAACAAGATAATACTGGAGAAATGGGAAGGATAACTTCTTTTTAAGGAGAATTAGAGAAGACTTCCCTCAAGAAAAAGAATGCTTTGGAACCTAAAGAAAATTAGGAATTTCAGCAGAGATGGCGACAGGATGTGAGTGAGGAAGAGCTTGCTCAAAGACAAATGAGTGAGTCTAACCCTTTTTCACATGGTAAAATACATGAAAAAAAGTAATCTCAAACTTCCCATCTGCCTTCCCAAAAGAGCTTCCCTTTGGTTTCCCCCTGAAGTAGCATGGGATGTATACTGTTAAGAACAATGGACTTGGAGTCAGGCATCAAAAATGTGCAAGCTCAATTTACATAAATGTACAAATCAATTTATATCTCCTATCTTCAGTATTTTCTTCTGTAAAATAAGAATGATAATATTTCTACTACCTTACAAGTTGTGGCCAAAAGAATTAAGTAGATGCTTAATTATCAAAAAAATTTAATTTCTTGTTTCTTTGTCTACTTTAAATATAAAGGATATTATGAGATCAAGTTTCTCTTTTTTCATTTTCAACTTAGTATAATGTGTATGTATAATACGTATACAAATATGTATGTGTATTATGTATAATGTATAATATGTATATTATAATATATATGTATAATATATTAGGTGGGAAAAGTTCCTACTTTGCCACTAGTATAAACTATTTATGCCTTTTAGATGTTCACTGGAAGTTATATTGTTCATGGAAATATGTTTTGCATGACTGCACTATAAACTATATCAAATTGCTTGCCTTCTCAATGGGGGGGAAGGCAAGAAGCAAGGGAGGGAATTTATAATTCAAAATGGAAAAAAGAATGTTAAATTTATTTTTATATGGGGAAAATAAAAAAAAAATTACTGAAAGTTATATTGTTGTTCACTGGTGTTCAACTCTTTGTGAGTCCATTTGGGGTTTTCTCAGCAAAGACACTAGAGTTGTTTGCTAGGGTCATAGCTATTAAGTGTCTGAAGTCAAATTTGAACATGCAAAGATGAATCTTCCTGATTCCTGGTTTGATGCCCTATCCACTGTGTTACCTTAATGAACATTTAATAACCCCCTACTGGATACATGGTACTGTTAGCTTCTTTCCTTTTCTTTTTTAAAGATTTTATTTATTTTGAGTTTTACAACTTTTTCCCTAATCTTACTTACCTCCCCCCACCCCCACCCCCCCACAGAAGGCAATTTACCAGTCTTTACATTGTTTCCATTTTATATATTGATCCAAATTGAGATGAGAGAGAACTCATATCCTTGAGAAAGAAACATAAAGTATAAGAGATAGCAAAATCAGACAATAAGATATCAGGTTTTTTTTTTCTAAATTTAAGGTAATAGTCCTTGGTCTTTGTTCAAACTCTACAATTCTTTCTCTGGATACAGAGCCCCAAATTGTCCCTGATTGTTACACTGTGTTAGCTTCTAAGGGAACAAAGGAATAATTATAAAGATCACTTGCTCTCAAGAAACTTACATTCCAACTAAACAAGTTACCTCTTAAGAATGTAATGGAATACTATTGAAATGAGCAGGCAGATTTCCAAAAAACCTGGAAAGTCTTACATGAACTGATGTTGACTGAAGTGAGCAGAATCGGAACATTGTGCACAATAACAGCAACATCGTGTGATGATAAAAGATGATGGACTTTTCTCTGTAATACAGTGAACCAAGACAATTCTAAAAGGCCTGTAATGAAAAAAGCCATCCACATCTAGAGAAATAACTATGGATTCTGAATGCAAATCAAAGCAGACTATTTTCACTTTTTAAAATTGTTTCTTGTGTTTTTATTTCTCATAGATTTTCCCTTTTGTTCTGATTCCTCTTTTACAGCATGACTAATGTGGAAACATGATCAATATTATTGTACATGTATAACCTAAATCTGATTGCTTAGTGTTTTAAGAAAGGGAGTAGGGAGGGAGGGTCAAAAATATGGAAATCAAAATCTTACAAAAATGAATGTTGAAGTTAAAAAAAAGAAACTTACGTTCTATGGGGTTGGGGAAGAAGACAACATTCACATAGAAGAGAACATACAATAAGGATTGAGAAAGGACAGAGTACTAACAATTTGAGGCAGTGGGACAATCTGCCAAAGAGGTAGCAGCATCTGAGATTAATTTTTAAATTAGCTAAGGATTTTAAGAGCTGGAGGTGAGGATTCTAATGTAGGGAACAATTTATACAAAGTCATAGAGGTGGGAGAAGATCAAATAAGCAAGCTTGTCTGGAACATCATGTGAGGAAGGCGAAATAATAATAAATTAATAAATAATATATATATATATATATATATCCACACATATGTGTGTGTGTGTGTGTATGTATATGAACACTATTTAGAAAGTTAAATTATGGACCCAGACTGTGAAGGGCTTTAACTGACATGCTGAGAAGGTTGGTTTTTTTATACTAGACAAAAGAAGGGAAGTATCAAAAAGTTAGATGGGAAAGGGATTTGCTTATTGAGACTTCTGCTTCAGAAAGATTATTTATGGTTAGAGCACCAACCCTGGAGTCAGGACTTGAGTTCAAATGCAGTATTGAACTCTTACTACCTACTTAGCTGTATGGCCTTGGGCAAGTCACTTTACCCTCTTACCTGGCAAAAAAGCAAAAAGAAAAGAAAAAAGAAAGAATAGTCAGAAACTACAAAAGGGACTGGGTGGGGAAGGAGAGAGGCTTAAGGCAGGGAGACTAGTTAAGAGGTTTCCTCAAAAGTGTAGGTGAGAGGTAGGAAGGCCCCTAACTGCCTTGTTAATATGAGCAGAGAGAAGGGAATGTGTAAGATGTGGTAGGACAATTCATTTAAGGGGTCAATGGATAAACTCAGTGATTGGGGATGGGGAGGGTGAGGGGGTGAAGATTTAAGAATTGGTCGGTGATAAACATTCATGAATGGAAGGATGGTGGTATTCTTTTCAGAAACAGGGAAAATTGGAAGAAAAGTAGCTTTATCAGAAATCATAATGAATTCCACTTTGGACATGTTGAGTTTGAAATGTCTATGGGATACATAAATACAGATATGGAGCAAGTAGATGGTGATGTGGGAATAATGTTCAGGAGAGAGATTAGGAACTTATTTTTCTTATTTATTGATCAAAGAGGTTAAAAGACAAAAGGTCCAAAGGGATGATCCCTTAGAGATGTCACATTGGTTACAAGCAAAAGAATCTAGATTTGAACTTGGGTAATTTAGTTGGAAACCAAGCAATCTTTCCACTACATTGTCTCTTTCCCTTGCTAGTTTCAAGTATCTCATTACTAAACTTTGGGATTTGAACTACATCATATATAAGATACTTTCCAGATTTGGTCTCTATATGCTGAGGATATATATATATATATATATACATATATATATATATATGTATATATATATATATATATATGTATATATATATATATACAATTTTTCATTCCTTCTTTACTCCAGCCAGGGAAGGGCATTTTGACATTCCTACCCAAACGGAAAACACTATTATTATAAAGTAGATAGAAGGGTTGGGATCAAGAATCTGGAAGACATCAGTTCAACCACTGCCTCTGAAGCACACTAGCTATGTGACTGAGCAGGCCAGTTAAGTGATATGTCCCGAGTAATTCTCTAGGAAGCTCTAAGATACAGATCTGCATGGTAGGCAGGGGTCTCCTCCCCTGGACGAATGATCCCCTCCAAGGGAGAGGGGGGCAGGCAGGAGAAAACCACTACAGGTGGTCTTAGAAGGGAAGTCCTACCTTTTTCTGGAGCAGAGGCTTGATCACGAAGACACAAAGCAGAACTGCACAACTGAGGCCCAAGGCCACTCCCAGAGTCACCGCCGGAGCCAAGAGAGCAGGGACCACCTGCAAGGACTCTGTCCAGAATTGCAACTGGATGTCCTGGAGACAAGAGCCCGGGAGCAGGCTAGCCTGGTCCATGAGCAAACTTCCAGGAAGGAGCAATCACTGCCCTCCTCCTCCTCCTCCTCCTCTTCCTCCTCCTCCCTCTCTCCGGATCTTCCCCTCCTGCACAAGAGGACTTTTGGACAACTTTTTAGAGAGAAATCCGCCCGCATGAGCCTTGCACAAAGAGAATAGCCCAGGCCAAGCTTGTCCACCCTTGTCTTGTCTCCATCCCAACGGCCTTCACTCCCTGGAAGACTCAAAACTCTAAAAGAGGAGAGTGGGGGGCTGTCCTGGGACTCCCCCGGCAGAAGGTGATCCGTGCCTCTGCTCAGACCCCAGCATACTTTTCTGTTTGCCTCATCCTCCACCCCTCTCCCTCCCTCCCTCTGGGGAGGGAGAGGGAGGAGCCAGTGCAGGCTACAAACTAGACCCTTCTGTAACCCAAAACCAGTCCTACTGAGCATGCCCAGTTCTAGTCCCAAAAGTATTTTCCGTAAGCACTTAAAAAATAATCTGGAGGGTTCAGAGCTAAAAGCAACTTGGATCTAAGATTCAAATCACGTGTGAAAATCACTTGGCACGGCTTTAAGGGGGCCTGGGATTCAGAGAGGGGTTCTGCAACTTCCAACTCAGAAAAATCACTTCTCTGTGACTCAGTTTTCCTTTTCTGTAAAACTAGGGAGTTGAATGAGAGGATCTCTAAGGTTCCCTAAATCCTATGACCACGGGCTCAGAACAGAGTGAACCTTGCCTGTCAGGCAAGGTAGAAGGAAGATGGGCAGGGGTAAAGTGTAAAAGGAAGACTCTGGAAGAGCAGCATGGAGTGGAAGCTGTGGGATCTGGAGGCAGAAGCTCATGGCAGCATCTCTCTTGATTTCTCCTCATTATCCCTTTATTTCTTTTAAATTCACATAGGAGAAAACTGAGATTGAAAGACTTGGAGATTGTGTAGTCTAATTCTCACTGAGGACCAGAGAGATTGAAAATAATTACTATTTGGATAACATAGGACTTGAAAATAGGTCTTCTGTCATAAATTTAGTACTTTCCCCATTATTTAAGCATTGTTTCTGTTATTGATCAATTCTTCTGACTTTTCTTACCTCTAGGCAAACTCTGGTTGTTATGGTGACAAAGCAATTTCCAGGCCACAAGGTGAGATTAGCCTAAGGAAATCTCTGACCAACTGAGGACCAGCTCCTGCCCTGGCCATGATCCAAGATTAACAACAGGGAGTAAGAGACTATAGTGAAAGGCACAGGCTATGGCCAACAGGCCATTATTTGTCTGATATATGGATCTGGATTCCTTAAGAGGATGAAATTTGTGGATTGTGGAACAATATATCTTCCTTTTGATGAGTAAAGATGACTAGGCGCCATTTAAGATCTCACCAGATTGGGCTAGGTGGCACAGTGGATAGAGCACCGGCCCTGAAGTCAGGAGTACCTGAGTTCAAATCTGACCTCAGACACTTAATAATTACCTAGCTGTGTGGCCTTGGGCAAGTCACTTAACCCCATTTGCCTTGCCAAAAAAAAAACAACCCTAAAAGAAATGTCACCAGGTTGGTCAGTTGGTTGGATTTTTTTCCCCTCTGCTCCAGTCAGAGAAACTGGAAATTCAACAAAGAATTTTTAGATGCCTACTCTTCACTGGGACCCAGTGACTAGAGAGAGTCCAGAAGACCTGGGTTCAAGTTTTCCTCTGATATACTGGTTCTGCAACTCTGGTCAAGATATTTGATCCTGCAATATCTCAGACAGTTCTCTAAGTTGCAGATTCCATCCAACACTGATAGAAGAGGCTTCTCCACTCAGGAGTTTCCCACATCACTTGTAATCTCTGACCTTATTCTATACAAAGAGGTGTGCTGAGGATGTAAAGACCAATATGAACTAAAATAAAACTGTTCTCAAGGAACACATAATGAGATGGGGGGGGAAGACAAGTGCACAATGAAGTGTGATATGAGTAGAATTAAATGATCAGTGAAATGAGATGCCTCCATTTGTGAGTTTCCAATGTAATCTTCTGTTGTTGTTTTGTCATTTCCAATTTTTGTGACCCCATTTGGGGGTTTTCTTGACAGATGCTAGATTGGTTTGCCATTTCTTCTCCAACTCCTTTTTCAGATAGGAAACTGAGGCAAACTACTTGGCCAGAGTCACACAAGTATCTGAGACCAGATTTGAACTCAGAAAAAATTCTCCTTGATTTCAGGCCAAGCACTCTTATCCACTTCACCACTTAGCAGCCCATGGGTGGGATTAGAGTTGGGATTTAAGGGAAGCCAGGATAGTTAGTAATTGTAGAGAAGGGAGTCTCAGAGGACAGCTACGTATTCTTTAGATCATGCTACATCTGAAGTGAAATATGATTAATGATTTAAATCTGGAAGAGATCTTAGAAATCACCATGTCCAACCCAGTTCTTTCACAGCTGCACAGGACAACAAACCCAGAGTAGGCAAGGAATTTACTCAAGGTCACAAAGTTAGTAAGTGGCAAACCAGGAATCAAATATAAATGTTCAGATTACAAATTCAGTTCTCTTTCCTTAGTAAATAGTGGGAATCACATCCTGCTTTCAGGCATCTCTAGTCCAGGGATCTTTTTGCTACTATATAATGTGTGTCACATAGCATTTAATATTTTTGATAAGTTATATAGAAATAAACCTTTTTCTGAGCCAAAAATAAAACCATACAAGTCAACAATAACAAAACACCTTTTACAAAGCAGCATTCAAAGTATTCTTTCTTTTCATAAAATTGAAATTGTCCTAGGAAATCTAGGATATGCAGTAATATATATTAGTATAAGTATATATGCATACATACATGTGTATATAGGATCCATCAAAAATCTTTGTGCAGTTTTTGTACCTGTGTGAGTGGAACTATTGTTAAAAAGAAGAGATCACTTTCGATTTGAGATATTGCTTGCATCAATTCTCCAACAGGGGCCTCAATTTTCTTATTTATAAAATAAGATCAGGCACCTAAGCATTGAAAACATCTTCAGAAATGATTAGTTCAATTCCCTCATTTTAAAGTTGAGAACCTGAGGTCCATTTTTTTTTAAAAAAGTGATAAAGTACCATAATGTATTTGCATTTGACTTAGATTTCTCAATCAAGGGCTCTTTGCAGTGGATCAAGCTGGCAGTCCAAGGCTCCTGTCAGTTCACTGCAGCAGAATACAAAGAACTATGGAATAGCTTCTGAAGATGTGAGTTCTGTTTCTGGTTCTCTGGACCTTATAATCTCGGTCTCGCCTGAAAAACAGCGGACTTGGACTAAAGTTTCCTTCCAGCCTGGACTGCTACAGCTCTTTCCGACTAGGCGGAAGAACTTGCCTCTTTCCCTCCCGACTTGGGTCCCGGCTTCCTCTCTTCCCTTTCTCCTGGAAAACTGGCAGGAGCAAAACAGTCCTTGAAAGTTTACCCTCCCAGCAAAGGAACTGAGCATGCTCAGGAGCAAGGGAGGGTTTTAGTCCGAGTAGCAACTCTCCCCCTCATCTGTCCCCTGCAAACTCCGGATTTCTTTGCCCCTCGGCTCCTTGGACAGCTCCCCAGCCCATGCGTCTCCCCAGGGGCCCCGGCACTCCCGGGCTGGGACATAATGAGGCCAAGCTGGCCCTCGGGGCCCTGCCTCCCCGGGCGCAGTTGGACTTGGGCTCTTACAAACTTGGTGGCCCTTTCTTTAGTTCTGCAGCCGCCGGCCCGGGCCTCGCGGGCTCCCGGAGGCTTCCAGGAAAGTCCTGTGGCCCAGCCCGGGATGGGAGGCCCTCGGGAAGACTCCAGTGTGCGCTCTGGAGGCGCGGGCGGCCAGCGCCGCGGGCCCGGGGCCCTGCTGGGGCCCGCTAGCCGGCCTTCGCACCGGGCAGGCCCCCTGGAAGAACCCCCGGCTCATTTCCGGGGGGTCTTGGAGGAAGCTCCTTTGGAAGACCAGGTAAGGCTTCCTCCACCCAAAGAGCGTGCAAACACCGGCTTGAAACTTCTGCCTCAGTTTCTTTAAAAGTCGGACTTTTTTTCCCCTTGTTTCATGTCCCCGATTGTGTGGAATCTGTAAGACTAATCCGGGGCGAGCTTGTAACCCTGCTCAGTGTTTATGAGACTGAAGCTCCTCCTGCCATGTCAGTAGTCCGTGTATCATTTACACCCTCCCAGCTGGAAAATCCAAAGTAGGGGCAGCCGGGTGGGGCAGTGGCTAGGGCACCGGCCCGGGAGCCCGAGGACCGCGGGTCCAAGAATACCCAATCCCTAGCTGGGAGACCTTGGGAAAAAACAACAGCAACCACAACCACAACCTCCAAAGCAGTAGAAGGGACCTTTAAAGCCCTTCCAGAACTCATTTGCAATGAAGGTGGGAAGTAGATGTAGGAGCCCTGAGTTGAGAGTATTCAGATGCCGACACTAAGCATTTACTTAGCTGGGAACATGGCCCTTCAATCCCTTAGCCTCAGTTTCTTCTCATGTCAAAGGTGACTTAGCCAGGATGTTATGAAGACAAACTTTGGAAACCTTAAAGAGCTATGGATAAATGGGAGTTGCTTTTAGACTGTGTTTAGAAATAAATTATTTTACTTTTCTGTGCCTCAGTTTCCTCATATATAAAATGAGGGGATTGAGTCAGTTCCTATTTAGGGTTTTTTGTTTTCCATCATTAAAATCTGTGATTTAAATAATAATAATACATAAAATTTATTTTATTATTGCTATAATAATATTTAATAAATAATTTTAAATGAATAATATAATAAAAATAAAATAATAAAATCTATGATTCTAATAATAGGTCAGGTTTATATGTGCATCTATCTATCTTTTATTTATTTATTTATTTATTCGTTCATTCATTTTTTTTTATTTTTGCTGATCTAGACCTATGATTTCATCAGGACAGGGAATTCCTAGTGAAAGAACCTCCTTTTAGGTATGGAGATTCTTACCATTTTACTCAATTTATAGTCTTAGAAAGTTGTCTGGGATCCTGAGTGTTTAAGTGATTTGTCCAGAGTCACAAAGCTACCACATTTAAAGGGGGAACTTGAATCCATGTCTTCTGACTCTCCTCCTGCTTCATGGTATGCTTTTCTTCATTTCTTCTCTTCCTTTTTTCCTTCCTTCCTTCCTCCCTTCTTTCTTTTTTCCCTTTTCCTTCCTCTTCATTCTTTCTCCCTCTCTTTTTGCCTTCTTTCCTTCCTTTGCTTCTTAGTTTTTTGGTTTTTCTTTCTTGACATCATCTATGTTGCATTGTATTTCTACTTATTTTATTTAGCGTTTCCAATTACATTTTAATCTGCTTTGAATGTACTCAGTTTTACCAATCACTTGCAGCTGTTCAGTGATAATTTGACACCTCTGGTGAAGAGGGCTCACAATGATAAATTTCGTGTACCCTTGTAGATCAGCATCTTCTCTTCAACTTATATTCTTAGAGAGGTGACTGAGGCAGTGAAATGTGAAGTAATTTGCCTCAAGGTTATGCGGCAGAGGGAAGACTTGAACTCGGTCTTTCTAATTCTGTCCAGCATGTTAATATAGTGCTTTTAGTAAATACTTATTTGATTGTTTTTTTCACACCATATCTCATTCCATTCCTATCCTGTGACCTAAGTAGTACAATTATTCTCCCCTTATTGTAGTTTAAGATACTGAGGGTAATAGAAGTAAAGCAATTTGTCCAAATTGTTGAGAGATATTAAAATCTGAACTTGAAACTAATTAGTAGAATCAATTCCATATACTATGCCACTTTATATCATAAATATAAGGTATTTTTATTTTTTGCATTTTTATAGTATTGCAATATAATATTTTGAGAAAGACATTACTGTACATGAACTGATGCTTTCAAATTACGGTAGTAAGGAGATTTTTGAGAGGCCCATGGACAATAATACTTAAAAGAAATTAATTCAGTTATTCATTGGAAAGTCAAATACTGAAGCTGAAGCTTAAATACTTAGGTCGCATAATGAGAAGATGGAACTCGCTGGGAAAAAAACCTGATATTGGAAAAGATTGAAGACAAAAGGAAAAGGGATGACAGAGGGTGAGATGGCTAAACAGTATCATGGAAACAATGAACATGAACATAGACAGATTTGAGAAATCGTAGAGGATAGAATGATCTGGAATGCTATGGTCCAGAGAGTCTTGAAGAGTCAGATATGACCAAACAAATGAACAACAATATAGATATTATTAGTGGAGAGTGAATGACCTCTTGTCCTTATTGTAGAGGGTATCCTCATTTATAGAGTAGTTGAACTAGATGACCTATGAAGTCCCTGCTGGCTATGAGATTTTATGGTTACATTCTAAAATATGCAAACACACAGTATAATACTGCCCAAGTTTCATTCTTGGTGGGCAGAGAAGAAAATGAGTTATTGAATAACTGAGTTAGTGAATGGCTCTATTGGATAATGGTAAAAACCCAGCTTATTGGTCATGTCTGGGTTATCCTGAAGTGATCTTTGATCATTGATAAAAACCATGACATCACAGCAGTCAAGCATGAACATTTATTAAGTGCCTACTGTATGCTCTACTGTGAAAAAGAAAAGCTAGAAACACATTCTCTACTCTTAAGAAGATGGAGTGGGAATAATATCCATTACAGTAGCTCACATATCTGCAAGGTGTAAACAATCAAATGACAATTTGCTAAAAACTATATAAATATCAATAAGACCCTTCATGGTATGACTGGCCTCAGAATCAGAAAGCCCTAGATTCAAGACTTGTCTCTGGCAAGTTTGACAGAACTTTTTTTCCTCACAAAAACCTTGTGAGGTACCCAAGAGAAGATTTCTATACCCTTTTACAAATGAGTAAATTGAACTTCAAAAAGATTAAATAATCTCTTTAAAGCTGCTATTTTAAATCTGCTATCATGTTGCTCTTAAATATAGGAACCAGGACAAAATGGAGTTAACTCCATTAACTGTAGTAATAAGGCATGGATTAATAAATACTGGAAGTCCAGATACTGGAAATCCAGAAGACCTGGATTCAAATCCTGCCTGAGATAGCCTTATAAAACTCTGAGAAGTTAGTGCTCTTATTATCCTCATTCTACCAACATGGAAAACAAGGTTAATAATACACTTGGGTCCCATAGCTAATATATGTTTGGGACAGATTTGAATCAGATCTTCTTGACTCTAGGTCCAGCACTTTAATTCACTCTGCCACCCAGATGTCCCAATGCTGCTGTGGTTCAAATCCTTTAAAGCTTGAAAAGCAATGTACATCTATTTATTGTCTTATTGGATTTGCAGAAAATCCCTGTGAAATAGTAATTGGTCACTAGCATAAGCAAGTCAGGAAGAGAGGCAGGGATTGAGGTGGATTACAGACAAAAAACTCAGTTTTCAACGTAAGTGAGTTTGAGATACTTTTCTCATATTTAAGTGAAGTCCAGCAGTCAGTTGATAATGAAAGAATGAAACTCAGGAGAGAGATGCGAACTGGATATGTAGATTTGGCAGTCATCCTCATAAGAATAATTTTTCCCTTGAGAACTGAAATCCAAAGGTTTAAAGAGGGAAGAGAAGAGGACCTAGGATAAAGCCCTTTCTGGGACCTAGGATTAGGTGATATAAAATGGATGATAAGCCAAGAAGGGAGGTTGAAAAAGATTAGTTAGGTAGGATAAGAACCAGGATAAAACAGGGTTATAAAAACTCATAGATGATAGATTATACAGTTTCAAGGGAATGGTTAGTGTCAAAAACTACAAAAGTCAAGAAGGAATGACAGAAAAAAAAAAGATCTTTATGGCAGGTAGCAGAATTCACAGAATTATAGGCTGTGCCTGAAGATGTGTGTTTAAAACCTGACTCCATTATTTACTATTTATATAGTAATTTATATAGTAATCCCTGAGTCTCAATGTATTCATCTATTTAATGGGGATAATAAAACCACCTAATTCACCAACTCATGGGAAAAGCAATATAGAAATATCAGTTATTATTAGATTGTTTGCTATCATGTAGCTGTAGACTCCCAAAGCATAGAGAGGGTATTTTTGTTCAGAAAACCTAAAATGACATTCAGTCATTTGAAAAATAAGG
The DNA here is from genome assembly GCF_037893015.1 of Macrotis lagotis. Classification (NCBI taxonomy): domain Eukaryota; kingdom Metazoa; phylum Chordata; class Mammalia; order Peramelemorphia; family Peramelidae; genus Macrotis; species Macrotis lagotis. The sequence goes on along the minus strand of NC_133660.1, from coordinate 213,172,737 downwards.
TAATATAATTTTTGGTGTAACAGTGCTTTCATGTTTTTTAAGCTGGACAAATGAGTCAGGATTCTCACCCTTTTGAGTGCAACATTAACTTTGTTCAGCCCCTTTCTCCTAAAATCTCCGAAATTCGCTTTTGGCATTTGTGACATTTCTATTTTCTCATCAGTAATGCTTTGCACAGTAAACTTATTATTATTATTATCTTCTTATTTTCAACAATAGCAATAGCAAAATTTGGGAGTGGAGAAAGGCATCTTAAATAATAACATGATCTTAGAAATTAGAAAATCAGAAATGGAGGGAACTTTGAACACAAAGCTAGAAGGAAGCCTAGAACATGGAATGATTGAGATTAAAAAAATAAATCTTAGAACACAGAACAAAATTGACCAATAGAACTTTGAGGTATATTTCCCTTTTACTGCTTATTTGTCTCCAACAGATTTCACAGGTATAACTAAACAAAATAAAAAGGATTTCAACCTTTTAATATGGCAATAAGTGGTGTTCTTTTCATTCGGTTATAAATCTAGGAAGTCCTATACTTCAGAGACTTATAAATCATAGAACAAGATCTAGAAGCAAACTCAGAGGCCCTCTAGTATAACCCCTTCATGTAATAAATCAAAAATCTGAGTCCCAAGGAGCTTAAGTAAATCCCAAATTCATATAAGTAGTAAGCATGAGTTGAGTCATGATTTTTTGTTTGTTGTTCTCTAAAGTGTTATATTGACATTCCTCTACACATATCTGTCTTTGTGTGTCTGTGTCTGTCTCTGACTTTTCTCTAGGTGTATGTCAGTCTCTTTTTATATCTGTCTTCCTGTCACCCCATTTCTTAAACATAAGAATTCAAAGACTACTGGCAATAAAATCTTAAGGTCTCTCTTTCTCTGTGTCTGTCTCTCTCTTCCTGATTCCCTATTTACTAAATATATGAATACAAAGACTATGGTCAACAAAAGATAATAAACTTTATTTTCAAGACCTTTTAATTACATACCCTATGTAATTGTAATCAGTGTGTATGCATCATTCAGAGTTCTACTTTTTTCCTTCCTTTTATATAATATTAAAGCCTCTTCTCTTTCTCACCCTGGCTGCTATTTCTTTGCCCCCATAGTGAATTTAAAATCTCATGCGAGATATCAACTAGTTTCCATGGCAATGACTGAGCTCTACCAGATCCATTGAACTGAAGATTTTGTAGTTGATGTCCTAGGAGAAAGGAGGTTATAGCTTAAATACAATTGAATAATAATGTACTGAATAATCATAGTTTTTTTAGGGACTGGATAGAAGAAAGACATGCAGAGAATAGTAATAATTTCACATAATACAATGACAAAGTAGTCAGTCAATAAATATTTATTAAGAAACCACTCTTTGCCAGGAATTGTATTTTAAAATCTGCAAAATGCTTTCCTCACAGTGACCTAAAAGAAACATGAGTAATATATGCATTATTCCAATTTATAAATGAGAAAACTGAGGCTATGAGGGATTGATGACATCTATGGTTATACATCCTATATTTTAGGTGGAATTAATACCCACATATTTCTGAACTTAATTTCTAACACCTATTCCTCTATGATATATTGCCACTGATCAATAGATTGTCTTTTGTGTTCTTTATAATGTCAGACTATTTTTATATTCTTTAGGGACAAGTGCTTTTAGAAATTCCAGGGAAAATACCTGAAACTATCTTATACCTGTTTTATAAACTCACCAAATAACTTGATTAATTTACAGGGTGATGAGTTTTTCTCTGGGACTTTAAGGGTTAAATCTCAGTGAATGCAATATAGACATGTCCACTGAGTGCTTGTCAATAGGACAAAGCCAATTTCATGTAAGAGTATGTTGATTGCTTTTCAAATGTTCATTGACTTTAAGATCTAGGTGGATGAGGACCTTAGAATACAGTGTGCCAGAGCTAAAAGGGAGCTTAGAAAACATCTTATCAAATTGCTTTATTTTAAAGATGAAGTAACTGAATCAATTGGAAAGGGAAATTAATATAAGGTCATATAGCCTGAACAATACTTGAATTAAAATTCTTAGTTTGACTTTCCAACTTCCTCCCTCCTTCCCCACATACCCCCCAATATGTTAAAAGAGATTAAAAATGCCTGAAAACCTAAAATCAATAAGTCAGTTATTAAGGTGATGATGGTGGTGGTAGTGGTACTGATTCCCATTTCACGTAAGTACTACTAGTCAGATCAAAATTATAAACCATTATCATCTTTGAAAGGTATCTCTAACATTTTTAGGTTAATAATTTTTTCCCTGCAGAGTTTGACAAGATTTTCTGTGATTCTTTCATTAATTTATATGTGAAAAATAGTATGTGCCTGTGTCTATGGATATCTTTTCCAAAATGAAACTAATATGAGTGGATGGATTACATCACAAAATCATGTGTAGATGATGCCACCCTTCTATTCCATCATGAATGACTTGCACCATTTCTGTCTTCAAAGCTTTTAGAAGAAGAAACATGGAATAGAAAGAAGAGTCATGCTGGTCATATCCAACTCATAGCAATGTGAGATGGAGTTTTGTAAAAAACTAAGTGCCCAATGCATTAAACTTTTAATCTTTTGTTATTTTTATTCTATAAACATCTCTTACATACACACACATATGTGTATTTGAGGCTAATTTGTGATCTGAGGCAGGCAATCTAGGATAAGAGAAAGATATTCTGGGCAGCCTATCTAAATATGTCTCAATTTCTTAATTTGTAAACTGGGTGAGCATAAGCAAGTTACTTAAATTCCATGAGATTGGAATTCCTCCCTCTGTAAATTGGAAGAAATTCTTTTACTAGTTCTTAGTATTGTTAGGATTATGTATTAGTAGTAATTCTATTTCGTAGATTGTTTGGAGGGGAGGTTGAGTTTTTAATCCTAAGGAATTATAGAACAGAAAATTATAAATATTTGAATAATAATAATTATCATGATTACATTTTTAGTATTATTCCCCTAATTGTGCTGTTTATAGCAAGAATTGAGTGTAATTATTTAAGAAATGTAATATACAATTATTTTTTTCTGTTATTGAAGGATTAATTTGTGTCTCTGTAATCCTGGGGCTAGGAAGCTAAACCTGAACATGCAGTCTTAGTATCCAAGAATTCCTTTTAGTATATAAAATGCACATACACAATCTTGGTTGGGTCACTTTTAAAAAAAAATCTTTCATTCCCATGACTTTACTCCTAGCCAGGGAGACCCTGGGAACTTTAACAGATGGCTCATTTTATTGGGTCCATAAAGGATCTTAACTTTTTTTGAAAAATCTTAAGGTAATAATACATGAAATATAGAATAAATTTTGTTAGCATAAAGACACATTAAAAAACACTGTGAAGACAACTTTCTGCCCTGCCTTCTTTTCCATAGGGATCCATATAATTCTGCTGATAGTAGTACTACCTTGAGTCGCTAAAGATTCCTAGAAAGTTAAGTAACTTTTCTTTTTTGTACCCTTTCCCCTAGAGATCTATTTAGTCACCCTTTTCTTAAAGGATTGCCAAGAGGTTATGCCATATGGACCTACAACCTACACAATCTATATGATTCACAGTACAAGGGAAAGGTCATGATCATTTTTGCTCTTCAATCTTATAGTTACTAGCTTATTGACAGGAAAAACTTCCCTCGTCTCTCTTCTCAAGAAAGTGTTATAAACTCTTTTATATTGAAGATAACCAGGTTCAATAAGACCCTGGACTATTTGGTTTGAGATTAAATAATTTAAAATTAAGTGATATGAACTTTGAGTATCAAAAAATAATGGCATCTGTGTGACCTTGGACAAGTCCCTTAACCCCACTTCCTTAAATAAACAAAATTTAAAAAAAATTTTAAAAAAAGATAATGGAAAAGATTAATTGAGAAGTATGGGAGTTTAGGTATCACAGTTGAAAGAGCACTGGCCTTAATCAGGAAGACCTGAATTCAAATCCAGCATTAGTTCTAGAAAATTTCATCATCAATTCCTAAATTTCTCTCTACCTCAGTTTCCTTAACTTATGGAAATAATAGCACTAGCCTCCAAAGGTTGTTTTGATGATGGAATATTTAGAAAACACTTACAAAGACTTTCAAATACTTTACAAATGCTAGCTACACTTTTATCTGCTACATTATGGAGCTTTGCTTTTCTTCTCTTCATTGTCTTCATCATGATTTGATATGAAAAATACTGTTTGAATCGGAAGAGCCAGATTTGAGGAATAGGCCAGAGATAATATGTTAATTATATATATATATATATATATATATATATATATATATATATGATCATATCACTCATTGCATTACTGAGAAAAGCTAAAGCTAAGTCTATTATAGTTAATCATCACACAATATTGTTGCTACTGTTCACTTGGATCTTCTCAATTCATTCAGTATCAATTCATATAAGTCCAGGTTTTTCTGTAATGCTAGACTGTTCCATTTTTAGGCCACTTTAACAACTGAAAAAAGGCCCTCCCCTTCCACTCATACAATGATCTAAAATCCTTCTCTGTTACTTCCAATGGCTGTTCTTAGTTCTGCTCACTGAGGCCAAATAGAGCAACCAGAGTCTGTCTTCCCAATGAAAGCACTTTGGATCATTCAAAGACAATGTTCTTTCTAAGTTTTCCTTCTTCCCAGCCTTTGTATCTCCAGGAATTTCAACTGATGCTTGTTTCCCAAATAACCTAGGTTAATGTTTTGCTAAAACAATTGGCTTAAATAATAACTCACTGCGTATAAAATATACTATATATACTAGTAATATATTTATGTATACTATATATACTAGTAATATATTTATAGTATACTATATATTTTAATAGTAGATTTATTATTATAATATATTAGTAATATGTATATATGTATACTGTATTTTATAGTAATATTAAGTATATATAGCATATATATTTAAGGATATATAATTTAAGTTTTGCATTATAGTGAAGCTAAATAAAATGTGGGCAGCTAGGTGACTCACTGGATACAGTGTTCAGTCTAGAGTTAAAAAGACTCATCTTCATGAGGTCAAATCAAACCTCAAACACTTACTAGCTGAGTGACCATGGGTAAGTCACTTAATCTCAGTTTTCTTATCTGTAAAATACTATTTTCTCATCTGTAAAATGAAATGTAAACCATTCCAGTACCTTTGCCAAGAAAAGCTCAAATAGAATCACAAAGAGTTAGACACAATTGAAAAGACACAACAACATAAAAAGAAATTAAATTATGGCTTACCTAAGAATGCATTTTACAATTACTTCTTGTCAGTAAATATATGTTTTAATTAATTATTTTATATCTTTTAAAAATTTTAGGACTTTTCTAAGAAGTTGCTTCATGTGGAAAACTATCATTACAACTTATATATAAAAGGTAACTTTTGATACTGATTGTATCTTTGATTGTTTTAAATTTTTTTTTGGTTTTGGGTTTTTGAGGGTTTTTTTGGCAAGTTAATAGGGTTAAGTGACGCATAAGGTCACACAGTTAGTTAATATAAGGTATCTAAGGTCAGATATGAACTCAGATATTCCTGACTCCAGGGCCGATGCCCCATGTGCTGAAACACCTAAGTGTCCTAATTGTTTTGATCCTTAAAAGAGAATGACATTATTAACCATCTTTTCTTCTTGTCATCTTTCCATCTCAGATACATTAATTACTAGTTCCTATTCATTTCTTGGGAGAGTTGAGAGCACTAGATTTGGAGTCAGAAGAGTCTGCCTTAGTTCACTGTGCCCTAACATGCTATAGAAGGATTATTTCTTAGATCAGACATCAGGAAAAACTTCATGGAGATGATGGTATTGAATAGAATTTATAAGAATAAGTAACATTTTTGTTGAAAGGATATGCAGAAAAGACATTTCAGTAAGGAAAATAAGTCACAACAATATCACCCTGGGATTTTAGCTTAACACATCAAAGGATTCTGTTTAAGATATTTTTCCACTACCCAATGGGTTTCCTCAAATGACTGAAGGCAAAATTCTGATTATCCAAATGACTATGGAAATAGGGGGAACTCACTCGTAACCTTAATGGAATGCACCATGATGGAAGGGATGTTGAGATTTTCTAATGAAATGTGATAAATTAATCTCTTCATTCACATTTTCATACATGAAAACATTGATTTCTTTAGTCTCAAAATTGGCAATAACCTCAAAGTCAGTGTTGTCTAACCTACACCTGAAGCAGAAATCTCCCCAGAGATATCCTAAAAAATAATCTTCTAGCTCATGAAATTTGTGGACAATCCTATGAGAGCTGATGGAAAGTCTCATAAGACAAAATGCCTCTACAACTTCAGTTCCTTGCTCCTTGTTCTGCCCTCTAGTACTAAGGAGAATAAATTGAATCTGTCTTCTTTGTGACAGTTGTGATCTTCAACCAAATTCCACATTGATATTCAAATTTTGTCTTATTTTCTCTCATTTATTCACCTCATTGTACAGAAAATACCTAAAGCAAGTATTTTCAATTTTTTAAAGCCTTGATTATGCCCCAAAATTGTCGTTGGAATAATGAGATCCATTTGAAACTGTAAAACAAGAATATTTGTGCTATTTGGGTTGTCGTTTCTTTTTTTCTCTTCCTTTCCCCCACTCCTTTATTTAATAACCAACCTTTTTAAAAAATCTCATTTGATTTATTTATTTTCATATTACAATAATAATCTTATTGTAAAAGTAACCATAACCCCCCACAAAGATAGAGAAACCCCAAGAAAAATAAAGTGTGAGAGAAAAAGTGTACTTCAGTGTGTGTTCAGATACTAGCAGCTTTGTCTCTGGGATGGATCATAATCTTTATCAGAAGTCCATTAGAGAAGTTGCCTCAATATTTTTTCCTGCAGTTAGCCATCCTCCTTTTAAAATTTTTTTAAAGCAATATATAGGACTGAAACATTTGAAATTGCTACTCAGTAATATATGTGACTTAAGAACATCTGGAGCAATGTCTATACATGCTTTTTCTTTTCAACACAGGATATAAATCAGAGGGTACAGAAAATGTATACCATAAGAAAAGAACTAGCAAAGGCCAAAGCTTTTACCAAAGCCCATCATTGTAGAAGGGAACAGAGACCCAAAGAGGTTGTCATACAGTAGTAGAGTTAGACCTTTTCAGGTGCCAGGCAGGGCATCTGGGGCCTAAAAAAAAAGAGATGTTATAAATCATGTAGTCATCTTTTTTATTTTACTTTGTTATGAAAATATATGCATGGAAATTATATATATATATATATATATGTATATATATATATATATATGTGTGTTATATATACACATATGTGATGAAACTGGGGGAAAAATCTGAAATCCCAAAAGGATTCTTCAAAGGAATGTTGATATAGTTTCTGAAAAAGGCAAGACCAGAGGGCAACTCGGTAACAGTGGATAGAGTACTAGCCTGGAATTCAAATCTAACCTCAGTTACTTACTTTCATTTAATTCCATTTGTCTCATTAAAAAAAAGTCTACTTCCAAGTGCATACCTAGTTATAAAGTAGGTCTTTGGAACTATTAATCATTTAATCAATGAAAATATTCATTAAGCATCTACATGTGTCAGGTCCTACACCAGGAGTTGGGAATACAAATACTAAGAATGAAAATCCCTGTTTACTAGGTTCTCACATTTTTCTGGGGAAAACAATAAGGATATGATTATATTATTATTATTATTATTATTATGTATTTTATATATTTGTATTTCTTTATATTATATATATATCACATGTTATATGTATTGTCTTGTCTAATATAAAGAAATACAAATATGTGTACTTATTTGTGAATATTTTGTGTTTACATACATGTGTATATATAAAATGTATATTGCATGTCTATAGTTTGGGTCTATATATGCTATATTATATAAAATATAAAGAAAATATATAGACATATATAGAAAGTAGATACATTATAGTCTGGAAGGGAATACACTCCTAATAGAGAAGGTCAGGAATGACTTCATACAGGATTACTTTTTTGAATTTCAGTTAAAATAAGAGATAAAAGATCACAAAAAAGGGTAAAAAAATCCACATGTGCAAGCAACTTTTTTCAGAGTGACAAAGAATTTGAAATTCTGGGGATGCTCATCAACAGGGGAATGATTGAACACATTGTGGTATATGACTGTGATGGAACACTATTGTTCTATAAGAATTCATGAGGAACGGGACTTCAGAATAACCTGGAAAGACTTACATGAACTGATGCTGAGTGAGGTGAGAAGAACCAGAAGAACATTATATGCTCTAATAGTAACACTAGTAGATTATCAACTTTGATGAACTTGTTCATTTCAACAATACAATAATCAAAGGCAATTCTAAAAGAATTGTGATGGAAAATACCATCCACATCACTGTGGGGTTTAAATGTAGACCAAAGATTACTATATTCAATTTTTAAATTGTCTTCTGTATTATGTTTTCTCTCTCTCTCTTTTTTTACAATTTGATTTGATTGTTCTTTACCCATAAAGCCTATAATTAGATTGCTTTCTGTTGGGGATGGGGGAGGTAGAAAAATGGAAAACTCAAAAAAGTACAAAAAAGGATTGTTAAAAACTACCATTGCATGTGATTGGAAAAAAATTAAATATTGAACAAAAAGTAAGAGGAGATATTCTCTGGAGAAGAGATTAAGGTATGAGTGCAGTCTATTTAGATGAGGTGGACAGAATGAGTAGGTTGACTAAAGGGCTAGATATAATGCCAAATTTAAAGGAACTTAGCATAGAAGCACATAAGGGAGGAAGGTTCATGTGCTATGGAATAGACTTCAAGTTTAAATGTTATTGATCCAATCAAGAATGTCCACATCAAAAAGAATTATTTAGCTTTTCATCACTTAGTTTTTAATGCCCATTACTCTTTACCTGAGGAAATCCTTATCTCTATTTATAAGACCTTCAATTAACTCCTTCAAATAACTATCACATCTCAAAAAGCATTTATAAAGTGTTAGATCTTATTGTGTTCTCTTTAAGCCAGAGTATTTCAAAACTCTTCAAACTGATTATGTCTGAGCTATGTGTAATGACTTAATGGGAGATTCACTTATCTGGATATGGCATTGTCCAATCAGATGGAGTTCTCAACACGACTCAGCTTTATTCTTTAAACTTGCTTACCAGGACACCAAAGTAGTTGAAACTCACCCCCCTTTATCTCCTACTCTGCCTTTCTCAAGTCAGAGAAGGTAGCAGAGAGCCAGAAAAACTTAGGAAAAGCTTGACCTTTCCTGAAGTCTAGATCATGCTGAAGAACACTATCATTAGAACCTTTGACTTTGGAATCAGTTCTCTCTCTGAAAAATTAGGAAGCATTACTGGATACCTTCCGTCATCTAACTGTTTCACACTGCCTCAAGGATGCTCAGGTGCTGGTGCTACTGCTGCTGCTCTTGCAATAACCATCTCTCTCATCTTCTGCCACTGGTGCTAGTAGTGGTGGTGGTCCTGCTGCTGTTATTGCTGTAACCACCTCTCTCATCTTCAATGACTTAAACAACACTCATAGGAACAACTCACATTTCTCTTTAAAAAAATCACAACTTCTAGATTTCCCTTCTCCAGTTGTCAATGCCTTTTAAATCCTAGTTCAGTTTTTAAATAATTGTATGAGTTTTCATTTTCTTGGATTTGCCATCTTTAGTAAAACCAAAAAAATCTTGTATATGCAAATTAGAGAAAGTACCCATCTTGCCTTAGCTTTGAAGTCTCAAACTAAGTCTCTCTGGTGTCCCTAAAACTGTTTATCCATAGTCATATTTCTATAGTTTTTAAACAAAAGATCTTTATAACATTAAACTGTTCTGATGCAAGTCAAACCTTAATCCATATTATTAAAAAAGAGAACGAGAACCTACTCTACATTACAAAGATTTTTTTCACTTACATCGCCTGAATCCCATTTGCAGTTTTTGTTTGTTAAAATGCCCATATTTTAGCAGTTTACATGTAAAACAAAGGTTTTTTTTTCTATTTGTGTTAGACATAAAAAATGCTCCTCTATAACTGACCCTTCTGAAAGGGACTACAGAGTCAGTCTACCTCACAAAAAGTTGTATACAAATACAAGAGGTAGAGAAAAGAGCACTGAGTTAGGAGATTAGGCTTGTCTTTTTTTTCCTCTCATGTCTAACTGGATTAAGGATTGGAAGAGTTGGAAGGAAGAGGGACTAGAAGGAAGATCCTATCTTTGAGCATTCGTCTCTTTATATACAAAATCAAGGGAACAGAATGGAATTTCTAAGTACCCTCTCAAGTCCAGTTTCATGGTGCTATGATTCTATATTCAAGCAGTAAGAAACTGACTTTTTCACCTAGTAGTTTTGCCTATATTTTAAATTCTTTAAAAAACACAAAATTGAGTTATATTGCCTAGCTGTGTCCTTTATATCCTGTATCTTATTTAATTAAAAAAAATGAAGTATATATCTTAAAATGGATACTCTGTTCATTTCAAGTTAACAGATATTCTTTTGGCATCCATCAGATGCAAAACCTGTGGGAAATACAGTTAGTTAGTGAGCATTTATTAATGGTTGGCTACGTGCTAAGGGGCAGCTACTGAGACTGGAGTCAGGAAGACTCCTCTTCCTGAGTTCAAATCAAGCTTCAGACAGTTGCTAGCAGTGTGACCCCGGGCAAGTCATTTAACCCTGTTTGACTAAGTTTTCTCATCTGCCAAATGAGCTGGAGAAGGAAATGACAACCTACTTCAGTATCCTTTACCAAGAAAACCCCAAAGGAGGGACATGAAGAATGAGATAAGACTGAAAAATAACTGAACATCAAGGAAAGTGCTAAGTATCAGAAATAAATAGAAGGACAAAAAGCAGTCCTTGTTCTCCTGGAGAGGGTCCACGGCAGTAGAAACATGTAAATAAGCAAACAAGTAGTAGTCAGGGAAAAAAATGGAATGATCTCAAAGGGAAGGCACTGAGATTAAGAAGGATTTAAAGATACCTTTCTCAAATGAAACTTGATGGAAACCAAGGAAACTGAAAGTTCAAGATAAGCAGACAGAATATTTTTGGCATGGGGGAAACTCAGATACAGAAGATGGAGAAAGAACTTATGAGGAAAAATAAGGAGGTTAGTATTACTGGACTTTCAGTAGGGAGGGAATAAGTTAAAAGAAGAGTGGAATAGGGTAGCTAGGTGGTACAGTGGACAGAGCACTGGCCCTGGAGTTAGGAAGACCTGAGTTCAAATCCAGACTCAGACACTTAATAATTACTTAGCTCTGTGACCTTGGGCAAGTCATTAATTCCATTGCCTTGCAAACAACAACAACAAAGATACTGGAATAAAGGAAGGGGCCAGGTTATGAAGGCCTTTGAAAGTCAAACAGCAGATTTTTCTATTTGATCCTGGAGATGATAAGGAACCACTGACATTTTTTTTGAATGGGGATGGTGGTGGTGGTGATGTGGTCAGAATTGTGCCATAGGAAGATTAATCTGTTGGCTGACTGGAGCATGGACTGGCAGGAAGAGAGATTTGAGTCAGGGAGACAAATTAGCAGTCTATGGCATGAGAGAAATGAAACTTGGTCCCTGTCCTCCTTCAGGTCATCACAATATAGTTAAATAATTATCCATGCAGGAAAAAAAATGAACCTTAAAATCTCCACCAAAAACCATACAAAAAATCCACCCTGAATTGCAGCATAACTCTTAGGGAAGATGCAATACTGAGATAAAAATGCTGTCTGTCCTCAAAGAGCACAGAGGGAGATAATGTTCAGACATTTTTCAGTTGTGTCTGACTCTGATATCATTTGTGTTTTTCTTGGGAGATGTATTAGATGGAGTGGTTTGCTATTTCCTTCTGCAGCTCATTTTATAGCTGAGGAATTGTGGGCAAATAGGGGTAAGTGACTTTCCCAGGGTCACACAGCTAGTAAGTTCCTGAGGACAAATTTGAACTCAAAACATAATTCTAGGCCTGCACTCTATCTACTGTGCAACTAGCTATCAGTGTGAGATAAGATAGCAATAGAACTGAATAATTAATGTGTAATATTTCATGGTAAAGGCATTAAAGAGGCAATTTAAGAACTGTTTGCTTTCTCTGAGGAAAGATTGTCCTCAATCTAAGAATCAGAAAATGTTTCCTCACCAGTTCTTCTATTTTCATTAGAAGTGATAAAATGTGTTTACATACAAAGATAGTTTTCAGGACTCAATAAATAAAAGTGATAAATGTTGAAGACCATTCATCAGTTGTAATCATTCTACTCCCTACCCTCTTCATACTCTTCAGTTCAATGTTAGCATTTTTAGTTGGTCCCAACTAGATCCCTTGCTGAATACAATGACAATTTTGGTCTTAAGATCAAAAATAATTCTGGAATACTCACCATCTTTATCCAAGCAATTGAACCATGAGATTATCTCACTGAATTTTGACTTCTTGTTTGTTTATACTATCATTTAACCCAGTCTGTACATCAGATAGTTTATCTTCTTTCTGTTACCTTTGCTATAATACCTTTTATTTATTAGCTTTTGTGCTATACATCACTGTCATTTTTTGAACCTCCTTTCTGTAAAGAATTAAGCAAAATTAATTGACTATATTTGGAAGTATATGTATCATTCCTTTCTATTATCCTCCCCCCCAATCTTTAATGAGCAGAGAAAAAAATGTTTTCACTGGTTCTCTGAAACCAAGACCCTATATATCTTTATGTGATAAACTACCTCTGTAACTTCTGCCATCCATACCTTCTGAGAGTGTCATTTGTCATACTATCTTGTAAGAAGATTAATTGTAGCTTACTTTACAACAGTTCTGTAGAGTAGGAAATATGCTATTGTTTTATGTGTGTGTGTGTATGTGTGTGTGTGTACGTATACATATGTCCTGTTTAGATGTAATCCCAGGAACATGGACTGACTTGTTTGGGTTATTCTTTTGCTAAGTGTGCATCTTTCCCATCCCCTCCACCCATTCCCTTAGGGATTTGGTCATTATGTGGAATCTTATTTCATCTATGATAAGTTGTTAATACCAACAAGAAGTTTTATATTCTCTCTCATCCATTTCTCATCCTTATGCCCTGTTTCCAAGTAAATACCGTGGTCATGTAAATTCTCTCTTGGAGGATGTTAATATCAAATTACCTAAGGCAAATTATATATACTATTATAGATTTATATAGAATAGATTTATTCAATAGATTTTATTTTCTCATTAAGTATATATGAAATTACATTTCCTTATAAGAATACTGTTCTCATATAGTGTATACCACTTATTTTTGTAAATGATTAATACTTTCTATTGTATATCTAGCATAATCCATTGTCCCAACCCCATGTCTATAATTATGATGTCATACTATAGATGATGAAATGATAACTCGTTTGAATTTATAGTTCATAGTAACCTTCCTAATTTGAACCCAAGTTATCTTATTCCAAAAACCAGCATTCCTTTCACTCCATCTACAGCTATTCCAAACCTTCTCTTCCCTCCTCAGAGCTCTCACACTTTTCCTCTTTGTCTTAGCTGAAGATCTCATATTTTCCCTTATTGAGAAAGGTGGAAGCCAATCTGAATTAACAACTCTGCTCCCATTCTCTTTATTTCAAAACCCCTTAACATTACTTCCACTTCCCCTTCCCCCTTATTGCCCCCACCAGTCTCTGAAAATGAGGTAGCGTCTCTCTTTTCCAGTGCCAGCCTGCTGCCTATATGTTTTACAGAAGATAGCTAAATCAGTGATGCCCCTTGTCTTTCAAAAATTCAAACTTTTCCTATCTGCTGGTCCTTTCTCTGCTCTTTCAAATATGGCCAAATCTCTCTTAATTTTATGTATTTTCACCAACTTCCAACATCCTACATGTTTCCTCCATGCATCAGTCAAATTCCTAAAAATAACCTTAGTGCCTAAACTTCTCCTCCACTCATTTGTTCCTCAAAGCATTGCAGTCTGACTTCTGACCTCAGTTACTCAACTGAAATTGTTCTTTGGAAAATTACTAGTGCTCTGATGATCTTTTCTTTGTATTCATCATTTTCAACCTACCCATGATCATCCTCTTCTAGATGCTCTCTTCTCTCTTGGCTTTCATCACACCACTCCTTATTCTGCTCTTACCAGTTTGATTGTTCTCTCTCTATCTCCTTTTCTGGTTCATGTTTCATATCATACCCCTGATAACAGACACTCCCCAAGGTTCTATGCTAGACCCTTTTCTCTCTTCTCTCTATATACTCTTTTGATTACCTCATTAACTCTTATAGAATTAACCACCATTTCTATGCAGATGAAGCACAGATCTATATATCTAGCTGTGGTATCTCCTCAAACTTCAGTCTTGCTTCACTGATTGCCTATTACATAATTGCAGACTGGAAATTTCAGAGACATGTACGAAACTGAACTCAGATTTCTTTCCAAACCTTGTCCTTTTAATTTAGTTCTCTGACTGAATGCTGCTGCCCAGGTAGAGTATGATTCTGCCTTCCTATCCCTCTTTCTTCTTTGCAAATGGGTGATAACTGTTAAAATTGCTACTTTTGTCACAGAATAGTGGCTTAGGGCAGAGTTGCTGATGGCTACTGTAACCACAAGAGGAAATGATTGAGGGGCGGCTAGGTGGCGCAGTGGATAAAACACCGGCCCTGGAGTCAGGAGTGCCTGGATCTCTAGCTGTGTGGCCTTGGGCAAGCCACTTAACCCCATTTGCCTTGCAAAAAAAAAACACCCTAAAAAAAAAAGAGGAAATGATTGAGTGGATCCCAGAGTCCAAACTCTTGGGTCAGGTTGAACAATCTGTCACATAATGATTGCTGGTAGAGGGGGTACTGAATGAGAAAGCATAGCATTGTCTGCAGTTAATTTATAAGAAACCTTTATGACTTCTTGATATTTTAGTCTGTGGAGACAATTATAATTGCTTCACCTTTGGCCCATAATTCTGCTTCTTGGAAGATTATGAGTTACTGAGGATTGGAAAAAATATCTAGGTTTCTATACTTTCAATTGTTTAACACAGAATTCTGTCTAGTTGATGTTTTACTTATTTACTTTATTTTTGAATTTTATAATTTTCTTCTAATCTTGCTTCCCCCCCGCCACAGAAGGCAGTCTGATAGTCTTTACATTGTTTCCATGCCATACATGGATCTAAAATGAATGTGTTGAGAGAGAAATATCCTTAAGGAAAAAAAATAAAATATAAGAAACAGCAAAATTACATAATTTTTTTTGTAATTAAAGGTAAGAGTCTTTGGTCTTTGTTCAAACTTCACAATTCTTTCTCTGGATACAGATGATATTCTCTGTTGTAGATGACCCCAAATTATCCCTGATTGTTGTAGTGATGGAATGAACAAGTCCATTAAGATTGATCCTCAACCTCATGTTGTTATGGTGTACAATATTCTTCTGGTTCTGCTCATCTTGCACAGCATCAGTTCATGCATATCCTTTCAGGCTTCTTTGAATTCCCATCCCTCCTGGTTTCTAATAGAACAATAGTGTTCCATAATATACATATACCACAATTTGTTCAGCCATTCCCCAATTAATAGATATTCACTCAATTTCCAGTTCTTTGCCATCACAAACAGAGCTGCTATGAATATTTTGGTACAAGTGATGTTTTTACCTTTTTTCATAATCTCTTCATTAGTATAGACCCAGTAATGGCATTGCTGGATCAAAGAGTATGCACATTTTATTGCTCTTTGAGCATAATTCCAAATTGCTCTCCAAAAAATGTTGGATGAGTTTGCAGCCCCACCAACAATGTATTAGTGTTCCAGATATCCCACATCCCTTCCAACATTGATCATTGTCCTTTCTAATCATATTGGTCAGTCTGAAGGATGTGGGGGATACTTTAATTTGAACTTCTCTAAGAAGTAATGATTTAGAGCAATTTGGGGAATGGCTTGTTTTTTTTTTTTATAAATTTAGCTCAGTTCTCCATATACTTTAGAAACCAGTCCGTTGTCAGAAATACTAGTTGTAAAAATTGTTTCCCAAGTTACTACACTTCATTTGATCTTGATTACTTGGTTTTGTCTGTGCAAAAGCTTTTTAAATTTTATGTAATCAAAATTATCTAGTTTGTTTTTAATAATGTTCTACATCTCTTACTTGGTCATAAACTGCTCCTTTTCCATAGATCTGACAGGTAAACTATTCCTTGATCTCCTAGTTTGCTTATAATAGTGTCTTTTATGTCTAAATCCTGTATCCATTTTGACCTTATCTCGGTATAGGCTGTGAGGTGTTGGTCTAATCCAGGTTTCTGCCATACACTAACTTCGAATTTTCCCAACAGTTTTTATTGAAGAGAGAGTTTTTATACCAAAAACTGGATTTTTGGGGTCTATCAAGCAACATATTACTATAATCATTTTCTGCTATCTCTTTTGCACTTAGTCTATTCCACTGATCCACCACTCTATTCCTTAACCAATACCAGATAATTTTGATGAATGATGCTTTATAATATAATTTGAGATCTGCTAGGGCTAAGCCACCTTCTTTTGCACTTCTTTTTTTTTAGGTTTTTGCAAGGCAAATGGGGTTAAGTGACTTGCCCAAGGCCACACGGCTAGGTAATTATTAAGTGTCTGAGACCATATGTGAACCCATGTACTTCTTACTCCAAGGCCGGTGCTTTATCCACTATGCCACCTAGCTGCCCCTTCTTTTGCACTTCTTTTCCTTAAATCCCTGGAAATTCTTGACTTTTTATTTCTCCATATGAATTTACTTACAATTTTTTCTAACTCATTGAAGTACTTTTTTGGAATTTTGATTGGTAGGGCACTAAATAAAATAGTTTAATTTAGATAGAATTGTCATTTTTATTATATTAGCTTGGCCTATCCATAAGCAATTGATATTCGTCCAGTTACTTAAATCTGATTTTATTTGTGTGAGAAGTGTTTTTTAATTGTTTCATAGGTTTTCTGAGTTTGCCTTGGCAGGTAGACTCCCAAGTATTTTATATTGTCTGAAGTTATTTTGAATGGAATTTCTTTCTAGTTCTTTCTGCTGTATCTTGCTAGTCATATATAGAAATGTTGAGGATTTATGAGGGTTTATTTTATATTCTGTGCCTTTGTCAAAGTTGCTAATTGTTTCTAGTAGTTTTTTAGATGATTTTGTAGGATTCTCTAGGCATACCATCATGTCATCTACAAAGGGTGAGAGTTTTTTCTCTTCCTTCCGAATTCTAATTCCTTCAATTTCTTTTTCTTCTCTAAATACTGAAGCTAACAGTTCTAACACAATTTTGAATGGTAGTAGTGGTGATGATTGGCATCCTTGTATCATTCCTGATCTTATTGGGAATGCCTCTAGCTTATCCCCATTGCATATAATGCTTATTGATGATTTCAGATAGATACTGCTTGTTATTCTAAGGAACAATCCATTTATTCCTATGTTCTCTAGTGTTTTTAGTAGGAATGGGTGCTGTATTTTGTCAAAGGCTTTTCCAGCATCTATTGATATTATCATATGATTTTTCATAGGTTTGCTATTGATATAATTATTTATACTAGCAGTTTTCCTAATATTGAACCAACCCTGCATTCCTGAGATAAATCCTACTTGGTCCTAGTGATAACTTGTTGTAATTGTTTTATGAAGATTTTATTTAAGATTTTTGCATCTACATTTATCAGGGAGATAGATTTATAATTCTCTTTCTCTGTTTTGATTCTTCCTTGTTTATGTAACAGCACCATATTGGTGTCATAGAATGAGTTAGGCAAAATTCCATCTTCACCTATTTTTCTAAAGAGTTTATATAGAATTGTAACCAATTGTTCCTTAAATGTTTGATAGAATTCACTTTTGAATCCATCAGTTCCTGCAGATTTTTTCTTAGGGAGTTCAATAATAGCTTGTTGAAGTTATTTTTCTGCCATAGGGTTATTTAGGTATTTATTTAATTCCTCTTCATTTAACTTTTTAATTTAATTTAACCAATAATTTAACCATTTAATTATATTTCTGTAAATATTCATCCATTTCTCTTATATTATCAAATTTATTGGCATAGAATTAGGTAAAATAATTTCAAATTATTACCTTAATTTCCTTGTCATTGGTGGTGTGTTCACCTTTTTTCATTTATGATACTATCAGTTTGATTTCTTCTTTCTTTTTTTAATCAAATTAACCAGAAGTTTATCAATTTTATTGTTTTTTTAATAAAACACACTCTTGGTTTTATTTAAGTAAATAGTTTTCTTGCTCTCAATTTTATTAGTTTCTTCTTTAATTTTTAGAATTTCTAACTTGATATTTAATTGGGGGTTTTGGGTTTGTTCTTTCTCCAATTTTTTTAGTTTACATGTTAAGTTCATTGATTTCTTTTTTCTCTCATTGATTCATGTAAGCATTTAAAGATATAACATATCCACTGACAACTGCCTTGTTTGTATACCATAAGATTTGGTATGTTGCTTCATTATTGTCACTAAGATTAAATCATTTATTCTTTCTATAATTTGTTGTTTGATGTGCTTATTCTTTAAAATGAGGTTATTTAGTTTCCAATTAATTTTAGGTCTATCTCTCCCTGGCCCATATTGCATGTGATTTTTTTTTTCATTTTGATGTGAAAAGGGTGTATTCAGTATTTCTGCCTTTCTGTATTTGATCATTACATTCTTATGCCCTAGTACATGTTTAGTTTTAGCATAGGTACCATGTACTGCAGAAAAAGAAAGTATATTCCTTTCTATCCCCATTCAATTTTCTCCAAAGTTCTATCATGTCTAGGTTTTCTAACAATCTATTTACCTCCTTAACTTCCTTCTTGTTTATTTCATCTAAATCTGAGAGCAGTTGGTTGAGGTCTCCCACCAGTAGAGTTTTGCTGTCTATGTCTTCCTGTAACTCATTTAACTTCTCCTCTAAGTATTCGGATTATATATATATATATATATATATATATATATATATATATATATATATATATAATAATAACTCCAAGTGGGCCATATGTATATATGTATATATCTGCTTCAAATGAGTTTCTTATAAGCAGCATATTTTAGGATTCTGTTTTTTAATCCAGTCTGCTATTTGCCTACATTTTATGGGAAAGTTCATGCCATTCACATTCAAAATTATAATTATTAACGCTTTATTGCCCTTTATGCTATCTTCCCTCTGTTTGTATTTCCCCCCCTTTTTTTCACTTTATACATACTCCCCAGGATTTTGTTTCTGAATACTCCCACCTTTGGTGAGTTTGTCCCCTTATATCCAAACCTCTGCCCTTTCTTTCCATTTTCCCTTTGCCCCTTCTTCCTTCCCTTCCTTCCCTTTTTCTTCCCCCCTCCCTTTTCCCCTATGAATACTTGAAAGATAAGTTTCTTAACTGAGTGTGTGTATGTTAACTTTAAAGCAAATCTGATGAGAGTAAAATTCAAGTGGTTCTTGCCTCCTTCCTTCTTTCCCTCCATTGCAATAGGTCCTTTGTACCTCTTTATGTAATGTTATTTACCACATTCAATCTCTTCCATCCTCCCATGTTTATACTGTCCCCCTTTTTAAGGAGACATTGTTTTTATATCATTCTATCAGAGTCATGGTTAAGTCATTAGTGTCCATTATTTCTGGATAAGTATATTCTCTCTAATAGAGTTACAATTCTCAGGAGTTATGAGAGTCTTTTTCCCAGGTGGGGATATATCTAATTTAATCTTATTGGATAGCAGTGCCTTTTTCTCTTTACCCTTTTTTAAACCTTTTAATGTGTCTCTTGAGTCTCCTATTTGAAGTACAAATTTTCTATTTAACACTAGTGTTTTCATCGGGTAAAGTTGAAAGTCTCCTATTTCATTAAATGTCCATCTTTTCCCCTGAAGAAAAGACTCATTTTTGCTGGATAGTGAATTCTTGGCTGCATTCCAAGCTCTCTTGCTCTTTGAAATATCACATTCCATGTCCTTTGATCCCTTAATGTTGATGCTACCAGGTCCTGTGTAATCCTTAATGTGGCTCCTTGGTATCTAAATTGTTTGCAGTATTTTCTCCTTTATCTTATAGTTCTGGAATTTGACCACAATATTCCTTGCTGTTTTCATTTTGGGATCCCTCTCCAGAGGGTATCTGTGTATTCTTTCAGTAACTATTATGCTCTTTGGTTCCATGATATCAGGGCAATTTTCCATCACTAAATCCTGTAATATTGAGTCCAGGCTTTTTTTCTCTTCAATATTTTCAGGGTGCCCAATGATTCTTAAGTTGTCTCTCCTGGATCTATTCTTGAGGTCAGTGGTTTTGCTGATGAGGTATTTTACATTTTCTTCTATTTTTTCTATTTTTTGGTTTTGTTTTACATATTTTTTGTTCTCATGAAGTCATTAGCTTCCACAGACTCCATTCCTTTTTTTAGAGAAGAATTTTCTTTATTTACCTTTTGCAACTACTTTTTAAATTATTGAATTCTATTTTTGAAGGAATTTTCCATTTGTCCAATTAAGGTTTTGAGAGAATTATTTTCTTTTTTGAATTTGCCCAATTAAGGTTTTGAGAGGGTTATTTTTTTATTTGTCTAATTGTATTTTCCAAGGATTTGTTTTCTTGTTGCAAGGTGTTAATTTTCCCTTGGGTTTCTTTTCCCAAATTTTCCAATTGATTTTTGCACATCTTCCTTGTTTCATAAAAGAAGTCTTTCTGGGCTGGAGACCAAATCATATTCTCCTCAGAAGTTCTAGATCTCTCTGAGTTAGGGTCTTTGCTTCCAAGGTAGCTTTCAATGGCCCCCCTTCTGATGGCTTTTCTTCATTTTCCTAGGAACATGTGTTGGGGGGTGCTGGTTCACAGACTTTGTTTTTGAGGTCCCTAGAGGCTTTGCTTACCTGGCTTAATAACTCCAAGTGGGCCATGCAGTAGGGTGTGCTGGTTGCCTTCTCTGGACTGTCTGTGACCCTGATTTGAGGCTTTCTCTCTAGGCCTGGAAGAGGGGGACACAACTGGATACTGTTATCCTTGAACAATGTGGGCTATGCCCTGGGGCGAGGTAGTTAATCTCCCTATTCAGCTGAGGGAGCTCTGCTGCCCACATCCGAGTCTGTGGGTTGAGGGTGGGGGTGGGGAGGGCTGTTACTGTGTTCGTTCTGGAAAGAAAACTCAACTGAAATGAAAGTATGGAGCCTGTGGTCCTCCAGACCAGTTGAGCCCAGTGGATCAATATCCAGCGACACTCTATAACTCTCTGTGCTGGAATTTGCTCTCTAGCCCCACTGGACCTCCCCCAGTCCTGCTGCTACATGATTGACCTTAGATTAGTCTGGGTATTACCCCACCCCCACTGGCTCTCTGCTCTCTGGCCCTAGCTCACCCACAATCTCTGACAGATTTTGTTGGTAGATGTTCTCCTAGCTTCTATCAAATTTCTCTTAAGAGGCTTGTTTCATATTATTTATGAAGGAAAGCCAGGAGACCTTAGCACAGTGCCAGTCTTCTCTCTGCCATCATGGCCCCCTAATGGACTTTTAACCAAGCCCTTGAGGTAGATCCCCTTGCTATCGTGATTGAGTGTGGTATTCAGACTAATTTAAACAGGCAGATTAAAAGATGTACATACTATATTTTATTGCTTTTCCTACTTCCAACTTTCACATTTTTGAGAAAATTAAACTGCATGAATAACCTCAGCCCAACAACTCATTTATATGAGGACATTGACCAGTTGTCACCTAAATATTAGTGCTGAAGCACAGAAGGGGAACCATATGAACAGTATAGCATAAGTCAATCCTACATGTCTCTGAGGACACCAATCATAGATAGGCCCAATAATGCTAAACACAAGCACAGGTAATATTCCTTTGGATTCAGTCTCTGTCTGCATGTTTCCTTCCCTTCTCCTGGTGAAGAGGCCCTAATCAGTCAGGATTTAATCTAAGACCAATCATTATTTAATTGGCATATTTGGCATGGCTTTGCCATTAATAACCCACAAGACTGAGCATGTTTATCACCTGAGTTCTCTATATCATCTTCTAAAAAATGGAGATAATATTACTCAAATTTCTTACATTTAAGGATTGTTGTAGAAAAAGCACTTTGTAAAAACTTGAAGCCCTCTGGAAATTGAATCATTGCTATTATCGATAGCTCCAGCTAATGCAATGTTTGACTATAGAGTTTACCATGATATCCTTTTAATTCATGTTCTGACTCTTATGTGGTTGAAATTTTAGCTGAAGTGCCACTTGGAATGGGAAATGAAAAAAGAACTGAAGACTCTGACCTGCTCATTACTTCAGCCTCCAATGAACCTTGGAGCCATTCAATATTTTCTCTATTAAGTTCATGGACCAAGAAGACTTTATTCAAAAGAGATTCTTCTATCATGCACCACCTGGTTAGTGAATCTTTTGACATATATAAAATATATATTATTATTATTCACTTATACTTTATAAAATAAAAAAAATGTACTACAAAAATATCAATCCATGGCCAACCTCTAGTAATAGTTGATGCAATTTACACATCAAAGGATTTTGTGATGATTATAGAGAGACAGATTCAGTTCAGTAAAAGAAGATACTGACTGAGAATGAGTACTCCTATGCTAGAATGAGATGTTTTGAGGGTTTTCCATTCCAGAAACTCTTGAAGTAGAGGAGAGAATGTAACATAAAGTCATCAACTCTCATGGTTAGTCCCAAATTTGTCATTAATAATTGTGTGACTTCAGGCAACTCACCTCTACTTTCTGAGCCCCAGTTTCTTCTCTCACAAAATAAGCATTGCTAGGTAGTGTTGTGGATAGAGTACTGCATCTGAGTTAGGAAAACCTGAGTTCAAGTTTGGCTTCAACCACTAGCTGTAAGACCCTAGGCAAGTCACTTGACCTCATATGTTTCCTTATATGTAAAATGAGCTGGAAAAGAAATTGACAAACCACTCCAGTATCTTTGGCAAGAAAATTTCAAAAGGGTCCCAGAGTCAGACTTGCTTAAATCAACTGAACAACAAACAACAAGAAAAATCAGGGTGCTAAACTTGATGATTTCTAAGGCCCCTGAAATTCAAAGAAGTTATATGTCTAGAAATATAGTGTGCTTAGTAGGATACAAGGGGTATCTTCTGTAAATGTTGAGAAGATTTTGAGTAAAATGATTATGAGTAAATGATTGATTAAAATGAGGAAGGGGCAGTTGGACGAGGAAAACAGCCTAATTTTATGGAGGCAGGACCTCCAAAACTGAGTAAAAAGCTGGAATGTATTTTTGAGATCACCTAACTTACCCTCCTCCTCCATTTAGAAATGTTTTCCTAGTTCAAATTCTGTTTGGTATTCTGAACATCTCAAGAAAAATAATACTATATATAAAAGGGAGTAGCTAGGTGGTACAATGAATAAAATGCCAGGCCTGAAGTCAGGAAGACCCAAATTCAGATGTGGCCTCATATATTTAATAGCTGTATGGTCCTGACATATCATTTAACCCTATTTACCTTAGTTACTCAACTGTAAAATGAGCTAGAGAAGGAAACAGAAAACCACTCCTGTATCTTTGCCAAGACAATTCCAAATGGAATCGTGAAGAGTCCTAAATGACTGAACATTGTTTCACATTGTAAATGAAGCTGAAAATTTCATTAATTTGTTTTTTTTAAAGATGTGCTAAATTTGAGAGATTATCTCCATTAAAAACTTTCCTGTTTTTCTGTATTTTCCTCTGGTATTCTTTCTGTTCTCTTCTGTGCATTAAAAATGCTACATTAATCTCTTATCTCCCTTCCTTCCATTATTATCACTTACTTCTCTTCTCCTTCCCAATTCTCTACCCCTCAAAAAAAAACACAAATCTATGTAAAAGAAATATCCTAATTGACCATGTACATAAAAAGAGTAGTTTAACTACTCTTTCAAGATGTGTGAATATTTCATATTAGTCATTTGTCATCATAGATGAATATTATATTGATCAAAATTTCTAATGTCTTTTAAAGTTGTTTTTCTTTAAAATGTTGTAGTTACTCTATAAATTGTTCTTCTGGTTCTGTTCATTTTATTTTGTATCTGTTCATAAAACTCTTCCAAGGTTTCTTCTTTTCTGTCTCTTTTATAATTTCTTACTGAATGTTTGAATAATGAATAATTTGACATATTCATATGACCATAATTTTTTCAGTGATTTCCCAATTGATATGCTCCTATTTATCCCTTTAATGTACAGATAAGGAAACTGAAGCCTATGACCATTAAATGAGTAGGTAGTATGTTACATGAATAAAAGTTGAAACCAGATTTTTTAAAATTTATTTTTATTAAAGATATTATTTGAGTTTTACAATTTTCCTCCCAATCTTACTTCCCTTTCCCCCCATGGAAAGCAATTTGTCAGTCTTTACTTTGTTTCCATGTTGTACCTTGATCCAGATTGGGTGTGATGAGAGAGAAATCATATCCTTAAAGAAGAGAAGAGACGTCTCAGATGTAACAAGGTCAGACAATAAGATATCTGTTTTTTTTCTAAATTAAAGGGAATAGTCCTTGTACTTGGTTCAAATTCCACAGCTCCTTATTTGGATACAGATGGTACTCTCCTTTCCAGACAGCCCAATATTGTTCCCGATTGTTGCACTGATGGAATGAGCAAGTCCTTCAAGTTTGAACATCACTCCCATGTTGCTGTTAGGATGTACAGTGTTTTTCTGGTTCTGCTCATTTCACTCAGCATCAGTTCATGCAAATCCCTCCAGGCTTCCCTGAAATCCCGTCCCTCCTGGTTTCTAATAGAACAATAGTGTTCCATGACACACATATACCAAATTTTGCTAAGCCATTCCCGAATTG
The DNA here is from genome assembly GCF_037893015.1 of Macrotis lagotis. Lineage (NCBI taxonomy): Eukaryota > Metazoa > Chordata > Mammalia > Peramelemorphia > Peramelidae > Macrotis > Macrotis lagotis. The sequence continues at coordinate 213,147,854 of NC_133660.1, read as the reverse complement.
AAGGAAAATTACTTGGTTTCCAATTCTTTGCCACCACAAACAGGACTACTATAAATATTTTTCATCTCTTCAGGGTATAGGCCCAGTAGTGGTATTGCTGGGTCAAAGGGTATGCACATTTTGTTGCCCTTTGGGCATAGTTCCAAATAGCTCTCCAGAAGGGTTGGATGAGTTCACAACTCCACCAGTAGTGTAACAGTGTCCCAGATTTCCCACAACCCTTCCAACAATGATCATTATCCTTTCTGGTCATATTGGCCAGTCTGAGAAGTGTGAGGTGGTACCTTAGAGAAGCTTTAATTTGCATTTCTCTAATAATTAATGATTTAGAGCATTTTTTCATATTGCTATGGATTGCTTTGATCTCCTCATCTGTAAATTTTTTTTGCATATCCTTTGACCATTTGTCAATTGGGGAATGGCTTTTTTGTTTTAAAAATATGACTCAGTTAATGAGTCCTTTGTCAGAATCATTAGTTGTAAAGATTGTTTCCCAATTTACTACTTTTCTTTTGATCTTGATTGCATTGTTTTATCTGTGCAAAACCTTTTTAATTTAATGTAATCGAAATCATCTAATTGGTTTTTAGTGATGTTCTCCAACTCTTCCTTAGTCATAAACTGCTCCCCTTTCCATAGATCTGACAGGTAGACTAGTCCTTGATCTTCTAATTTGCTTATAGTGTTGTTTTTTTTATGTCTATGTCCTGTAACCATTTTGATCTTATCTTGGTAAAGGGTGTGAGGTCTAATCTAAGTTTCTTCCATACTAACTTCCAATTATCCCAGCAATTTTTATCAAAGAGGGATTTTTTATCCCAATGGCCGGACTCTTTGGGTTTATCAAACAGCAGATTGCTATAATTGCTGTAATCATCTCCTGCTTTTGCACCTAGTCTATTCCACTGGTCAAACACTCTATTTCTTAGCTAATACCAAACAGTTTTGATGACTCATGCTTTATAATATAATTTTAGATCGGGTAGGGCTAAGCCACCTTCTTTTGCACTTTTTTTCATTAAGCTCCTGGCAATTCTTGACTTTTTATTTCTCCATATGAATTTACTTACAATTTTTTCTAACTCGTTAAAGTAATGTTTTGGAATTTTGATTGGTAGCGCACTAAACAGATTGTTTAGTTTTGGTAGAATTGTCATTTTTATTATATTAGCTCTACCTATTCATGAGCAGTTGATATTTGCCAAGTTATTTAAATCTGGTTTAATTTGTGTAAGAAGTGTTTTATAATTGTTTTCAAAAAGATTCTGAGTCTTTCTTGGCAAATAGACTCCCAAATATTTTATATTGTCTGAGGTTACTTTGAATGGGATTTTTCTTTCTAGCTCTTCCTGCTGTTTCTTGCTAGACATATATAGAAAAGGTGAGGATTTATGAGGGTTTATTTCACCCCTGATCTTATTGGGAATGCCTCTAGCCTCTCCCCATTGAATATAATGCTTGTTGATGGTTTCAAATAGATACTGCTAATTATTTTAAGGAACAGTCCATTTATTCCTACACTCTCTAGTGTTTTTAATAGGAATGGATGCTGTATTTTGTCAAAAGCTTTTTCAGCATCTATTGATGTGATCATATGGTTTCTGATGGGTTTGTTGTTGATATAATTGAATATATTAATAGTTTTCCTAATATTGAACGAACCCTGCATTCCTGGAATAAATCCTACTTGATCATAATGTATTATCCTAGTGATGACTTGTTGTAATCGTTTTGCTAAGATTTTATTTAGGATTTTTGCATCTATATTCATCAGGGAAATAGGTCTATAATTTTCTTTCTCTGTTTTAACTCTTCCTGGTTTAGGTATACCATATTGGTTTCATAGAAAGAGTTAAGCAGAGTTCCATCTTTCCCTATTTTTCCAAAGAGTTTATATAGGTTTGGAACCAATTGTTCCTTAAATGTTTGGTAGAATTCACTTGTGAATCCATCAGGCCCTGGAAATTTTTTTCTTAGGGAGTTCAACAATAGCTTGTTGAATTTCTTTTTCTAAGATAGGGTTGTTTAGGTATTTAATCTCATTTTCATTCAACCTGGACAACTTAAATTTTTGTAAATATTCATCCATTTCACTTAGATTATCAAATTTATTGGCATAGAGTTGGGCAAAATAATTTCAAATTATTACTTTAATTTCCTCCTCATTGGTGGTGAGTTCACGTTTTTCAGTTTTGATACTAGCAATTTGGTTTTCTTCTTTCTTTTTTTAATCAAATTGACCAGAGGTTTATCAATTTTATTGGATTTTCATAATACCAACTTTGGTTTTATTTATTAATTCAATAGGTTTTTTTGCTTTCAATTTTATTAATTTCTCCTTTACTTTTTAGAATTTCTAATTTGGTATTTAATTGGGGAATTTTGATTTGTTCTTTCTCTAATTTTTTTAGTTGCATGTTTAGTTCATTGATTTCCTCTTTCTCCAATTTATTCATGTAAGCATTTAGAGCTATAATATATCCCCTGAGAGTTGCTTTGAATGAATCCCTTAGGTTTTGGTATCTTGTTTCATTATTATCATTATCTAGGATAAAATGGTTAATACTTTGTATAATTTGTTTTTTGATTCACTCATTTTTTAAAATGAGGTTATTCAGTTTCCAATTTGTTCTGTGTCTATATCTCCTTGGCCCAATATTGCATATGACTTTTACTGCATTGTGATTTGAGAAAGATGTATTAACTATTTCTGCCTTTCTGCAGTTGATCAGTAGGTTTTTATGTTCTAGTACATGGTCAATTTTTTGTATAAGTTCTATGTACTGCAGAGAATAAGGTATATTCCTTTCTATCCCCATTCAGTTTCCTCCATAAGTCTACCATATCTAATTTTTCTAACAATCTATTTACCTCCTTAACTTCTTTCTTGCTTATTTTATGATTCGATTTATCTAGATCTGATAGCAGGAGGTTGAGGTCTCCCACTAGTAGAGTTTTGCTGTCTATGTCTTCCTGTAGTTCTTTCAGCTTCTCCTCTAAGAATTCGGTGCTGTCCCACTGGATGCATATATATTCAATATTGAAATTATACCTTTTAGGAGGATAAAGTTTCCTTCCTTATCTCTTTTAACGCTATCTATTTTTGCTGCTGCTTTTTCTGTGATAAGGACTGCTACCTCTGCTTTTTTTACTTCAGCTGAAGCAAAATATATTTTGCTCCAAGCTTTTACCTTTACTTTATATGTATCTCTCTGCTTCAAATGAGTTTCTTGTAAGCAGCATATTGTAGGATTCTGGTTTTTAATCCACTCTGCTATTTGCTTAAGTTTTAAGGGAGAGTTCATCCCATTCACATTCAAGGTTATGATTACTAATTCTTTATTGCCCTCCGTGCTGTCTTCCTTCTGTTTGTATTTTATCACCTTTCACCCCCTTTATCCACATTCCCCAGTATTTTGTTTCTGAATACCACCCCCTTCAGTGTGTTTGCCCTCATTTATCACACCCTCCCCTTTCTTTCCCCTTTCCCTTTTTCCCTTCCCTTCCTTTTGTTATTTCCTTTTTCCCCCACTCCCCTTTTCCCCTTTTAATACTTGAAAACTTAGATGTTTTATAAGTTAATTGAGTATGTGTAGATTGACTTTAAGCCAAGTCTGATGAGAAGATGATTCAGGTGTTTCTCCTCTGCTCCCTTCTTCCCCTCTATTACCATAGGTTTTTTTGTACCTGTTAGTGTAATGAGATTTACCCCATTCAATCCCCTCCCTTCTCCAGTCTCTTTTCTGTCCCTCTTTTTAAGGAGGTAGTATTTTTTTTAGCTCATTCTAAGTCATAGAAAATTCTGAGTGTCTGTCCCTTCTAGTTCTGTATATTCTATCGAATAGAGTCAAACTTCCTGAGAGTTGTTAGAGTCTTTCTCCCAAGTGGGGTTAAAGCCAGTTGCATCCCATTAGATAGCAGTCTCTTGGATAGGTCATGAATGTCCATCATTTCTGGCTAGGTGTATTCTCTCTGTTAGAGTTACAATTCTCAAGATTTATGAGAATCCCCCCCCCCCAATGCTGGGATACAGCCAGTTTCAACTTACTAGATTGCATTTTTTTCCTTTTACCACCCTCCCCTTTTTTTTTACCTTTTCATGTGTCTCTTGAACCTCCTGTTTGATATCCACATTTTCTATTTAGCTCTGGTCTTTTCATCAGAAATTTTTGGAATTCTTCCAATTCGTTAAATGTCCATCTTTTTCCCTGAAAGAGAAGGCTCAACTTTGCAGGAAAGTAGATTCTTGGCTGCATTCCCATCTCCCTTGCTCTTCAAAATATCTTGTTCCAGGCCCTTAATGTTGATGCAGCCATGTCCTGAATGATCATTACTATGGCTCCTTGATATTTAAATTGTTTCTTTCTGGCTGCTTGCAGGATTTTCTCTTTTATCTGATGGTTCTGGAGTTTGGCCACAACATTCCTTGGTGTTTTCATTTTAGGATCTTTTTCTGGTGGGGATTGATATACTCTTTCAATAACTACTTTGCCCTCTGGGTCCATGATGTCAGGGCAGTTTTCCATCACTAGATCCTGTAATATCAAGTCCAGGCTTTTTTTTTCTCTTCACTGTTTTCAGGAAGTCCTATAATTTTCAGGTTGCCGCTCCTCGATTTATTCTCGAGCTCAGTGGTTTTGTTGATGAGGTGTTTTACATTTGCTTCTATTTTTTCTATTTTTTTGATTTTGTTTAACTGACTCTTGCTGTCTCATGAAGTCATTAGTTTCTGTAGACTCCATTCTTGTTTTGGGGGAGGAGTTTTCTTCATTAACCTTTTGCAACTCCTTTTCCAATTGGTCAATTCTACTTTTGAAAGAGGTTTCCATTTGACCAATTGAGGTTTTGAGAGAATTAATTTCTTTTTGCATTTGCCCGTTTGAGGATCTGAGAGAATTATTCTCATTTTGTATTTGTTAAATTGATGCTGTGACAGATTTATTCTCATTTTGTAATTGTCCAATTGATGATCTGAGAGATTTATTCTCCTTTTGTATTTGTCCAATTGTACTTTCTAAGGTTTTGTTTTCTTGTTGCAAGGTATTAATTGTCTCTCCCAAATTTTTAAGCTCCTTCCTTATTTCTTCAAGGAAGTCTTTCTGTGCTGGAGACCAGATTGTATTCTACTCAGAGTTTCCTGGTCTCTCTGAGTTAGGGTCTTTCCCTTCTAGGAATTTTTCTATGGATCCACCTTTCCGCTGACCCTTCTTCATTTTGCTAAGACCTTGAGTTGTGGGGGGGACTGGTTCACTGGGGCTTGGGATCGCTAAAGGCTTTACTCCCTGAGTGCAGTTTCTCTGGCTGGCCAGTAGGAGGTGCTGGTTGCTTTCTCTGGAGTTTCTGTGACCTTGGTTGAAGCCTTCTCTCTTTCCTTGAAGGGAGGAGTGGGAGGTATTGAATTCCTTTGCCTTCAATCAATGGTGGGCTTTACCCTGGCCTGAGGTCATTCCTCAGCTGGGCTGGTTCTGCTCACACACCTGGGCCTGAGGCAGAAGTAGTTTGCATTTGTTTGTTTGGGAGGAGGTCTGAGTTGTAATAGGACCAGAGGAGCCCAGGATGGTGTCCACAGCTCTCCTGCACCAGAACTCTTCCCCCAGTCCTGTCCCCAAGCTCCAGGTGGACAGCACCAACACCAGCACCTCTGCTCCTCCATGGACCCAAGTCCTTTTCATCCAGCCCCACCGCTGATCCAGCAGGTCCGGCTCTGGGGCCCTCAGATGCCCGGTTCCAATTCAGCTGTTAATGTGGCTGATCCAGGGCTAATCTTCCCTCAGAGCCCACACTCACCCTCCCGAATTTGGCCAAAACTGCTGCGGGAGACAAATCCTGATATAGATGTTCCTTCTCCTGGTTTTTCTTTCTGGGTTTTGTGGGTTGGATTTCTTTTAAGGGGTTTGTTTCATGTGATAGATGGGGAAGAAATCAGGAGACTTTAGAACTGTGCCTGTCTTCTCTCTGCCATCTTGGCCAGAAGTCTCCCTCCCTATTATTGACCTCTTATAAATGCTTAATCAGTTTCCATGTGTACACAAAAACAAAAAAAACACTGAATTATTTCTTATGGGTCATATTTTTCAAACCCTGCATATTATATATACAAGTATTTTATTTTAGAGATTATGATGATAATAATAAACCTGCCATTTAGGTAGTGCTTTAAAGTTGAGAAAATGCTTCCCAAAAGAATTTTATGTCTACATTCTGCCTTTAATTTTATGTTCTCACTATATAGTATTTTAGAATTTATGAAAATGCCTACATAGACATTGTCTAATTCAATCAGTGGAACAATGCTGTGAGTTGGAGAGCTTGGATATTATTAACCACATTTTAGGCATCTAAATTCAAGGGAAATATCCAGTATCATGGTGTAGGGGAAAACATATTGGATTTAGAATAAGAATATGAATAAGTATTGAAATTGTGACTTCATTGGCATTAAGAAATTCTACATGAAGAAGCACTCTTTACCAATATATGTTGGCATTTCTCTGTAACTCACAGAGCAAGTAAGAGGTTAATGCCCAAAGTCCCACAGCCAATATGTGTCAGTGGTAAAACTTTCTTGACTCTAAAACTCACTTACTATCTGGTACACAATATTCTCAGGATACTAAGGTTCAAAACAAGACTTTACCACTTACCATGTGAATGACTTTGACCACATTACTTTATCTCTCTGGGTCTCACCTTTCTCATTTATAACATTAAATATTTTAGTAAGATGAACTCTGGGATCCTTTCCTGAGGTCTAAATTCAATGTCTTGTTCTGTGTTCAACCAGTCAAAATGACAACAGTCATCAGAAAAGAGCAGACCTTCTGCTTTCAGGGTTCATTTGTCTTCATTTCATAGCTTCTCATTTTCATCCAAGCAATGCTATAACAGGTTTTTTAAAAAGGGCATGTAGGTTGGAATGGATTGTTCTCACTGAGTTTGTTTTTCCTCCCAGAATGAAGATGTTTCCAGATTCTCTGATCCTTCCGAGTATGGGATAGTTTTCCAGAAATGTGCAATGGTAAGTTTTCACATATGGGTTGTGAAGAAAATTGCATTTCATTCCAATAGGTTATGTTGAATTTATATATTAGAGATGGATCATACTAGTTACATCCTTGTAATCCAACACAATAGCAGTGAACAAATTAATATTCTTTTATAGTCAATTCTTAGAATATTCCCAATTTCATTATATAAACTTTCATTACACAATTGAAGAGCTTACTTTCTCTCTTATTCTGTAGACAACATTCATGAGTTAATATAGCTGGAAAATTCTGTCACTTGGTAGCATACTTCAGAACATTGCCTTTCTAAGCTTTAAATAATGATACCGTTCCTTGCCAGTTTGGCAGAGGAAATAATGTAGTTGAGGGGAAAGCATTCTGGACTTGCAGTGAAAGAAGATCACATTTCAATGCTGTTTTAGATATTATACTATCATCCTGCCTACCTTTCTCCATCTTCTCTGAAAGGATATCATGAGTGACTGTCAAATTCTTTGCTCAAGTACAGATATATCCCCCCCCCCCACTATGGCCTCCAGTTTACCTATCTTGTAATCTTCTTGGAAAAATAAAGAAAATGTGTCTATAGTTTGGCATAATTTATTCAGTTTTTTGTTTTGTTTTTGTTTTGTTTTTAGGTTTTTGCAAGGCAAATGGGGTTAAGTGGCTTGCCCCAGGCCACACAACTAGGTAATTATGAAGTTTCTGAGACCAGATTTGAACTCAGGTATTCCTGACTCCAGGGCCAGTGCTTTATCCACTGCACCACCTAGCCACCCCCATAATTTGTTCTTGAAGAAGTCTTTCTGTCTCTTAATATCATTGGTTGTTTCTTTAAGATACTCATTCCCTTTAATTATTCATTCTATATTTTCCCTAGGAATCAGAGAGAAACTAATTGGGTTATAGTTTAGAAAGTCTTATTTTTTTTAAATTTTTAAAAATTTTTTATTAAAGATTTTATTTATTTTGAGTTTTACAATTTCCCCCCTAATCTTACTTCTCTCCCCCTACCCCTCATCTCTACAGAAGGCAGTTTGTCAGTCATTAAATTATTTCCATGGTAAACAATTGATCCAAATTGAGTGTGATGAGAGAGAAATGATATCCTTAAGGAAGAAACATAAAGTATAAGAGATAGCAAGATCAGACCATAATATATCAGGGTTTTTTCCCTAAATTTAAGGTAATAGTCTTTGGTCTTTGTTCAAACTCTCCACAGTTCTTTCTCTAGATATAGATGGTATTCTCCATTGCAGACAGCCCCAAATTGTCCCTGGTTATTGCACTGATGGAATGAACGAGTCCATCAAAGTTGATCATTGTCCCCATGTTGCTGTTTGGTTGTATAGTGTTTTTCTGGTTCTGCTCAGCTCACTCAGCATCAGTTCATGCAAATCCTTCCAGGATTCCCTGAATTGCCATCCCTCCTGGTTTCTAATAGAATAATAGTGTTCCATACATATTCCACAGTGTGCTAAGCCATTCCCCAATTGAAGGACATTTACTTGATTTCCAATTTGTTGCCACCACAAACAGGGATGCTATGAATATTTTTGTACAAGTGATGGTTTTACCCTTTTTTCATCATCTCTTCAGGGTATAGACTGAGGAGTGGTATTCTAGATCAAAGGGTATGCTCATTTTTTTTTACAAATAATATTTTTATATATTACTAAAATATTATTGTTTAAGAGTAAACAAAATACCCCCTCCCCCATAAACATAGACTCGCTTGAGCAATAAAGAAAAGGGAAGAGGAAAAAATTAAAATTAAAAAAATATTAGTAATAATTGTAGGTATAGCCAGGTAGAGCAATGGATGGAACTGGAGCCAGGATTAGCTGAGCCCATATCTGGTTCCATACACACAACAATCACCCAGCTGTGTGACATGCAAGCCACCCCAACCCCACTGCTCTGCAAAAACCAAAAAAAAAAAAAAAAAAGAAAAAAGACCCAAAATAAAATAAAATAGCAATAATAGTAGGGGTGGCTGGGTGGTGGACAGATCATTGACCCTTAAGCCAGGAGACCCGGGTCCAAATCTGGCCTCAGACACCCAACAATCACCCTGCTATGAGGTGCTGGGCAGGCCACCCAGCCCCATTTGCCCTGCAACCCCCCCAAAAAATAATAATAATAAAAAATGTGCTTGAATCTTTGTTCCAACACCAACAACTCTGTCATGGGTGGATCACATTCTTTATGATAAGTCCATCGCAAAAGTTACTTCCATATTTTTCTACCATTGCCATTGCTGATCGCAACTCCCTCCTATTGTATTTCTCCACTACCATGTACTATATTTTCTCTCTCCTTTTACTCTGCCTCTGCTGTAGGGTAGCTGAGTGGCACAGCAGACAGATCCCTGGTCCTGGGGCCAAGAGGCCCTGAGCCCCCCCCCCCCGCCTTAGGCCCAGCATCCACCTGGCCCTATGGTCTCGAGCAGGCCATCCAATCCCAACCCCTTGCTAGAAGTAAAAAAGAAAATGTGTTATATCTGACCACTTTCCTACCATGGTCCATCCTCTCCTCCATCACTCACATCCTCCCCTTCCCCATGCCCCCCTCCTTCTCAATCAGATGCCTATACACCATTGAGTATATATGCTGGTTCCTCTCCTAGCCACCTCTGATGAGAGAAAAGATTCCCTCATTCCTCCTTGTCTTTCCCCCTTCCATATCATTGCAAAAGCTCATTGCAATAAAGAAAAATCTTATTATATGAAATATCTTGGCCTTTTTCCCCTCTCCTTTTTTTCTCCCATTACATTCCCCTTTTTCCTATTGACTCCATTTTTACACCATATTTTATCTTCAAATTCAGCTTTCTCCTGTGCTTCAATTATAAAAGCTCTTTCTACCTGCTCTATTAACTGAGAAGGTTCATATGAGTATTATCAGTGTCATTTGTCTATGCAGGAATATGTGCAGTTCATCATCATTAAGTCCCTCATATTTCCCCCTTCTCCTCCAATCTCTATGCTTTACCTGAGTTCTATATTTGAAGATCAGACCTTCTGTTCAGCTCTGGCTGTTCCAACAGGAATATTTGAAATTCCCCTGGTTCATTGAAAGTCCATCTTTTTCTCTGGAAGAGCACATTCATTTTTGCTGGGTAGTTGATTCTTGGTTGCATTCCAAGCTCTTTTGCCTTCCGGTATATTATATTCCAAGCCCTATGAGCTTTTAATGAAGTTGCTGCTAAGTCCTGTGTATTCCTGACTGCAGCTCCACGGTATTTGAATTGTGTCCTTCTGGCTGCTTGTAACATTTTCTCTTTGACTTGGGAGTTCTGGAACTTGGCTATTTCTATTTTACCCTCTGCTTCTAGGATATCAGGGAAATTTTCCTGTAGTATTTCTTTGACAATGATGTCAAGGCTCTGTTCCTGATCATGACTTTCAGGTATTCCAATCATTTTAAAATTATCTTTCCTAAATCTGTTTTCCATATCAGTTGTTTTTTCAATGAGACTTTTCACATTTTCTTCTAATTTTTCATTTTTTTTTTTGGTTTTGAAGTAATGAATCCTGATTTCTTTTAAATTCACCAATCTCCCTGAGTTCTATTCTTTGTCTGAAGGATTTGTTTTCCTCAGAGAGTTTTCTTATCTCTTTTTCCATCTGGACAGTTTTGCTTTTTAAAACATTCTTCTCCTCAATAACTTTTTGAACTATTTTATCCATTTGACCTAAGCTGATTTTTAGAATGCTATTTTCTTCAGCATTTTTTTGGATTTCCTTGACTAGGCTGCTGACTTCATTTTCAAATTTTTCCTGCATCTCTCTCATTTCTTTTCCCAGTTTTTCTTCTAACTCCCTCATTTGATTTTCAAAGTCTTTTTTGAGCTCTGTCATAGCCTGATGCCAATTTCTGTTTTTTCTTGGAGTCTTTAGATGCAGGAGCTTGTGTTTCCTCATCTTCAGCCTGAGTATATTGATCCTTCTTGGGATCATAGATAATGTATTTCTCAATGGTGTTCCTCTTGTTTCTCTGCTTGCTCATTTTCCCAGCCTAAGCCTGTTTTGAGGGTGCTTCCTGAGCTCAGTGTATGAGACTCTGTCCTCCCCCACTGGTCTGTGAATGACCATAAGCACCAT